>NC_073305.1:136710633-137033689 GCF_027595985.1 Sorex araneus | reverse complement strand
ACACATTTATTCGGTTTTAACAAACTTGCTTGTATTCTCTTACATATTCTTATATATTCTTGCTTGTATTCTCTTATATATTCTCTTATATATGGGCTTAAATGGCTCCAGAATGAAATACAACAACCTTCACACACTTCCCTCTTATTGTGGTGGGAAGGTGCTCGGTGGTGGGATTGGTGTTTAAATATTATCTGCAATAAACTATTGTGAACTACTTTATGATAATAAAATATATAAAAATTGTAAAAAAAATCATAGTTGTGTTTTACAGCTTAGCATCTCAGTAATTAATAGAAAAGTATTAAGGGTGGGGGAGGGGAATCAGTGAAATACAAAAGTTGGGATGATTCTATCAACCATCTTAACCAAACTGACGTTTATAGAACACATATCCAACAGAAAAGTATTTGCTCTGCCAGGGAAATTGTTAATTACTGAGGCGGGTAGGCGGGGACAGATGGAAAAAGAACTAACATTTCTGCAGAATCAACTAACCTGCAGAAAAAAAGCTGGCACAAAACTGTCATTAGATCCTCAGACAACCTGGTGACATGTTCCTTTCTTCCCTCCCTTCCTCTTTCCCTCTTCCCCCTTGCCTTTCTTTGTTTTGGTTTTTTTTTTTTTTGGTTTTGGGGGACACACCTAGTGGTGCTCAGGTTTGCTCCTGGCTCTGTGTTCAGTGATCACTCCTGGTGGGTTTAGGGGATCATATGGGATGGGGGGGCTGTCAAACCTGGGTCAGCTTCATGCAAGGCAAGTGTCTAACTTAACTGGCTATACTATCTCTCCAGCCCATTCTTCCCATTCTTTCTTTCTTCCTTTTTTTTTTTTTTTTTTTTTTTTGCTTTTTGGGTCATACCTGGCGATGCTCAGGGGTTACTCCTGGCTCTTCTGTACTCAGGAATTACTCCTGCTGGTGCTTGGGGGACCATATGGGATGCTGGGGATTGAACCTGGGTCAGCCATGTGCAAGGCAAATGCCCTACCCGCTCTACTATCACTCCGCCCACCCCCCCATTCTTTTTTTTTAAATTTTTGGTGCTAATTCTGAGCCCAAGGACTCACACATGTGAGGCAGGTGTTACATTTGTTTTTAAACAGCAGGGAAAGAAATCAGTGGGGTTAAGCAATGTTAAATTTGTGCAACTTTGGTGGATTTAAACTAAGCATCTGAGTAGACACAGGAATATGAAGACAAGTTAAAGAATCAATCCTTCATTTAAAATCACTCCTTAATCACGGGACCTTGTGACTGAGAACTCTGGGTTCAAAGGGACTGGGAATGAAGATCCTCTGTCCCATATCCCCCTGTCTCCCGCAACTTGGCAGTCATGCCCATAAGCCACCCCTCGCTGGCACCAGGTAATCATATCATTGACCACAATTCAGATCGCATGTCCTTCTCTCCTGGAAGAGAGCATAATATGACACTCGCCATAATCATGCTGCTGGACCCCACACCAGGCTGTTTCACTTGGAGCACCCCGAAAGGGGGTGGGTGAGAGCCCTCTCTACCCTAAGGGACCTGGCCCCTAAAGCCAAAACCCCCCAGAACTCAACTGCTGCCACCTCATGGCCGCTCTCCACATGCTCAGGCTGAGCCTCACCCAAGAGGAATCTATTCCTGGACTGTGTGGCCCAATTTGTGGCTGCATGACAACTCATACCACACACCATCCATGCTCCAAGAGTACCGCACCACATTTATTTGATGGGCTTTAAAGTAGGAAGCAAGCAATCTTGGAGGAAATTTTTTTCTTTTTTACATACATATATACACACATATATATATACATACATACATACATATACATACACATATACATATGTGTATATATATATATAAGCACATAAGGTTCAAACTTTAACAACATGTTAGTGATCTCTAATAGAAGGGCTTAATGGCCCGTGGGTGAATACAATAATCATCATACTCTTTCCTCTAAGGAAACTTTTTGTAGCAATTTTCAGCAGTGTTTCATAACAAACAATACAAAATATATATTTTCAGTTCTGCTTTGGAGCAAGGGTTGGGGCTTGGGATGGAAACATCCAAAATATGGTGGTGGGAAGGTACAATGGTGGTGGGATTTGTGTTTGAATAGTAAATGCAATCAAATATTGTGACTACTTTATAAAATAAAAAAATTAAAAAGTAAATCACTCCTCAAGCAGCCATGGCCAGATGTCATGCCTGGTAGTGTGAAAAACTATCCTGTCTAAAGAAGCTCACAATTTAACCAATTTAAGCCAAATTCCAGGCCTCCAACAAAATGATAAAGTGAAGTGACACTTCCGTAGACAATTCTCTGTGACAAACACAAAGCAAGAATGTAAAGACCCAGCCATGGGATACAAGAGAGCTTCCAAAAAGGGCTGGGCAAGGTGGGCCTGCCTTCTAGGGTCTAGGTCTAGAAGTAGCCGCTGGCAGTTGTAAAGGACTGGAAACACTCTCTTATGGGACAGGGGCTGTGGCTTAGCACATGCTTCATGTGTCGGAGGTCCTGGGTTCGATCTCTGACTGCAAAATAAAACAAAAAAGACAAATTCAGAAAAGAAGACAAAGAAGAGGCAGAGCAAGAGAAGCAAGCTTGATTGAGCCAGGGTGGGAATCCCTCCACACCGTGGAAAAGGGAGATGGAGGGAGAGGGACTTGGACAGGACCTTTCAGGTTTCTACACAGTTTAAGGATTAGGAAGCTACAAGCCTCCAGGGGAAGGAAGCAAATACAGCTGCAACCTCAAACCCAGGCCCATGAGTAAAGGTCACCCCCCAGTCTTCTGGTTGACTCTGTGAGATATTCTAGTTACTTAGGAGACAAGAAACTTAACACGGCCTGGTTCTAAACTTAGAATTGAAGGACCAGGTAGAAGAAAATACAACTATTAGAGAGAGAGGAAGGAAAGAAATCAACAAAAATAATATACCTCCCATTCAAGATGTTTCTATAAACTTAAATTCCAAAAACCTGAAACTAATCTAACACTAACCAAGCCAGTCAACAAAATCATCAGTTAGCAAATATAATCACTCCACACGAAATTATTTCTACAGACCTATCAGTTGACCACTTAAACAAGAGTATTTTAGAATTTTAAAAGAAATGAAGGAAGGAGTTACTGTTTTAAGAATTAAAAAATTTTCTTTGTAGAGTTTGTAAAACTTCTGACAACTCTTCCATAATGCTGGTAGAGGAGGAAGGTGTTACTGACATGTTATTTTTAACACTTCATGAAGATAACTTGCTTTGCCAGGAACACGAATGATGACTCCAATCACTGCAACTGTCATTATGTTATTATAAGTCAAAATTTTAGATAGATCAACAGGTTAACTGTTAACAAATTTACTACTAAAATCAATAAAGCATGCTTCATAAGGTTTTTTAAAAGATTTAAAATGTCAACAATTTTTAAACAAATAAGCAAAAATGAAACAAAGGCAAAATACATTTTAAAAAAAGAGTACTGATATACTAATATATTACTATTAAATATTAATATACATCCTGAATATGTAAAAATGCAACAGACTTTTTATAAGTTCAAAAGATGAAAAACTTATTATTCCAGATACATGGTAAGTTAAATATAAAGGGAAAAAAAGGATCTTTCTGTTTGGCTTTGGTTTGGGGACATGCTCTGCAGTGCTCAGGGGTTACTCCTGAGCAGAGGTTCTGCACTCAGGAATCACTCCTGGTGGGCTTGGGGGTTACCATATAGGGTGCAGATGCCAGGATCAAACCTGTGGTCAGCCTCCTGCAAGGCAAATAATACTGCCCACGTGGTACTATTGCTCTGTATTCCCTCCTCCCCCCCTCCCATGGATCTTAAAGGGGAATAGCTTGACACCTGACAGAAAAGCATTTCAAGAGAGAAGCACAAATTATGAAGGAAAATATGGATAAAATCTAACCTCATTAAAATTTATACTTCTCGAAGCAAGGGAATGGTGTCCAATGAAAACAAACCCTTAGACTCTGACCACAGAACTGAGGTTACCCAGGGGAGTGGGGGAGTGGGCTACTGGGATCCAATGAAGTGTGTAGGGACATTGATGCTTTGGTGAGGGGTGATGTGGTAACACTATAGCCCTAAAACATGAACACTAAAGTCCTGTAAACCATTACCTCAATTAAGAAAAAATTAAAATAATAATTTTTAAAAATTTTATCCCACAAAAGACACCAGAACTAGAGTGAAAAGGAATGATGCACAAGACAGGAGTAGACCATAGGACTAGACTGGTATCACCTTGCATTCATAATCTTATGAATAGTAATAATAAAGACAATGCAACCAGACTTGGCAATAAATTAGGAGATACATACATGGAAGAGAAAATTCAATAGCCAAATTTATTTGTATAGAGGTCTACAATTAACCAGAAAAATGAAAATGAAAAGAGTAATTAAAAATCACACTCTTGTTTGACAAAAATGAAGTCTGACCATAGCCTGGCTATGGAGAACTAAAAACTTTTATGAATTCCAACAAAAATTAGAAGAACTACTGTGAACAAAAAGTTTGCAACATCTAGAAATGCCAAAGCTGTGCAGAGCGCATATTCTAGAAACAACTGCCCCTCCCCCAACACACACACACAAACAGATATGTATTTGGGACAAGTACATGTACACCTGCATATATATGTACACCTGCTGACACATGCAGCAGGTGCCAGGAGAATGTGCACTGAATGTTCACTATCAGCAAAAGTTGGAACACATATGTAAGTGCCCATCAGCATTAGAACACCCAAAGATGCTGTGACATTAATATACAATAGAACATGGGTTCACATGCAGTCATCGTATGAAGCCACAAGGATCATGAAAGTACATTTAAGCTGGTGGTTACCTCTTGGACAGCATGAGTGAAGAAGAATACAACAAAGGGCTACCATTGAAGTGACAATTTATTCCATTTATGTTGCCCGGGGAGGGATTTTCCCTCTCCACCCTGTTTTTCTGGCGGAAAATGGCAGCGGCAACACCCATGTGGTGAGAGCCACCTCCTAAGACTCCCAACCCAGAGGTATGAGTTTTCAGTAACCTGGCTCGTAGGCCATCATGAGATGGGGGGTGTTACCGGCACACTCCCCGCCCAGATAAGATCCGGAGCTGCCGTGCGGGAAACAGACCCTCTGCTCCTATAGACTATGATCCAAGAGGTCTTCTATCCCATTTTGGTACCCAGAGCGGCTTCTTACAGAAATGCATCTAGACTGTGAATTGAGCTAAAATATCAGAAATCCAAAACCCAGCTCATAGAGTCTTCATTCTCAGCAATGAAAAGAAATTATTAAATGATGCCTTTTCAGCAGGCCTGCTTGTTGGGGGAAAATTCCAAACAATAAGAGTGAGTTCTCTATTGAAATACTTAATGTATTCAAAGTATAGAGAGAATAAAGTGAAGATCATTAGCTACTTAGGCGGGGGGGGGGCGTGGGAGAGGGGCATATTGGGGTTCTTGGTGGTGGAACATGAGCACTGGTGAAGGGATGAGGGTTTAATCATTATATGACTGAGACTTAAACCTGAAAGCTTTGTATTTTTTTTCATGGTGATTCAATAAAAAAAAAAAAAAAAATAGGCGCTCCGCTGGGATTCGAACCGGGTGGCCATGTGTTTGCACGGCCGCTTTGCTGCAGAACGACCAACGTCCAGAGCCAGCCAAATTATTTCTGAACCCAGCAAGTACTCGCAGCCATGTCCCCAGACTGTGAACTAAGCTTTTGCCCCACGTCGGCTAAGGGGGGAAATATCCTTCCTCCTTGGTTTTTCTTCCCTCTGGGGGGGGGGGGAAGCAGCGTGGTCAACACCATCTTATGGACGTTTAAACAGGTATGAACTTGGTGGCGTGGGGAAATAAATAAATAAATAAATAAATAAATAAATAAAAGACCTAAAAATGGAGAGGTCAGAGAGATAGTACAGAAGGTTAGATTTTTATCTTGCATACAACTGACCCAGGTTCAATCCATGGCACCCCAGATGGTTCTCTGAGCCCCTCCAGGAGTGATTTCTGAGCAAAAAGCTCAGGAAGAAGCCCTGAGCACCACTGAATATGACTCAAAAAGCAAAATAAATAAAAGAATCACAGTACATCATACCTACGTCAACTGATAAGGCTTCAGAGATCACCTTCAACTTTAGCTCCCCCAAATTTGAAGTGATTAATATATGTACTACCATCTTGATTTTAGGGGTTTCCCCCTCCCCCTCTTGGCCTAAATTCACCAATTTGGTGTCTTACTGTAAAAGTTCTTCACTCTTCATTTAACACTTACAATTAAGTTGACCTTTGCTTGTTTGGGGTTTTGTTTGTTTGTTTGTTTTTAGTGCTGGTGGTGGTAGTGGTGGGGGGACCCAAGGGTCACTCCCAGCAATATTATACCCAGCAGCAGGTCAGATGGTTAAGTGTTTAGGTCCAGTAATATGTGCTGCCTGGGTCCATACAGTGCTGGGAGCTGAGCTCAGGGTCTCTGCGGCAGGCACGCACTTCAGTCATCATTTCACAGTCCACAATGAAATCTGAACACTTTTCCACTTACTTATTACAATTAGAATTCACTACCTTTTGTGTGGGTGTGACCCCTGGGTCGCTGGAGACTGGGGGAAGCAGGCAATTTAGAGACGACCGCTGGACTAGAGCTGTTACTGACTGGATTCCACGGGATATCAAAAGACTGTGTGGCCACCCACCAACGAGATGGTCAGACTTCTTTGTCAAGACCCTAAATGAACGGTTTGAGGCTCTTCATGTTCCTGGAGCGAGCAGACACCATTGGGCTACACTAGCACATGACAGGGATGAATGGAGACATTATTGGCGCCTGCTCAAGCAAATTGATGAACAACAGGATGACAAGTGATACAAGTCATATCTTTTGTATATGTGAAGTAAAATTTTATTTCAAAAAAAATGAGGAGAGTGAAGAGACACTGAGAGGGGCTGGAGCAATAGCACAGTGGGTAAAGTGTTTGCCTTGCATGTTGTCGACCTGAGTTCAATTCCCAGCATTCCATATGGTCCCCTGAGCACCGCCAGGAGTAATTCCTGAGCACAGAGCCAGGAATTACTCCTGTGCATCACCGGGTGTGACCCAAAAAGCAAAAAAAAAAAAAAAATAGAGACACAGAGAGAGCTAAGAATACATGTGTTAGGTTGAGATTTGGGTGTATCTCCAGGAGAGAGAATGCCAATCAACCACCACCTTGTCTCCCATCCACAGCCTACCACCCCTCAGGTAACCTTAAGCTGGTTGTCAATGTCCATTGGTTTATTTTTATTTTGTCTGATTATCAATTTTATATCCTTATATTCTACTCTTGAGTGAAGTTAGCTAATACCTGTCATTTCCTTTCTAACTTACTCTGTTTCAGAGTCCCAAAATTCCTTTCTTTTTCACAGCTAAACAATATTCCAATGGATAAGCCATTGGAATACTGTACCATCTTTTTACCTAGTCATCAGTAAGCACTTCCTGTTGTTAAAATAGGCCACGTCCTGTTTTAATTACTGCAGCACTGCAGTAAACATTGGGGTGGATGTAACTTTTTGTGTTATTTTGGTTCTTGGTTTTGTGTTCTTTAGACAGGAGTCCTGTAGGAGCTCTATCTTTTGCTTCTTGAGGAAGCTCTGCACCATTTTGAATAGTGATCGTACCAATAAACAGCTGCAGCCATGAATATGGGGTCCTTTTCCCCTACACACTCTCCAACACTTGCTCCTTCTGATGTGACAGAAATAAAGGAGAAATAGATGCTTCCAGATCCCATGCCCAGCTGAGTCTCATATCCGGGACAGCCCACAGAGGGGAAGGTGAGCCCACCATGGACCCTGGCAGCCAAAAACCTCCACACTCCTGTTGCTGCTAGGCTCATGACCAGACTCCACAGGCTCAGGTCGAGGTTCATCCAGAAATGAATTTGTTGAAAAACTCAGGTATTCGGGTTTTGTGACAGAAAGAAATCTCTACAGGCTCTCACAAAATCGGGGATGGGCTACCTCCCCCAATACCCCTGTTCTTCCAGGAGCCTGAGAGTCATGCCCATGAACTGCCTCTGGTGTCATATAAATTCATTAACCTGCCATGATCCAGAAACTCATAGTAAATCTCAAATGAGATCAACTAACTGCAGAGATGCTTCCAGACCCCAAAGTCACCATCCAGTTAAAAATTTAATTCCATTTAAAAGTATAACCCCATTTAAAATTTTAGAATTCCCGTAGTATACAACATCTCATACCCTTAACCACTGATATACAAGGAGCAACACACCACATTGGATGGGATGTAAGGTAGAAAGTAACCAATCTTGATTAAGAAAATATTAACACACAGGGTTTAACCTGTAACAACATGTTAGTACTCTCTTATATAAGGGCTTAATGGCTCCAAGGTGAGATACAACAATTTGCACAGACTTTCTTCTAAGGAAACATTTTCTGATAATTTTTAGCAAATTATTTATTACAAGTAGAATAAAAAATTATTTATGACCTGCTATTTAGGCAGGCTTGGGTGGTGGTTGGGAAAATTGGAAATAATGGCGGTGGGATTGGTGCTGGAATACTAAATGTAATAAATCATCATGAAAAACTTTATAAAAATAAAAATTAAAAAAGAAGAAGAAATAAAGCAGAGTCTCACTGTGTTTTCAGTTTGCATTTCCCTGATACTGTGTGATGACAAGAATCCTTCCATATGCCCGTGGACCATCTGGACATTCTCTTTAGAGATGAGTTTCTTCAAATATTCATTTGAATATTTTTAAATTAAGTAGTATGTTGTTGTTGTTAAATTGCATGAATTCCTTATACTTTGGATATCAACCCTTTATTGGATATATGATGTGCTAATAATTTCTCCCATTTAGTGCATTAACTCTGATTTTGTTTATATTTTCTTTTGTTGTATAAAAGCTTTTAAATTTAATGCAGTTCCAAATGTGTACATTTACATTTTCATAATTTCTTTGGGAGCCCATACAGGAGGAGTTTAAGGGCCATACCTACCTGTCTGTACTCTGGGACTATACATGGTGCCAGGATTTGAACCACTGTTGCAGCCCCAGCCCCGTGCAAGGCAAATGCGCAAATGCTTTAACCTCTATACTATCTCTCCAGCCCCTTAAGGAACATATTTTTAATCTTACCATTGCTCAGCCCACACCCATATGGCAGTGTACAGTCTGGCAGCTTGGTGTCAGTCCTAACGAGGCATCTTGGTTTCCATGAGAGGATGCCAACCTGACAGTGCAAGTTGGATCTCTAAACATGACCCCAGTGTAACTCAACAATAGAGGCAGGACGCACACCTTTTAGTTAGTTAGAGTTTATTTGCGAGAATGTGCAAACAGCATGTTACTAGAATAAAAACACTCTGACCAATAGGTCAGAATCAAAAACCCAAAGGCAAATCTCCATATCTATGGTCAGCAAATTTTCAACCTAGGAGCTGAGAACATGAAATGATGTAGAGACAGTCTCTCCAACAAATGAAGCTGGGCTAAAGAACAACTATGTGTTACAACAAAGTATCTCACACCTTACACAAAAGTCAATTCAAGTCAAAGACCTTGAGATCAGACCACAATTTATAAAGTACACTGAGGAAAATATAGGCAAATTCTCCAAGATTTGGGCCTCAAATGGGTCATTCAATAAGGTTATGCTATGGCCATACTCAATAGAATCAATTATAACAAGTGGGACCTTATCAAGTAAAAGGGATTTTGCATGGCAAAACTAAAAGACACCAAACTGATGAGAAAAATATTTGCACTCAACAAATCATATAAAGGGCTGATATCCAAGATATATAAAGTACTCACAAAGATCAACAAGAAAGAAAATCCAAAACCCTATCAAAAGATGGAAAGAGGAAATGGATAGATACTTCTCTGAAGAAGAGAGAATGATGGCAAATAGACACATAAAAAATTGCCCATCATTATTTATTATTAGAGAAATCCAAATCAAAAATATTAGGAACAATCTGCTGTCAGGGATGCGGTGAATAAGGAACTCTCATCCACTGCTGACGGGAATGTTTTCTGGTTTAATCCCTATGAAAAACAGTAACTAGATTTCTCAGTAAATTAAGAACTGAATTGCCATACAATCCAGCAACACCACTTCTGAGTATCTACACCCAGGATTCAAAACATTCATTCAAAAGGACATATGCACACTATTATTCTTTGCTGCAGAGAGTAAAATAGCTAAAATAGGGGGCCAACTTAGGTATACAATGAGAGATGAATGATTATGAAGATGTGCACAATGGAACACAGTTGCAAGAAACAATGAAATCATGTAATCTGCTACAATTTAGATGCAACTGGAGGATATTAATGCTAAGCGAAAAAAATCAGGACAAACAGAATGATCTAACTTATCTGTAGTATATAGAATAACTAGATAAGGAAATGTAAGGTATTAAAGAGGGGATAACTAGATCACTCTTGACCCCAGAGTATAGAAAATACAACAGAGGGGAAAAAAATCAAAGGGGAGAGCGGTGCAAGAAGTGCAAGTAATGTGGGGATAGGGGTCAAGGGCCCCAGGTACACCAGTGATGTCAGGGAGTGGTACAACTATATATCCAAACCACAGACTCAACAACATTGAAAGCATGAGATTCAAACTCCAATAACCAAACTCAAAAATGTGCCTGTACTGGTCTCTCATTCTGGGCAACTCAGAGAAGGGAACACCAAGTAAAATGTGGTTGGAGGTCATGCGGGGGAATGGTGACGCGTGCCGAATGTAGACTAGAGACTGAACACAATGGCCACTCAACACCTTTATTGCAAACCACAACACCTAATCAGAGAGAGAGAAAAAAGGGAATACCCTGCCATAGTGGCAGTTTGGGGTGGGGGGGGGGACGGGACTGGGGAGGGTGGGAGAGATGCTGGGTTTACTGGTGGTAGAGAATGGGCACTGGTGAAGGGATGGGTTCTCGAACTTTGTATGGGGGAAACATGAGCACAATAATGTATAATTCATTTCAATTCTTAATGTAATTTTATTAGATCAATAAAGTCTAGATGAAAAAAAAAAAAAAGAAAGGGAAACTAGGGACATTGGTGGAGGGAAGATCCAAGGTGCTGGAACACTAAATGCCTGAAACAACGATATTATGAACAACTCTGTAAACCATGGTGTTTTAATAAAAAAAATTAATAAAACAAACAAACAAACAAAACAAAAATGTGCCTGTAAAGGTGGCAGTCTGGGGATGGGAGGGAGCCTGGCGAACCTGGTGGAGGGAAGTTGACACTGGTGGTGGGACTGGTGCTGGAACACTGTATGGCTACAAGCCAACTATGAATAACTTTGTAAATCACAGTGCCTTAATAGGAAAAACAAAGTCCTTCAAAAGGGCCGGGAAGATGGTTCAAAGAGCTGGAGATCTTCTTTACTTGCTAGAGCCCCAGGTGTCAATTCTTAGCACTACATGGTCTTCTGAGCACTGCCAAGAGTGACAGCCTCCATGCCAGTACTATGCCAGGAGTAGCCTTTGAGCATTGTTGAGTGTGGCTGATAAACCACAGAAATCAAGACCTGTTGAAAGCACTGGCATTTAGTGTGGTGGACCCTCCTTCCCCACAGACTCGTGCAGATTCGGAGCCTGTGAAACGAGTGTGGAGCATGGGCCCAGGAAAAACTGCCATCGCTCAGTCACAGCCGCACAGTCCCTAACTGACACACTCAGAGAAACCACCTGGCAAAACCTATCTTTATGGTGACTACCACAAGGATGACAGTCACTATCACCCAGTGCTCTCCACAAACAGTTAAAGAATTAGCAAACACTGCTTCCTAGAGTCATAAGTGAACTTCCTCCTCCTTTATCACCTCCACCATACTTCCCGTTTGATTTTGATTGCCGGGAAGCTTAGAGTCATATTTGTTATTACATCATAACAATATAAGCCTTTACAGTTTACATATTACATGCTAGTTTACCTCTGATTTTAACCAGGTACCATATATATTGGTTGGGTGGAGCAGGATGGCTGGGCCACACCTGGTGATGCTCAGGGCTTACTCCAGGCTCTACACTTGGGGATCACCACTCCTGGTGGTGAGTTAGGGGATCATATGAGGTACTGAGGATTGAACCTGGTTTAGCTGTGTGCTAGGCAAATACCTTAAATACCCTTTAATCTCTGTTCACCCGTACCATGTATTTTAAGTGGTTCCCCGTTTATTTTCTGTTTCTAACTTACTATTTTATTTGAATAGAGTTTTATGCTTCTGTATTCTACCTCAAATTCTTTGTGGAATGAGGTAGTATAAATAAACATATATATAATCCTAATATTACTATAATTTATACCCTGCAGTAGTGACAGAATTAATGGCCTATATTAGAAAAGTTAGTGAAGAGGAAAATATTTTATTAAATTCTTACATAACATACTCTCCAAAATGAGAGTAAATAAGTAACTGTTCTTCATTTGAACATCATTTTCTCAGAAGACTTTATGATAATAATTTTAAATTCTGGGCCACTGGGAAACACACTTTCCTACCCAGATCCTCTTCAAACATCCATTCTCTCTAACCCCCATTTCTGTGCAGCTCTGCTTCTCTGAATGACGGGAACCGCTGGGGTGTGTCTGCATCAAGAACTACAATCCCAACTCATAAGGGCCAGCAGGAACACTAAAAATATACTCAGGGCAAGCATCTTGTTCTTGCAAGGAGAAAGGAAAACTGACATGTACTGTGGCACCATGTGCCAAGGAATATGGGTGCACTTTTACAAACACCCCTTCATCTGATCTTCAAAGCAACCCCCGAAAGAGACATAATGCCCCCAAGTGGCATTATGTGAAGCAACCAAAGTTCAGAGGTTAAGTGACTTGCCTAAGGGTGCTAGCTATTGAAGGGGAAGATTCTAGATTTATACGCCCTCCTCACCTGCACTGCTTACACCAAACCTGATCTTCAGGGATCCCTCATCTCATCTTATCTCTGTTTCTTAAAGGCCAATGCCATGCCCTGTAATGTGCTTTTCCCCTTCTGTTCTTCATCTAGTAACAGGAACTCAAAAATATCAAATAAATGAAGGAATACAAATAGGCAAGCCTTGAAAGGGGAGTTGTCTCTGCACAGACATAGAGCAGAGCTCTCTCCCTTTCTCAGACAGGGCTGCCTCACCTCCCACCTTGTACTCAGTGAGACTCCCTCCCTCCCTCCCTCCCGTGCTCCAGAGCTTGCTCCCAGAGAAGACAGGCGTTCTTGCCTATCGAACAAAAGCTACTTACATGAACCAACCATTTCGATTTTTTTAATTAATTTTCTATTAAAAACACTGCGATTCACAAAGTTGTTCATTATACAGATGTTTCAAGCTCTGAGTGTTCCAACACCACTTCTGTGACCTTCCTTCCACCAATATCCCCAGTTTCCCTCCCAATCCCAACCTGCCCCCTTACACACATAAGAAATTTACTTTACATTGCTTATTTGAAAAAAATTAAGAAGTGGCAAACAAAATAATTAGAAAATAAATCAGTGAGAGTTAATTTGTAATTATTAATTACAAATTAATTTGTAATTAATAATTTGTGAGAGTTAATTTGTGATTCTGACCTATGTGAATAAGAAAATTAAATCAATTTAATACAGTATAATAAAAAGCCTATTCTCATTTACATATATAAGTTTTCAACTCTGGAATTGAAATTTTAAATTTTATTTTGTACTTGGATCTCATGGTAATAAGCATATCTGACCTGTCATTAATTAAACTTTTTTTTTTCTTTTTAGGTCACACCTGGTGATGCACGAGGGATTACACTCCTGGCTCTGCATTCAGGAATTACTTCTGGTAGTGCTCAGGGGACCATATGGGATGCTGGGAATTTAACCCTGGCTGGCCACGTGCAAGGAAAACACCCTACCCGCTGTACTATCACTCCAGCCCCAATTAAACCTTTAAAACAATTCTATATTAATATACAGGAATTTATGTGGAATAGGTAAAACCTACATATGCAAAATTTCCCCTTATATTTTATATAAACATTGTGGAAACCAACTCTTTCTATGTGACTTTCTTTATTCCTCCCACAATGAAGCAACCGGGATTTGTTAAGACTTTCTTTACATTTTTTAAATATACCCTATTATAATAGATTCAAAGAATGAAGACCTATGTAACACTGAAGGAATTCCTTTTTCTTTTTATTTTCTTTCTCTGTGTGTGAAGCAAGACAGTTTTTATTGAAAGTCATTTAGAAAAATGTGAGTTGACAGAAAGCAAGAAGTGTGTGTGGAAGAGCTTTCCCAGAGGTGCAAAGAAGCAGAGAGACAAGCAAGCGAGATGCATGTTTAAGGAAGAACATGGCTTGAAGAGCAAGCCAGGCATTTCATTTTTAATTTATCATTCCTAAAATTGTTTAAAAGGTGTAACTGAGGTGTGGGGCTGGAGTAATAACACAGCAGGTAGGGCGTTTGCCTTGCATGCAGTCGACCCAGGTTCGATTTCCAGCAACCCATATGGTCCCCCAGCACCACCAGGAGTAATTTCTGGGTGCAGAGCCAGGAGTAACCCCTGTACATCACTGGGTGTGACCCGAAAAGTTAAAAAAAAAAGAAAGGTTGTAACTAAGGTGAGGACCAAGACCAAAAAGGAAACATAAGTGTCACTTACCAAATTGATGCACAGCACAGACATCCACTCAACAGCCATGAACTGATTGTCTGTGACATTGTGACATATATGCCACCAAAGTCATATCCCACTTCTTGACTAAGATACATTCTGAGAAATGCATCATTCAGTGTCTTTGTGGTTGTGTGAATGTCAAAGGGAAATTTCACAACCCTGTAGGGTACGACCTACTACACTCCCAAGCTGTATATACAGAACACCATCACTCACACAGTGTGTTACCCTAACACCCTTATGTGGTGTACTGCACTATCCTGGTTATCGAGGAGATGAGACCCTTGAGCAAAGAGACACAGGTCACTGCCTTCACAGAGTGACCAATCTTCCGGAGGACAAAAATGCAGAGATGGATTTCTTAGTTGGAAAAAAAAATCAGTATTTGAAATTCATATAAAGAAGATACTGACAACAACAAAATAAAAATTAATGGAGAAAAACATAGCATTTTTTACATGGGCTTTAAGGCAACTTAATGAAAAAAAAAAAGGAACAGGAAGCCCAGTCTTATTCATTCAACACTTATGCCCTGATTGATGCAGACATTGCAGAAGACTAGATCTGAAATTGCTAAACTCAAGAAATTTAAACCCTTTCTGTGGTTGATGGTGTGTTTTTTGTTTTCTCTTGTTTTATTTCGGTTTGGGTTTTAGGGCCACAACCTCCAGGCTTACTCCTGACTCTGTGCTTAGGGATCATTCCTGACTCTTAGGGATCATTTCTGATGGGCTCAGAGGACCATACGGAATGCCAAGAATCAAACTCGGCCTGGTCATCAGTAAAGCAAGTGCCTTACCCACTGTACTATCTTTTCAGCACCTGAAATTTAAATTCTTGAGTTTGGTAATAAAAACTTACTATCTTTAAAATAGTAATCAACCAAAAAATGTATTTTTTTCTTTTTTTAAAAAAAAGGGCTTCATCTTTGGGCCAGGGATGTGGTCAGCATGGTAGGGCATTCGACTTGCATGTGTTAGGCACTGGCTCCAATCCTTCACACCTTAAAGAAGGGGGGGGGGGAATTGGAAATAGCTTAAAGAATGAGAGCATATACTTTGCATGTTAATTCCCCAGCATGCATAATCCCTGAAAAAATGGAACAACCACAAAGAATCAGGAAGGAGTAACCCCCGGAGTATGGCCTAAAAAACAAATAGGCTCTATCTTTGCAAACTGGAAAAAAAAAATGTTCACAGTCTAGAGAGAGACGGATGAGGGCAAAGCAGTATATCCTGTGACAACTGATGGAAGTTTAACCGTGTATTACTATTATGGGGTCGGGAGGGTGGGGTTCTCCCCAGAGGTGGGAGGAGCAGTCAGACACATTCCCCTCAGGGCACCATCCAAACTGTCTTGATGCATGAACATGCCATAATCCGGCAAGAACAAGTAAGGGCAAAAGAAAAGGCAGGAACTTGCCGTGTAGCGGGAACAGCATGTACAAGACTAGTATCTGTCAGTGGTTGTCTGCCGGTACAGCCTGCCAGCCCATCTAGAAAACCCAGGCTTGATCCTTGAACTGTAAATGAGTCCTCCTTGGTGTGTCACACGATAAGATGGTGTTTTCAGAAACTGAACTCCTGGGTGGAAAGGGACCTTGAGGGAGACTGTGAGGGGCGGGTGGGGAGGCTGTTTCAAGTGACACAAGGCCATAGTCCCAATCAGACGCTTTGGGTATCCAAAGGACAGACTGGAGACACTGAGTGATGGAATGAACAGAATGAATACACTATTCTTCAGGGCTGGAGAGGAAACTCAACAGACTCTGCATGCAGGAGGCCTGGGTTCAGTCGCCGGTTTTGAAGGCTCCCCGAGCACCACTGCAAGCGATGTCTGAGCACAGAACTGAGCGTAGTCGCAAAGCATTGTCAGGTGTGACCCAGAAACCAAACCTTCCCCCTCCCAAAAAATGGGGGGGGAAGGGAAATAATAAAGAAATATACAGATTTTAATGATGCTGGGAATATGTTATATTTGCATATCTGAATGACAGGAGTTTCAGTAAGCAACCCACGTGAGTGACTGTGTGATAGATAGCACAAATATGCACACACGGGACGAAAACATCTATCCTGCTGCTGTGCCTGGAAAACCGGCTCAGACTGAGCGGGACTCAAAACCCAAACCGGAAAACGCTGGGCTGTGGAGAATGTAAAGAATGCTCCATTTTCTCTTATCTTGTCCTTCTCCAGAAGCCAACGCAGAGGAGATAGCATGCAGACAGAAGCCTTCACCAGAAATATTTCTTTAGATTTACAGAGTGTGACATCACAGCATGCGTCAGACGACCAGAGACAATGAAATTTACTGACTGCTCCGGCGCCCACCAGTCTGCAACCTGCCTGTTCTAAAAATAGACTTCCCAGTTCTTTTCCTATAGGAACTGCCTCTCGTGACCATGCAGGCAAGATGGTTCTCTAGGACTCGAGTCCAACACCCAGGGCAAGCGGCCAGCAGCCGTCTTCCAACCTGCCTGCTCGTCCCCGCGTTGACCCTGCCGAGTGGCTGAGGAGCCAGACCTTCACACTTACACCTGCAGAAACTTGCTGTGGACAAGCCTGCCTCATTCCTTGGCCTCGTGCTTCTGTTCAGGGACTTCCCGGCAGAGTCAGCTCAGAGTCTGTCTCCACCCACGAGCTGACGACTCAGAGGGATGAAGATTGGACAGTGGCCTTGGGGACAGGGTCTAAGCAAGCTCTATCAGCCCATTCTGGCTTCCGATCCCCTTTGGGCGTCATGGCCTTGTCCTCAGGACATCTGAATTCTCTGATAATCTAAGACAAGTTTACAGGCCAAAACTGCAGGGAAGACTAATTGTGGAGAGAGTGGGGGTGGAGGGGAGCAAGGTGTTAGGGGGAAGGTTTAGGCCACATGCAACTGTGTGCAGAGGCTATCCCTGGCTCTGAGCTCCCGGCGGTGCTCGGGGGATCCTGCCATGCCAAGGACTGTCCCTGGGCGCTACCTTCCTGGCGCTATAGGAAAGATTTCAAACTGACTGGCTCACCTCTAACTGCCATACCAGCACCATCCCTTATTTTAATTATTTTTGTTTCAATTTTGTAATTGAGGTATCATGGTTTTATAACCATGTATCAATGTTTCATGCACTGTGCCCCACTCACCTGCAGAGTGCCCATATCCCCTACGCCCTCCTCCCCGGCTCTCTCCCTCTGCAGCCTCAGTGCTCAGCTCCGTGGGCCGCATCTCAGAGTCTGTCTGCTCTGCATGATCTATCCCCTTGCTTTGCTTCTTTACACTCCAGGGATATGTGGGATCCTCTGGTATTTGTTTTTCTCCTTCTGACACACTTCACTTTACATGACAGCTTCCAGTTTGTTTGTTTTGCATTTCAGTCACACCCTGCAGTGCTCAGTATGTTACTCTTGACTCAGTGTTCAGAGATTGCTCCTAGGAGCAATTTGGGGACAATGCAGTTGGGGGGGGGGGGGTTGGTGTCAAACCTGAGGCTCCTACATGTAATGCATGTGCTCCAGCCTACTGAGTTATCTCCTTGTTCCTCTTTTATTTCTTTTAATAAGATCAGTAGTTTTTACTAAGTCTTTTATCCCCTGTGCTAAGTTGATTCCTAGATCATTTGTTTTGACATGATCCTGAATAAAATTAATTTTTTAAACTTCTTTCTCTTCTGTATTATTGTTTGCATATGAAAACTATAACAGATTTAGGGGCTAAAGCAATGGGTAGGGTATTTGCCTTGCACAGAGCTGACCCAAGTTTGATCTCTGAGGGCAGACAGGAACAAGCCCAGAGCGCTGCCAGGCGTGACACACACACACAAAAAAAAATCAGAAAAAAAAGAAACAATGTAACAGATTTCTAAGCATTTTTCAGCTTGCTACTTTACCGCATAGGTTATTGTTTCTATTAGTTTCTTGGAGGAGTATATAGGGTTTTCTATATAAAATACCAAGGCATCTGTGAATAATAAGAGTCTGACTTCTTCACCAGTTTGAAACACTTCAGTTTCTCCTTCTTGCCTAATTGCTGTGACTGAGCCTTCCAATACTATGTTAAATAATGGTGGGGAGAACAGATATCTTTGTCTTGTGCCTAACTTAGAGAAAGACTTCCAGTGTTTCACCACTGGTGACGGTGACAATTGGAATTTACTGATATTCACAACGTGCCCAGTGTACTAGATACTTCATCTGTATTAAGCTAATATCCATATCAATTCTACGAGCGAGGTTACCTTTGAAAATACTGAGGACTTTAAAAACCTTTGCTCATGGGGCCAGTGTGATAGTACAGGAGGTAGGACTTGCCTCTTGCATGTGGCTGATCTAGATTGGATACTGGCATCCCATATAGGCTCCTGAGCCCACCAAGAATATGGACTCCTGAGCTCAGAGCCAGGAGAAACCCCGAAGACTGCTGGATGTGACCCAGAAACCAAAAAAAGGAGAAAAAAAAGAAAATCTTGATCAAAATCATACAAACCTGGGTAGAATTTAACCCGGATGGAGGAAAGGTGATGGTGGTGTTGGGATTGGTGTTGGAATAATGAATGTCTATAAGAAATCATCATAAACAATTTGTCAACCAAAAAATGTGTGGGTAAAAAATAGAATTCAACCCAGAGTCCTCACTACAGTCAACCTTGGAAGTGATGTAACCCAAAACAGAGGCTTCGTGTGAGGATGAGAAAGGGGTAGAATTTTCTTTTGGGGTGGGGGGAGACAGGGATTACTTTCAGCGATCTCTGTTGGGGTGCCATATGGGGTGCTGGAGATCAAAACTGGGTTGGCCACATCCAAGGCAAGCACCCTACCTGCTGTAATTTCTCTCTGACCACCAACTTAAAAGATGAATTTTTATGATCATAGAAGAAAGTCTATATATACCTGAAAATTGAAAGTGTAGCACAGAAGCACTTTGTTTAAAACTATGACAAATAGTTAAGAGTTCATTGCTTTACCCACCTTCCCCCAAAAAAACAGCCACACTAAAACATTAATTTGTGAAGATTTATGCATACCTATGTTCACAGCAGTGCTTAGCACAATACCCAGTGTATGTGACCAATTCAAAGATCCAACAAAATATGGATGGATAAAGAAAATGTGGTCTATATACGCAATGGAATACGATAGTCACAGAAGCAAAAATAGAGAATCCTACAGTCCTCTGCAACTTGGATGGAGCTGGAGGGGTGTCACGTTAAGCAAAACAAACCAGAGGGTAAAGGGTAAATTATGGAATGATCTCGCTAATTAATGGTATCTAGAGAAAGAAAACAAGGAAAGAGACAGTATCAAATATTAACAAAGCTTTGGCCCTGGATGACAGAAATGAGATTATTGAGTAAGAGGGGACAGGGAACAGTGATGAGCAGAGGAGTGACGGACAGGAAGTACAACTAAGACGCTGGATGGGGATCCTGGGCATTTTAATGACAGTAAGGTGTGGTAACCGTGTACTTTATGACTGCGACACTATTTTAGCCATGTGACCCAAACTATAATTTTAAAAATGGAAATAAATAGTATTTTAAGAATTTATTGCTTTTGGAACAGGATAGGGTTGAGGGGAAGGGGTCAGAGAAATTATCCCAGAGTCATATATAAACATGATCCCTACACCACAAATATGCATAATCTTTATTATCATAAATATTATTTTTTGAACTTAATTATGAAAATGAACTGGAGTGATAGCACAGTGGGTAGGGTGTTTGCTTTGAATGCAGCCGACCTGGGTTTGATTCCTCCGCCCCTCTCAGAGAGCCCGGCAAGCTACTGAGAGTATCTCGCCCGCATGGCAGAACCTGGCAAGCTACCCATGACATATTCGATATGCCAAAAACAGTAACAAGTCTTAACAATGGAGACGCTACTGGTGCCCTCTCGAGCAAATCGATGAGTAACAGGACAGTGACAGTGATTATGGAAATAAATTAATATCAATTTTGTTATAGTTAACCAGTGCCTATGATGAAGTCCTGCTTTTATTTATTCTGTTTGAGGACCACACCCTGTAATGCTTAGCGGTTACTCCTGGTTCTGCATTCAGGAATTACTCCTGCAGTGCTCGTGGGAACTTATGAGATGCTGGGGATCGAACCTGGGTCAGCTACGTACAGGAAAAGCACCCTACCCATTGTACTACCTCTCCAACTCCAAAGTCCTGCTTTCAAAGATTCCATCCTCCATTATGATGAAATAACTTAATGAAATGACCCAGCAAACATCCTGAGAGCTGTAATAAAGTGGGGCCTGGCTCTAACCAGACCCAGCTCCCAGGAACAGCCAAATCATGGCTCAGAAATCATGGAAGCAATTCCCAAAGTCTGGGAGAACACAGCTCCTCCTGACTGGGGAGGCAGGCGGGCAGACAGTACAGGCACTAAGGCACTTGGGATTTCTGGCACCACTTGGTCCCCTGAACACCACCAGGAGAGACCCCTGGGCACAGAAGCCAGAAGGAGTCTCGGATTGTCACTGAAGGTGGCCCTCAAACAAAATTCCTAGGTGGGGTGGTAATTTAAAAATAAATAAATAAATAAATAAATAAATAAATAAATAAATAAATAAATAAATCTTACACTTATAACTAGTTCTGGCTAAGCTAGAATCAAATATCTAACCCCTGAAAGTCTAAAGAAAATTATGCTTTCTTTGACAATAAGAGTATAAGTACAGTAAAGAGAAAATGCAAATATAAAGTAAATTTGTTACGTGCCAAAGGGGGCACGTAACAAATTGGGATTGGGAGGGAAACAGGACATTGGCGAAGGGAAGGTCACATTAGTGGTGGTGTTGGAACACTAAATGCTTAAAACAACTGTATAATGAACAACTTTGTAAATCACCGTGTCTTTAAATAAAAATATTTTTTTAAAAAGAGGAAATGTGAACTCAAATAAAAGGTCAGGGCAAACTAGGGAAGTAGGGTTGATTATGAATGAACCACTCTGCAAAACAATATCAATCCTCTCTGGAGGATGGAAAGCACAAGCAGAGATCAGTGAAAGTCAGGAGTAACCCCTGAGCATTGCCAGGTGTTCCCACCACCCCCCAAAAAAACAATGAAAAAAAAATAAATAAGAAGGAAAGACATTTTGATTCCTGCTACAAAACGGATGAACCTTGGAGACATTGTTGCTCTGTGAGAAAAGATCTTCTGGGGAGAAGATCCAGTCATCTGAGACTCCCAGAGCAGTCAAGTTCACTGAGACAGGAAGGAAAGTGGGGCTTGCCTGTGCTGGGGGAGGGGGCACTGCGCATCTGACAGTTTCCCTTTTTTCCTGAAAGGAAAAGATCTCTGAAGGGGAGGCAGGGAGAAAGGCGACTCAAGTGTCAGAGCACATGCCTGGCACACGCAAGCCTGGGCTCTATCCCACCCCACCCTGCACTCTATTCCCCCACACTCAGCCTTCCCCTCAACCCCAAGTACTCTTGTCCACTGATACAGATCAAGAAATCAAAAGAGGGAACGGAGAGATAGCACAACAGGTAGGCCATTTGCCTTGCACATGGCCAACCTGGGTTTGATCCTTGGCATCCCATCTGGTCCTCTGAGCACTGCCAGGAATGATTCCTGACTGCAGAGCCATGAGTAACCCCTAAACATCACTGGGTGTGACCCAAAAAGCAAAGCATTTGCTCTAAAACAGAGAGAGAGAGAGAGAGAGAGACAGAGAGAGAGAGAGACAGAGACAGAGACAGAGAGAGACAGAGGGGGGGGAACAATCAAAACAAAGAATACTTCAGTAATTTACCCAAGGCTACAAAGATAGAGTAGAGGGGCTGATATAGCTTAATGGGCCGAGCAAGAGGCCCTGGTTCAATTCCCAGCACTGCATAGTCTTGAGCACTGTGAGGAGCAACCCCGAGCACAGCGCTGGAAATAGTCCCCCGTTCCCCGGGCTGGCCCCCAGATGAAACAAACAAGACAGAGTGATGGGCTAGCGACACAGTATAGAGATTAAGGCACTTGTCTTGCATGTGGTTGCGGCCATGACAATAGTTTGAATCCTGGAACTGCATATGGTCCCCAGAGCACTGCCAGGGGTGGTCACTGACCACCCATCCACCAAAAAAAGATACAGTGGATGAAAGGAATTTTCCCTCCCTCCTTTCCTTCCGCACTTCATTCCTCCATTATAGGGGCCACACCTACTGGTGCCAGGGCCTGAGTTACTACACACAGCAGTGATTGGGTGGGGACAGGGGGGCTGGGGAAGGTTAGGAGGGTAGGGGCAGGGAGGGGGTTAATGTGGGTACTAAGGATTAAACTCAGGGCTTCATGAATAATAGGCATATGCTCTCCCACTTAAGCCATTACCTGTCCCTGGAAACATTGTCATTAACCATGACACACACACACACACACACACACACACACACACACACACACACACACTATCAGGAACAGCCCAACCTCTGTGAAGAGCTACAACCAACCTTTGGCGACACACCAAAGAACCTCCTCCAAAGCCTGCACGTACAAACAAGTCCTGATTTTCTAAGAAAGCATCAGCCCACACAGATAAGTTTCTACCTAACCGGCGGATTTCAATCATGATGAATCAAATGCCTCCTTGCCCTCTCCTATGCCAACTGAGTGAAGATGCTTGGATAACAGCATTCCTGCCCACATGTAATTCTGCCAGGGAATGACTTTTGAATAGCAGGAAGTTATAGATAACATTTAAGCTGCCAAGATAAATCATAAACTGCATATACAGGCTAGGTGGCAAGCTGAGCTCTCACTCACATTCCTTTGTGTCAGTGGATACTGAACCTAGATCATTTTTATAAAAAAAATATTGAGACAAGTGGAATTGATGAATGATTAGAGGAAAAACAGAATAGCTTCAAAGGAGGACAGAAAAGGATACCCAAACCATTCATCCTTTGTTCATCTATGTTCCTAAAACCTTGTGTTTCTTGCCAAAGCATGAAAGGAAAGAAAGTTTTGTCTTAACCAAATAAAAAATTATGTGTTGGGGTGAGAGCGATAGTACAGCAGGTAGAGCACTTGCCTTTCATGTGGCCAACCCCAGGTTCAATCCCCAGCACCACTTATGGTTCCCCGAACCCCACCAGGAGTGACCCCTGAGTGCAGAGCTAGAAACCCCAAGCACCATCAAGTGTGGCCCAAAAACTAAAAAATAAAATAAGATAGTTACAGGATAAAAACAGTTAAAAGGCAGACAGCTGAGCATATAAGGCCTGAAGGTGGGAGGATGTGGTCAGCAGCATGCTCTCAGAGCCACGCAAAAGGGACCCCAGATCACAGACTCAGGAACCCTTGGACACCAGCAGGTGTCTGAAACTAAGACTCGAAACTCTAAACTCTTGTCCTGTGTTTAATGACTGCTAAGGCCTCAGAGAAGCACACGTCTGCTGTTTTTTCTACAAAACAGAGCATGTGCACATTGAAATCCCAAGAAGCCATGGCTGTGCCATAGTCCAACCCAGAAACTGGTGCCACAGAGCGGCGGAAATGCTAAGCTAAGAGAAAACAAATGAACTTTCAAAGCTTTCCTCCAAAAAGCACCTAGGCGATGGAATCTTGCATAAGTAAGTTTCTCTTCCGAGCAGTGCTGAGTGTTCATTCTTCTTGCTCTCGCCTTCCTGACCCAAATCATGGTTCTGTGGTACTACTGGGCCTGGCATTCACAGCCTTGCTCATGGGGAGAAGCACTTTGCAACACTAGACAGGACACGTTGATTTCAGTGCATGCATATGCTGGTGGACTTAACTTTAGAAAACTAGAATGCTGATCATCAATGCTGGGACTTAATTAGCAAAGAACCTACAATTCTGATTTTATAATGTAATTGTAACTAAATTTTAAAAAATCAAATTCAGTGATATTCTGCATTTAAAAACTAAAATTTAATTTCATTATTAACTTTTATACTCTGTATTTTGCCTTTTGATATTTTCCAATTGCTCTTTTCTCCTATGCATAATTCACACAAAATGTGATCTCTGCAAACAAACATATAAGTCAGTGGTTCTTAAAATTGTAAAAACATCCTTATAATTATAGAACATTCTCTTTACCCATACCAACCCCCCCCCAAAAAAAAGCCTATTCCCACTAGTGACTATAGCCATTTCTGCCTTTTGTTGTTTATCCATCTCCTTGTCCCGGTGCCACAACCAATGGTACTTGAAGATTACATCTAATTTGTCAGCTCCTGCTGCAGGTGCTCGGGGAAATAGGCGGCACCAGCTCAACCTGGGAGCTCCTGTATGCAAAGCAGTGGCCACTCTGGTCCTTTAGGCCATCTTCCCAGTTCAATTTTCTGCCATTTAAAAAAATGGTCTATTCTGGGAATTTTTTTATCAGCAGAAGCATAGAATCATTGGCTTTTTATGTCCAGCTTCTTTCTTTTCATATTTTTTCAGTTTATTCGAATTGTACCATGTATGAGTATTTGGTTCCTTTTTGTGGTTGAGTAATATTCCATTTAAGCATAGATTACAATTTGTTTAGCCATTCATTAGTGACACTAGGGGTTTTTTTCTCTTTTATTTTTTTATTAGGTTTTTTTTTTTAACCTCCCAACTATTATGAAAAATGCTACTATGAATGTAGAAAAGGTTCTACATATACACATCTTTTCAATGCTCTTGGGAAGCAATTTTATGGAATATGGTAATTTATGCAACTGCCAGACTATGTTTTAAAGGTAGTTGCACCATTACATATTCCCACCAATAATGTATAAAGGTCCTAATTTTTTCACATCTTTGCTAACAGTGATAGCCCATCTGCATTTATGATAGCACTCCTAGTGGGAGTGAAATGGTATTTCATTGTAAATTCTATTTGCATACCCCACTGCCATCCCATTGTTCACCAATTTGCTCGAGCAGGCACCAGTAACATCTCCATTGTGAGACTTGTTACTGTATTTGGCATATCGAATACGCCACGGCTAGCTTGCCAGTCTTTGCCGTGTGGACGGGATATTCTCGGTAGCTTGCAGAGAAATCGAACCCTGGGTCGGCCACATGGGAGGCAAATGCCCTACCTGCTATGCTGTCCCTCCATTCCTTGCATACCCCAATGACTAATAATATTGAGTATTTTTTTAATATGCTCACTGAACATTTAAATCTTTTTTCAAGAAACTGTCCATTAAATTTTCATTTATTTATTTAGGTAGGCTTAAAAATTCTTTTTTCAGTGCCAGAAATCAAACCTAGGGCCTCACACATGCAAGGCAAATATTCTACCACTGAATCACCTCAAAGAATCACCTAACAACTCTTTACTTTGGTGGGGGAGAGGCCTTCCAAACAGTGCTCAGGGGGCCTGTGGGCTCCTCTGTGTGACTATTTGACCAACCAAGCCCAGTGGCTCAATACTCGGGCCGGAGATGTGGTGGTGCTTGGCCCTGTAGCACACTTGTACCACCCAGGGTAAAATGTTTGCAGGTGGGGGAGGATGCTGTCCTGGGGCCTGTGCTCCTATTAGCCTCTGTTATCTCCCAGTCCCCAAGAAAGGGTCCACTTCAAAAAACTTTTTTTCTGGACCCGAGAAATAGTGCAGCAAGTAGGGTACTTGCCTTGCACAGGACTGACCCAGGTTCAATCCCCAGTACCCCACATGGTTCCCCCCAGTCTGCCAGGAGTAATGTCTGAGCACAGAGCCAGGAGTAAGCCCTAAGCACTGCCAGGTAGAGTCCCAGATAAATTTTTTTCTCCCATTCTATGGGTTCCTTTTTGACTTAATGCTGGCTCATGCATGAGAGAGAGAGAAAGAGACAGAGAGAGACAGAGAGACAGAGAGAGAGAGAGAGAGAGAGAGAGAGAGAGAGAGAGAGTGCGGTGCACCATCCCATGCCACGCCCAGTGGTGCTTGGCTTCCTGGTGCTGAGGTTGGGGAGGGGGCAGGGAAGCAGTGCTGGAGACTGAATCAAGGCCCTGATTTACATAAAGACCAGTGTTCTTTGAGCCACATTCCCGGCCCTTGACATTATCCTTTGTAGCGCAAAAGTTTTTCATTCTGATGAAACTCAAACTTCCTCATTTTTTTTTACTGCTAAGAAAAAGAGTCATATCTAAGAAACAATTGCTAAATCCAAGGTCATGAAGATATTTATATATTGGATTTCCTCTAAGACTTTCAGCTCTTATATTTAGGCCTCAATCATTTTAAGTTAATTTATTGTATATGTGAGGGAAGGGTCCAACTTCATTCTTTTCTATGTAGCCAATGATCCCGGCACCATTCAAATAAAGACGGCTCCTGATAGCACTGAGGGCTGGAGCACATGCCTCAGATGACCTAAACCCCCAAGTTTGAACCCAACAGAACAATGCCCAGGTACTGAGCCATTCGGCCCCTCTAAGTGGGTCAAATCTCACCAGGAGTGGACCAGGGTCTCCCTGAGCACTGTTTGAGAGACTGTCACTCCCTTCCCTCCCAAAACAGCAAAGACTATTCCTGGGCTGTGAAGATAGTCAAGTAGTAGAGTGCACACCTGGCATGAGTAAGGTACTGAATACGACCTTCTGCACTGCTGCAGAGGCCTGAGAACCACCTGTCTGAGCACCACTGGCTGTGCAGACAGAGCTTCACCAGAGACAGGAGCTTCACCAAGCCCTGTTTAAAAAAAAAAAAAAGAAAAAGAAGGAATTCCTGGAGCCAGAGATATAGTACAGCAAGGAGGGCCTTGCACATGGTCAGCCAGTTTCCATCCCTGACACCCCATATGATCCCCCGAGCACTGCCAGGAGTGATCCTTGGAGTGATCTTAGAACATGGCTGGGTGTGGACCCCAAACAAATTTCCTTCCCTCACTGAGTGGCACTGGCTTACAGGGGCTCCCCCTGGATCAAGGCTCGGGGTGGATGTTGGCAGTGTTGGTTAGAACCACACAGTGCTAGAGCTCAAACCCAGGCCTCCTTAATGCTAAGCATGGGCTCAGTGCACTGAACTCCCTTTCTCATCCACTGCTTTGCTTTATTATCTTAATAATTAATATAGAGAAAAACCAATAGCATTTTAACACAAATGATAATTATCACAGTTTTCTTCATATGAAGGCCCCTCCAATGGTGCTTGTTATTCTGGGGCTAAATTCACATGCTACTTGGTAGCTGGCAATGTGGTGCCAGGGATTGAACCTAGGACCTCAAGCATGCAGGGCATGCATTCCAACTTTTGAGTTATCGAAGAGTCCCTGTTTTTTGGTTTGGTTTTATTTGGGGATCACACCTAACTGTGTTCAGGGCTCAATCCTGGCTCTGCACTCAGGGAAGCATGTGGGCTGCTGGGAATTGAACCCAGGTCAGCCATGTGCAAGGAAAGCAAGTGCCTTGCCCTGGTACTACCTCTCTGGCCCTGTACCATCTTTCACCCCTATTTTAAAAATAATTTTATAGACCCAATGGTCAATCAGTAAAATGCACATGAAGTGCTCAATGAGAAGATCTGACTCAATGAGAAGCCTATATTCATTTGATCACTGGCACAATCAACAGAATGAGTATCTCTATTACTGCAAAAGTTTCTCCGTGCCCACTCTAACTCCTCCCTACCTCTCCTCTCTCAAGAAAACTGTCACTTCATCTTCCATCACAACAGATTCATTTGCATTTTTCAGATTTTAATATAAATAAAATCATACAAATATGTACTTTGCTCTTGTTTATATACTTATTTTCACTTATTAAATATGCTTCAAACTCAACTGAATTATTTGTATCCTTAAATCCTTAGCTAGATGTTGTGATTAGACACCAAAATATCTCGATCATAAGCGATTTTGCTGAAATAATTATTAATTGCATTATAATTAATATGTATCCTTATTCTACTTTATTACTCATCCTAACATCACAGGCTGATCAAAAGGACACTATCATGAGTTAATAATTGAGTTCAGTCATCATTTACTTTTTGCTGACTTCCTATTTCTTAAAATGCAAACTACACACTTTCTAATTTTGCTGTAATGAAGGTTTTATCGGGCATAGAACAGATTTTAACAGATTTTTAAAAGCTTAACTAATGATGGGACAGCTGCTGCCACATTGACTCATCCACGGGCCCTGCGTTACTGATTCCTGACTGAATCTCCCAGGAGATACACGCCGAGCAGCTGAAATTCACAGAAACACGGGTGCCAGCAGCTGAAAACTCAGGAATGCTCTAGAGAAGCCCCAGCCGCAGCAACCCCCACCCCGCCCCGCGCCATCACTGCAGCCAAGCCGAGGGCTCAACTCCACTGCTTCATAAATATTCTTTGCAGAGACACCAAACTGCAAATAATTTCAGATACTTGGATCCCAGGCTTAGTACTCTGGTGCTTTTCAAAATTGGGGTGTGCAGCCTCCCCTAGATCCCCCACAATTTCAGAAGCCCTGGCAGCCACGCCCACCAACCACAGTTACCACTATGTCAACTCACTGGCCCAGACTATAGAGCCTGAAGTCTCTGGACTAAATGCCATATACATGTCTGCGTGGCACCTCGTAATTCCTCAGCATTAGTTTGGTGAAACTCTAGTAGGAACACACCAAACTAGGTGGTGTTTTTGTTTAAGTAACATAGAATCCGACTAAAATCAATAAAAACAATAACACAGATGGTTCTACTAGCAACAAACAAGCTGAATAAATTCTTAGACAAGGACTTAACAACCCCACAATCAGATATAACAATTTTCACATAATT
Organism: Sorex araneus; assembly: GCF_027595985.1. Classification (NCBI taxonomy): domain Eukaryota; kingdom Metazoa; phylum Chordata; class Mammalia; order Eulipotyphla; family Soricidae; genus Sorex; species Sorex araneus. The sequence continues at coordinate 137,004,318 of NC_073305.1, read as the reverse complement.
TTTATACTTAATGATTTTACTACTGGATTGTTGCTATCTAATCAATTTTAATTCTAGAGCTGTATCAACAGCTGTGGCTTTTTTACCTGCATTAAAGTAAATTTTTAAAAAATTTTAAAGTGAGAATCGGTACATTATCTTTTTCATTAAATGTATCAGAAAAAAATAGGGCTGGAGAGATAGCTCAGCAGGTAAGGTGCTTGCCATGCATGCAGTCAACCCAGGTTTGATCCCTGGCATCCCATATGGTCTCCTGAGCCCACCAGGAATGATTTCTGAGTGCAGAGCCAGGAGTAACACCTGAGCATCACCAGTGGCCCCAAAACTACATAAATATATATAACTATTTTAAAAAAGCTTAATTAATGATGGTATTGGAGAGATAGCACAGCAAGATTGGCACTTGCTTTGCACACAGCCAACCCCAGTTCAATCCCAGCACCCTCATATGATCCCCTGATCCACACCACGGAGGGATCCCTGAGCACTGAGCCAGGAATAAGCCCACAGCATCCCCAGGTGTGGCAAAAAAAAAAAAAAGACAGGGGCTAGGGGAGTCTTGATTAATGACTTCAAATATTTACACATACATAGTATGTTTTCATTTATATTTTAGACATGGGCTGAGTTAGCAAGGATTCTTTATGAGGGTGCTTATATGTTTATAAGTATCCTTTATACAGGTACATTTTTCACTTTTTTGTACACTGGTTCTAATTCACAGTAAAAGAAGAAGGTAATGAAGAGGAAAATGCATCTCAGGTGATGCTTGATCCCAAAGGACACAAAATCTTGCAACTGAGCGTGGTGTCAAGTACAGGAGCAATGGCGTCAGTGAGTTCACTTTTCTCACATGTGACTTCAACTTCTGAGGGACTGAAGTCAAACTGTGGCCAGCTCAGATCCTCACTCCCCTCAGCAACCTGGGACCAGAGACCAGCTGATATACCCAACTCTGAAGCAGGCAGCAGAGCTAGACGACAGTGCCCAGCAGCTTCCAGGTGAGCCAGCAAGTTGTCATTTTATCCCTGCAGCCACTGATGGGGGGAAGGGAGAGAGAGCACCTGCAAATTCTCCACATGGCCAACAGAGCTATTTAGGAGAGGGCTGGGGCTGGTCAAAGCCAGTTCACTGATAACCTCTTGCAAGAACCTCATCAATAATGCCAACTAATGCCAAATCACTGATAATCTCATAAATCATTCCAAATTTACAGATTTATCAAAGAATGTAGGAAAGATGTCAGAAATGGAAAAGTTAGAGAATCATCATGATGAAGAAGACAACCAGGCTAGGGGTTCAAAGACCAAATTCTAGACTCTGCTCCTTGGCATCACTTACCTCCCTGATGACCCTATTCATATTTTCATTCCAACTCTTCCTAAGAAAGATAAGCCTGCTTGCTTTATAATTAATAATTTTTTAATTGTGAAATACACAGTTACAAAGTTGTTCATGATTGGGTTTCCATCATAGAATGATCCAATACCTATCCCCTCACCAGTGCACATTTCCCACCACCAATGTCCCCAGTTTCCCTCCTGCCACATTCCCACCTGCCCCCAGCTCTCACCCCAGCCTGCCTCTATGGCAGGCACTTTTGAAACACAAGCTTTCTAAACACTCCAGGCTTTCTACAATTGCTACATTCTGCCTACTAAAAAAATAAATCATCCTGATGGGGGAGAAACTAAGCTGTTATCAGTCGTGTCTAGTGGACTCGCTCAGAGCAGAGCTGGGCAGGTGAGAACTATACCATGGTGACCGAGAACCTACGGGCTGGAGAAAAGCTCATCAGCCTGGAGCTCATGCTCTGCATGCAAGAGGCTCTGCTTCGGTCCCCAGCACCGCCTGGACCTCTGAGCACTGGCAGGAACAATCCCCAAATAGAGCAAGGAGAAGTTCCTGAGCACTGCCCAGTATGGCCCAAATCCCCAACTTGCCTCCGCTTCCCCCACCCCACACACGTGCAAAGTCAAAAAATAAAAGGAGGCACAGGATGTAATGGGTTTGATCCCTGGCAACACACACACACACACACACACACACACACACACACACACACACAATCCGAGCTGAAGAAATAGCTCAAGGGTTGGCTGCAGTACACACTTGGCATTCATGAGGCCTTCCTGGGTTTGATCCTTGGCACCCCATGATGACCCAGAGTAACACCAGAAGTGACCCTCAAGCATCACAGAGCTGGGAGTAGCCCCTGACACTACTGGGTGTAATCCCCAAAATCTAAATAAACAAACAGAAAAATAAATATGACTGGATTTCTGGCTTTCTGCCTGGCAAGGCTGAGTGCCCCAAGGGCAGATGTAATGCCTATTAGGCCACAGAATATTTGCACGCACGCGCACACACACACACATACACACAGAGGTGCCATGACCAAGTGGTCAATGAACTGGAATACACCCAAAAAGTAAAGGCCATCAAATGGTAAGAGAGTTGTGGGAAAGAAATCTCCTTCTAAGCATTATGTATACATAAACACAGGGGAAATGAGGAAATGTCACAAGTTATTGTCGGGTTCACTGCAGACTTCCACATGCATTTCCGACCACTAGGACTGAGAGAAGCAGCCTACAAGTGAACTAACAGGAAGGCCAGCTCCCCTCAAAATCTACTCACTGTGCTGATTCAGCTGAAGAGGCTTTTCATTCAGCAAAGCTCCTTCAGGGGATTGCATTTCACACACACACACACACACACACACACACACACACACACACATATGCACCAATACCAACACTTACCTCTCCTTTTTTGACAAAAATTGGAGGGAATGTCTGAAAGCATGCTAAGAAGAGTCTTATGCAAGCTATGTATTTTGATCTCACAATGAAACATACTAGTTAAATCAAGTGTTCGCTTCCTTCACTTAAAGTGTGATGACCCAAACTTAAATTAACTTTCACATATTTCATGAAAGAGAGAAGGGGAAAGAAATGTCTTTATCAATTGAAACAGGTTTAACAGGATTGCTACTCTGTCCCGTTGCCTTTGCTCAAGTTGCATCTTGTCACCTCCAGAAAAAAAGTGTAACTTGGATGGCGAAGCGATTGGTAAAGATCCTGACTACAAACTCCATCCTCAGGGAGTTTGGAGTTAGATCAAGGAAGTTTGAATGCGTGTGGCTTATCTTTCCTTACACAAACTGAAAACTTAAGAACCAATTTTAATTAAGCTGAATTTAAATATGGAATCACAACTTTATCACTGAACTAGCATTTGTCGGCTACTTTGTTCCTCTACTCTGATCAAAGAGGTTTTAAAAGCAGCAAGTAACTTACAAAGCCATTTTGAAAAAAGTAGAATAATGTAATTCTGATCAACTATGCAGCAATGCCTCTCTGTGTGGCACTAGAGCTCTGCTCAGTTACAGCACCCTATCTATCAGGTAGGGGTTGTTTTTCTTCTTTTCTAAGGGTGAACTCAGCAGCTTGTTATTTTCACATAGGTTCCAGATCACTGTATTTTTCCACTTCGCCCCTGCCGTTCTTGGAAGCCTAACAGGCGCATGGAAAGATGAAGGCTTTCCAAGGTCCAAACACAGCTGCTCCTTCCAAGGCCAGTTCTAAACTTGATGTGGCTGCCTGGTAGGCATCACCCCAATCAATTATTAATGCCTCACAATCTTTCACATTCCAGCCTTTCACTGCAGAAATAAACCACTTGACTTTAAACCTGCTATAATATCAAATGAAAGTATTCTATAACTACCTACAGATTGCACACACACACACACAAACCCACACATACACACAAACCCACAGAAACTTGGAATGCAGGAAAATATTTTCAACATTTATGTGTTTTAAGATTTATGAATTATTATTGTTATTATGTTTGTGCAATAAAAGCTACTTAAAATGTAACTGTCACAATGTCTCTGGTAACCCCCTTTCTGTGAGGAAAAACACATCCTCTTTTGAAGATGCAGAAATAGAACCTCCTTAATGCCTCCCACTTCACATGGTATATCGAGAACTCCTTAGAAGAGGAAGGTTAAGAGTATGGTGCTATGGAATTATTCTTCAAACCATGTTTGACTACTTTCTCTGATGGAGGAATGTCCCCCTGATACTATAATTAGAACAATGAAATTAACAATGATTTAAAAAGACATACTTCCAGGAGTTTAGAGCCAGTTCTGAGAAAGAAGACATTCTTTTGTCTTATTGTGAAATCTTCTGGCCTCCATGGAGAGGAGAAAAGTCTTAGACCCGTGAATAGTCTGCTAATAGTGTTATAATTAGCTAGTAATTATACTATTAGTCTTGGACCACAAAGCCCAGGCATCTGGGGTCGTGCTGCCTGGTTCTTGGGGAACCTAGGAGACACGAGGCCCAGCCCATGCAAGCCAGCTCACACCACCCAAGAAGCCAGTTTAAACCACATCCCTCTCTGCACACATGATCCTGCTTTTTTCCTTCCCTCCTCTACTTCTGATCTCTATTTTATACCCCGGGCTTCTAAACTGCCCATTTACCCACCCTTTCCTCTATTCTGTCACCACCCTTCAAGCTCTTGACTCTCAAAGAAACAGGTTGGATGAGTGATAACAAGAAGGGGACTGTCACTGCTGTGAGAATTCAGATGTAGAGGAGGCAGGCGTGCAGGTAGGGGAAGGCTGGCAGTGAACTGCAGAAAGCCATTGAGCTAAAACATGTTTAAAGAGCCCTGATCTGACCTGAAAGCGGGTTATCCTGCAGCCACTCTCAAAAGTTGTACCCCCTTGGGAGTCAATTCAGCAGGAGCAAAGGACCGTGGGAAGGCTCCAGAAAAGAGCTCCAGAGTTCAAATCCTTTTCTTGAGAACACCGCCATTCTTCTCTTATCTGCAGAGAGCCCTGAGCTGAAGCAGCCTGGAAAAGACCCTGAGCTGATTAACCTCCCAAAGCAACACCCCAAAGGTGGGGCCCTCCATTTGGGAAGATGCCCGCACCCTTAACTATGGGTGCACGGTCCATCTCCTTTATTGTAGAGACTCTCCCGATGGGAAAAGTCCGCCTTCTCTCTGGAATGTTTCTCATCATTTTCCCTTAATGAAACTCTTCTTTGTTACCTGTCTTCGGAAAAATCTTATCTGCGAGAAATACAAGAATCTGGAAGTTGGGTGGAAACCAGGACCGACTTCTCCTTTTCCCATGAAGAGCCCAGCCCGGCCTCGGGCTGAGAGCCACAGGACCTCCCGACAATCTGGGGGGGCAAGGAGCAGCTCCCCCATCGTGCAGCTCCGGTGGGTCTTGGGTAGAGAGGCTGGCACGACCTCAGTGCCAGTTCTGGCCTCTCCCAAAGTCACGGTTGCCATTTCTTGTTAGCCAGATCAGGAGGTCTACCCCAGAATAACAGGGGCAGTGCTCAGGCTGCATGCTCTGAGATGCACTTGTTTTTTATGACCGAAGATTCAAAACAACAGTTAGAAATTCCTTCAGTACTTTCTATTCTCTCGCAACTCTCAGCCTGAGGCTTACCCCAAATGACATCCTTGCCCTGTTCAGAGTCCTGCTCTTGGGGAAAATCCACAGCTCTTCAACCCGGCCTCCTAGTCCTACACAAAGCCGGGGGCATCTCTGACTGCCCTGCCCTGCCCTCACTCGGCCTCCTGGCCCTGGTGCTTCTGCCTCCTCCTCCTGGGACCTCTTCACCGAGCTCTAGCCACTCACGCCTCAGGTCAGATGCCACTTCCTCCAACTTAAACGCCCTTCTCAAGCACTGTCCTGATTTTACTGCCTCCAAGTACCTCATAAAATGTAAATGACTTAATCACCATGTCTACCTAAATGAAAGTTCTAAAATAGAAATTCCTTGAAGACTCTATCTTATTCATTCTTGTGTTTGAGGCTGAACTCAGAATCTGGCACAGCCCTGGGGATCTCGTTTCCATGGAGTTAAGTAAGTGATAACTTCTGAAGATGATAATGTTACCAAACATTTCATGACCGGACACTCAATGCTCCCACTGTGCTAAACGATTGCACTTTCTCATTTAAATTCTCAATGTTACAAGCTCCCCATTTTGCAGATCAGAATACCAAGATATAGGGAGATAAATTGCTATAAGGTCACTCGAGTAGTACTCAGCAAAGCCAAGGTTCTTATCTGATGCGCAACAGAATATGAAATATTATACTACTAAAAACACACATTGGGAGGGGCACACCTGGCAGTGCTCAGGGGATACTCCCAGCAATACTCCAGTGTCCAGGATCTAACCCAGGCCTCCTGCAAGCAAATCATGCACTCCAGGCTGTTGAACTATCTCTCCATCCCTAGATACATACAGTCTTGAGGCCAGAGAGACAGTACAGGCAAGGCACCAGTCTTGCAAGCCGTGGGCCTGAGTTCAATACCCTGCATTGCATATGGTCACTTAGCACTAGCAGGAGTGATTCCTGAACACAGAGCCAGGAGTAAGCCCTGAGCACTACCTAAAAATTTTTTTTAAAAATTAAATTAATAAATAAACGCTGTGTGTTCTTAACTCTGATGCTATCCTATTTTCAAGTCAAATTTCTTCATTTGTACTATGTTAACAATCATGTCATCTTACTTGATTTAACTGCCTTATCCTGAGGTGCAAATGTATAAAGACAAATTGAAAAACTATAAAGTACTATGCAGATCTATTACAACATCCTCCGAAGTCATGCACTGCCTAACATGAATCTAACTAGGTCACAAAGAAATGTGGTAAGCAATAAAATCCTTTAATCTCTCACTTCATCTCTGCACTGCTGTCAGAGTGTGAGTGTGACACTCCTAGACACATTTCAACATGAGTCAATGCATGCTCTATCCACCTGCATTAGCATGGAAATACTTGAAGAAGCAAAGGATTAGCATCAAAAAGAGGACTGATAAATACCACAAAAATACTTCAGGCGAAGTCACTTCACCTTTACAACCAAACACCAGCCCATGGGCTCCTCATTTACCACGTGGGAGAAACAAGATAATATCCAATCTGAAGCCTTATTTGAATGGCTTTCCAAATCTTAGTATCTTTTATTCTAGTACCTTAAGATAATTCCCAACGAAACAGCAAATGCTTCACAACTGTAAGTCTAAAAAATAAGACATTATTGATTATACCGACATGTATGACTAATAATGTAAAACTATAGCACTGTCATCCTGTTGTTCATGGATGTGCTTGAGTGGGCACCAGTAACATCTTCATTGTGAGACTTGTTGTTACTGTTTTTCGCATATCAAATACGCCACAGGTAACTTCCCAGGCTCTGCTGTGCAGGCGTGATACTCTCGGTAGATTGCGGCTCTCTGAGAAAGACAGAGAAATCAAACCTGGGTCCGTCGCGTGCAAGGCAAATGCCCTACTTGCTGTGCTATATGTAAATTATATACTTATATTTTGCATTGCTTATATCTGGACAAGTCACTACAGATACAAGTTATTAATTCCATGTCTATCTTCACCAAGAATCTACAGTATGAATCAATTATCGACAGTACTTTTTTATTTTCGAAGTAGAAAACTTTACTGGAAAGTAGAAGAGAAACTCCCCAGCAGGAGAGGAACGTAGTATAAGACTAGGTTCAAATAACAGTATTGAGCAGGAGAAAGATGATAAGGTTTTAAGTTTGGGTGTTTGCCTTGCAGGTGGCCAACCCAGTTTCAATTCCTGGCACCCCATGTAGTCCTCCAAGCCCGGCCAGCAGTGATCCTTCAGTGGAGATTCTGAAGTTAGCCCTGAGCACCACCAGGTGTGCCCCCACCCCCCCCTAAAAAAAACATTATGTGGTTTAGAATCCAACAATTTAGGTTTCTAGGTTTGCACACCTGTTTTTTTTCCATGTACCTTCCTGTATAATCTAGTTATTCTGCACTTCGGTTTTCTTATCTATACAAAAGAGAATAACCAGAACATTTAAACCAGTAAAAGTCTACATTTTATACAGCAATTCTGACCTCAAATAAACAGCATAAGTATAAAATTGTGTTGATATTCAAATATGGAGATAGCTGTAAGAAATACTTATTTAGGCCAGGGAAATGGCTATGCTGTGCATGCCAGAGGCCCAGGGTTTGACCCCTGGCACCTGGTACACAAAGCCAGAGTAGTCTGTGACAAGATGTGACCAAAAGTACAACCAAAAATGAGGGCAGGGTTTGGCGGACATGGGGAGGCAAAAAGCTAGAGAGACAGAGAGACAGGGGGAAAAAAAAGAAAAAAGGAATAGTTATTTAGGCACAGAAATATCTCTGAAATTACACTTCATTATTTAGACTGTCTAGAAAAATGAACTAGAGATTTCAATTTTGATGAGAGAGGGAAAGTGGGCTCAGGGGTCCAGGCTTCTCCTGGAGATGTGGTTTAGGCCCTGCAGTGCAGGGATTACCCAGGTCAGGGGGATTGTGTGGTTCTGAGGACTGATTCAAGACTGCCCACATGCAAGATATGTGCCTTAACCCTCGTACTCTCTCTCTGGTCTGTAGAAAGTAGCTTCTCTGTGAACTTACCAAGTCAGATAGTTTTCCAATGAGTCCAGATAGCTCTTATTATAAAAATGTGTCCCAACTGTTTATAACATACCTTTCTAGAAATATCAGGATGTAAGTAACAATCATTCCAGATCTAGATTCACATACATATGTATATATGTGTGTATATATGTATATATATAAACAGATAATTTATTGGTTTATCCCCAGAGCAAATAGACTGAGGTAAGTCTTTGCAGAGAAATAGTATATTTATATATAAGAAATAGTATATTTATACATGTTTATATATAAATATATATTTACATATATATATATATCTGCAAAGACTTACCCCAATCTACTCTTTGCTCTGGAGATAAACCAATAAATTACCTGTTATTTAATGTTAACACTGCTTTTGTCACTGTCACTGTCATCCCATTGCTCATTCATTTGCTCAAGCGGGCACCAGTAACATCTCCATTTTGAGACTTGTTACTGTTTTTGGCATATGGAATACACCACGGGTAGCTTGCCAGGCTCTGCCGTGCAGGCAAGAGACTCTCTGTAGCTTGCCAGGCTCTCTGAGAGGGGCAGAGGAATCGAACCTGGGTCGGCCATGTACAAGGCAAACACCCTGCCACTGTGCTATCGCTCTAGCCCTGGTTTTAGGGTAGATAAATGTAAAGTTTGTGTACTGACTGATAGAAGTAAAAAATTGGGGGATAAGAATAAATCTCTTCTGGACTACAACAATAGTGGAGTGGGTAAGATGCTTGCCTTGCATGTGGCCAACCTGGGTTCTAGTCCCAGCACCAAATATGGTCCCTAAGCCAAACTCAGGAGGAATCTTTGAGCACAGAACCACCTAAGTACTCCTGGGTTTGGCCCAAAAACAAAACAAAAAAGTCTGTTCTGCAGATTTCACAATATAGCAGAAGAATTCAGAAAAAAAGACTAACCTAAAGTTTAAATAAGTTTAATTAACAAAATTTAAGACCACTTTTTTCCAGTTCAGGGGATCCAAACCAGGTTTTGTGCATGCAAGGCATGTGCTTTGCTGATAAGTCACACACCCCCAACTAATTTAAGCTACTGAAATAAAATATTTTTCTAATTGTATTTCATCTTCCATTACTATAGTACTAAAGTCCAAGTACTTCAGTACATTTATAATGACTTGCACCATTTAAACATCAGCATTTATAAGTCAAAGCCTTACTAATTAATAGTAAGAAAAATTTCCAAATACCGTGTGAACAAATGAACTTGAATCTGTCAGTTATTAATGAATCAATTGCAGAGGTAGGAAAAACAAATAAATGATAAGCAGAGTTTACAAACATTTGTTTTTCCTATAGAAAATCTGTAGAGAACATTTTCTACTTCATGTTTTCAGAAATTACTTTTTGTATATGTGTGATTAGTGTTTTTTTAAATTTTTTAAAATTTAATCATCATGGGCTGGCGCAATAGCACAGCGGGTAGGGCATTTGCCTTGCATGCGGCTGACCCGGGTTCGATTCCCAGCATCCCATATGGTCCCCTGAGCACCGCCAGGGATAATTCCTGAGTGCAGAGCCAGGAGGAACCTCTGAGCATCGCCGGTGTGACCCAAAAAGCAATAAATAAATAAATAAATAAATAAAAATTTAAAAAAATAAAATAAAATTTAATCATCGTGAGATATAGTGATAAAACTTTTGTGGTCAGATTTCAGTCATACAATGTTCTAACACCCATTCCTCCACCAGTGCACATTCCCCACTACCAATATCCCCCATAACCCTCCCGCTACACCCCTCCCACTCCCAGACTGCCTCTATGGCACACAGTTTTCTTCTTTGTCTCAAAGATTACTTTTTACATCACACTTAAAATCACACTAAAAAGTACTCTCTGCCATTCCCTCTTAATAACTTAGGCCAGAATAAAGTTTTTCCAGAGATGTGGCTTACTGTAGAGCATGGACCTTGCATCTTGGGTTTAGAGCAGTTTTCTTTCTTGCTGGGAGTGTTTTTGCTTTGAATGTATGTCTCTCAACAGGCCCTGAAGAACCAGGGCCCAGAGCCGCTTCACACCTCTACCCACTCACTTTCCAGCTTCTCCTGATCCAGCACCGACCACCAGCTCGGAAAGTTCTTCGGAATTTTCTTTAATAATGTGTAAGACCATTTGAGTCTGTGTCTCCTAAAAGCCATTAGGAGACTAGGCTATGCTGCACTTTTTCTAATGAATATAGCCTACACTTCAGGAGAGCATTCAGGCTTGTAAGGGTCCCTTGAACTAAGTTAGTCACAGAAGTTAAAAAATAGGAAGGACAAAGACTTAAATCCAGCACCCCTGAGAAACCATCAGCTTCAAGGGGCTCCCAATTCATACCACCGCCATTGGACCTACATCAGAAAATCGAGGCACTTTTCCTGGCTATTAGCCCAGTAGCATACAACTGAATCAAGACAAAGATTATTGTCTCCCAGCTTGTGGGCTCTAAGAGAGTTTTTAAAGTGAGGGTGCTGGGGCCAGAGTAATAGTATAGCAGGCCAGGCACTTGCCTTACACATGGGCAACCCAAGTTTGATCCCCAACATCCCACATGGTCTCCTGAGCACCACCAGATTTTTTTTCATTATCCACAGATCAGAACTTTTAATATACTTATTAGCCAATAATTTCAATTTCTTGAATGTTTGTTCACAAAACCAGCCTGTTTATATATATATAACAATTATATATATATGTATATATATATATATATATTGGGGTATTGACAGATGATTTTGGCTAGGGCCGCCATCTCTATAGTATACAGGATTAGCATTTGCACTTGAATTTACCTTACAGTGGTTCAGGGATCAAGAGGTTTAAACTTTCAGATAATGAGATATATTATCTGTCTTCTATCGTTTCATTTTTTGCCTAATATTTGTTTATTTTATTTTTTTTTAGTGAGTCACAGTGAGGGTACAGTTACAGATTCACACCTTTTCGTGCTTGTTTTTCCCTCATGCAATGAGGGAGAGCCCATCCATCCACCAGTGTCCATTCTCCACCACCAATGAACCCAGTATCCCTCCCACCCCCCCCCATTCTATCCCCCCGCCCCACCCCGCCTCTGTGGCAGGACATTCCAATTTGTTCTCTCTCTTTCCTTTTGGGTGTTGTGGTTTGCAACAGGGGAATTGAGTGACCATCATGTTCAGTCTCTAGTCTACTTTCATCTCTAGTCTACGCATCTCCCTCCCTGCGCAGGATCTCCAATCACATTTTACTTGGGGTTCCCTTCTCTATCTGGGATGACTTTCCACCAACATGTGAGGTCCGCTTCCAAGCTATGGAGCCAACCTCCTGGCATTATAAACTACTATTCTTGGGTGTAAGTCTCCTACTCTGTTATTTTATATTCCACAGATGAGTGCAATCTTTCTATGCCTGTCCCTCTCTTTCTGGCTCATTTCACTTAGCATGATACTTTCCACGTTGATCCACTTATATGCAAAGTTCATGACTTCATCTTTTCTAACAGTTGCAGAGTATTCCATTGTATAGATGTACCAAAGTTCCTTTAACCAGTCATCTGTTCTCAGGCACTCGGGTTTTTTCCAGATTCTGGCTATTGTAAACAGGAGCACCACCAGATTTCTTTGTATGGAACCTGGCATAACCCCTGAGTATCATCAGGGGTTCCCCCCCCAAAAAAAAACTAGGGTTCAGTGACTACTTGTCCAAAGCTCTCCCTCAGTCTTCACTAAAGTACATACAAAGTAAAGAGGCAAGTATTGAACATGAATTATTCTCCAGAAGGTCCTTCTGTCTCAGAGCATGGATATAAATTACACAAGTCAATAAATAATTGAACTAGCAAGCAGAGAGAGGATGAAAGGGAAGAAGGGATGCATTTACACTGGGGTAAGGTAAAGAGACTTCCTCGCAAGCATTAAACACACTCGGCAATGGCCTTTAGCAGAGACAAGCAGGCACAACTGCTAACGACAGAATTATATGTGACCAGAGAGGCAAAAGCTGGTGAAGAGGAAAGCTAAAATCCTCTGGCAGTATTATTGAGGAACAGGCAGAGACCAGCCTGAGAGGATGCTGACAAGTGGGAGGAATGGGCTGGAGTCCAAAAGAAGCACCTGATGACAAAAACATACTTGGGGAGTAATGAGATCCAGCTCACAGCAGGCTTCCAAGAGCACGCCGGTCTTCTCAGAGGGAAAGTTAATATGCAACTTGTGAGCAAAAGGCAAGTGTCAAAATATTCTGCCACAAGCAGATGAGGCAATGCTTCCTTTCCAAATGGAATGATGCTCAGCAAGGATGAACTGATAGAAAATAATATATCAGCCGGGCAGCTAGCAATTTTGATGGGCACCCACCAGGGGCTGGGTGAAGATCAGCAGCAGAAGGTAAACTCCAGTCATGCAGATCAGCCTAACCAAGAGCCCACGTTTCCTTGAGATGGGGGAGGAAGGAGGAAGCAGGAGCTATAGCTGACCGTGATAAGAAGGTGATAAGAACAAGAGAGCCCTTTTGCCTAAACCTGGTGCTAAGTCTGCATGGAAAATCTACACCTGACAGATCTCAGTTGTGTCTTGGAAGTTCTAAAGAACACAGTGAGGGCCAAAGAGAGAGCCAGCTGGCGAGAGTACAAGCTTTGCATGGGTGAACGTCCTATTCAATTCCTGGTATACGGTGCATGCCCAGGCCCTAAAACACTGCCATGGGCCCCTGGGACCCAAACCGGGAGTTGTCCCTCAGCACTGCTGCATGTGGTCCTCCATAAAAGACAAAGGCAAACAACAACAAAGAGCATAGTAAGATCAAAGGTCCCAGTTTCTCGCAAGCCTGCTGGTTCTCACTCCTTGACCCTCCAAAGGGCCTTAATGTGTCTTTTGCCTAGAAAATCAGTGACCCAGTCCAGTGAGAAACTAAGCTCCTTTCTGGCTGCTGGCACACTGGGTTCCATTTTTAAAGTCCCAGTGCATCTCCTTTGTTCTGTGCATCTGTGCTCTAGGGCAGGCTTCTAGGGACTGTAGAGATGGGCAGTGGATTACAGCCAAGGGGCAGTGTCAGGTCCAGATTCAGAGCAGGTCACAGATGATGTCAATAAAAGCTCAAGGCTGGGAAGCAAAAGCAACTAAATGGATGAGTTAGGATCAGAAAGCCCTTGGGTTCCAACAGCCAGAAACTAAGAAAGCTGGCCACACAGAGACAGGAAAAAAAAATGCAGAAATCATACAGGGCATCACACACTCACATAGAAACCAATAAAGACAGACTCTGGCAGAATATGCTCTCGAGAGCAGGAATAGGGCACATGTGCTGGGATTACTCTTTTGACCAAAAGCACAGGTCACTTTATCACACATCAGATTTCATAAATCTGTCTGTTTCAATTATGCCCAGAGCTTATTGTATTTGACACAAATGAGCACAGAGGCCACTGACACTGTACAGCCACAGCGAAAAATAAAAATGCCTCATCAATCTGAATGTTATTCTTCTTTACACTGTGCAATGAGCATTTAACTTATATGCAGAGTCACTGAAATGACACAGCTTCTATGTACCTCTAGCCAAAGTTAAGAAAGCTGGAAGGCAGGGGGAAGGTGTTGCACAGTGTACACAAGCCCACACAGCCATCCAAAGGCACACTTGTGAGCACACGGATAATCACTGGCACCATGCAGACCCTCCTGAGGACTGGTCAAGAGGTAGGGATCCCGCAAGGATACATTTAGACCTAATGGCTTCTGGGCTTTCCCTTGTGACCACCCAGAAGCCTAGGACTCTGGGAAAGTCAAATCAGACAAGGCCCCTGGCCCCTGACCAAATGCCACAATCTGAAAACAAATGAGAAATGGGGCCAGAGCAATAGTACAGCAGTAGGGCATTTGCCTTGCACACAGCAGAACCAAGTTGGATTCCCAGCATCCCAGAGGGTGCCCAAAGCACTGCTAGCAGTAAGTCCCAAGTACAGAGCCAGGAGTAACCCCTAAGCATTGCCAGGTGTATCTCAAAATACAAAAAATAAAAATAAGAATAAAAAAATAAATGAGATCTCGTCCAGGTATGCAGTTTAATGACAGAGCATGTGTTTCAGATGTATGAGGACCTGGATTCAATCAGCACCACATTCATCTTTATTCTGAAGATGGATGCTCGGAGCCAAAGTGATAGTACATGATGCAGGGTGTTTGTCTTGCATGTGGCCAAGTCAGGTTTGATCCCCAGCACCCCATATGGTTCCCCAAACATCACCAAGAGTAATTCCTGAGTACAGAGCCAGGAGTAAACCCAGAGTATTGTGGCCCAAAACAAACAAATAAAACAAAACCAAAGAAGAGGAATGCTCATGAGTGTTTTTCTTGTGTGATGGGGGCACCAAAGTGGTGAGAAATCATATTCCAGTGTGACTCAGTGGCTTCATGGTGCTTCATAGATCAAACCTAGGGTCTCCCATAAGGCATGTGCTCTAGCCCATGAGTCATATCCTGCCTCCAACGCACGGGTCTTTGAGCCACCACACTGCACACACGAGGTCTCAGGCTTGAGAGACAAGTTAACCAGCACTACTCCCCATGACACTGAGAGAAAAGGTGAAGGTACCTGAGCCTGCACCTAGGTTCCAGGAGTGAAGGGAGGTAGAGACGTCTTCTCCTCCCCAGACCAACCAGGTAGGGGCAGCAGCTGAACAGGAAGCAGTGTATGTGTGTGTGTGTGTGTGTGTGTGTGTGTGTGTGTGTGTGTGTGTGTGGGTGGGTGTGGGTGTGTGTGGGTGTGTGTGTGTTCCCACAGGAGCGGTGTGGGCAGTACAATAACCCAGGAGACACAGCGTCCCACAGGGCTTCAGCAACAAAACAAGATCAAGTAGGAAACTGTTCGGCGTTTCAAGACACTGAGAGCAGAGCTCTGAGCCCTTCTGAGCATGGTCCTGTGTAACCGCACACAGGAAGTTGGCTCTGCCTGGTTCTCTGTTGTCACGTGAAAAGCAAAAGGAAAGGAAGGTTGGTCTCGAGTTCCCTCAAAGCTTATTTAAGCCATACTTTAAATAGATGTGGGATTTTTGTTAAAAACTGAGTTCTGGGGCTGGAGCAATGATAGCACAGCACGCAGGGCGTTTGCCCCGGGTTCGATTCCCAGCATCCCATATGGTCCCCCGAGCTCCTCCAGGAGTAATTCCTGAGTACATGAACCAGGACTAACCCCTGTGCATCGCCGGGTGTGACCCAAAAGGAAAAAAAAAACAACTAAGTTCTTTCAAATACAGCAAAACTGTGATTAATGCTGTTGCCAAAGAACTAAACACATGTAGGTCCTTGGGGTAAACAGGTCGCCTCAACTCCCCAAGAGTGGGTGGGAAGAGGGCAAGAAGCAAGTAGTAGACCAATTAGATTTTACAGACCACTATTTGGCCCAGGGCTCATTTATACTAAAGTTTTAAGAAACAAATTATAGATTCCAAAAGTATCAAATATGCTTTGAATTGATAAATTGACAAAGCGCTTTGTTTTTGCTTCTGGGACCACATGCAGCTGTTCTCAGGACTTGCTCCTGGCTCTAAGGTGAGGATTTATTCCTGGTGACCTCAGGGAACCATACGAGGTATCAGGAACTGAACCCAAATCGAATGAATGCATGCTATACTATCTCTCCAGGCCCCCAAACACTTTTTTTCCCATTAAGAAAATAAGATTTCTATTTGCCTCATTATCAGACACACCCATTAAAAGAGTTATTCCCCACAAAATTAACGTCAGACTCATTCTATCTATACCATAAGTTCCAAATAATAAAATAATTCAGGCATATTAAGATAGCTATTGCCAAATTAGTTTTTAAAAATCACATTAATCACTGTGGAAATTGAGACAACCCTAAAGGCTGTTCAAATACTAATAATCAACACTACAACATGATTAGCTATCCTCATTTTAAAATAATCTACTGCTAAATCATCTATATACCGGTCAGTACACAGAATAAGCTAATAGTCCAGTGACTGAAGTGGTCCAACAGGTCTGGAAACTAGTTATTACAAGTTCACAACAACAAGATAACTAAAGACACTACAAGGGGTTAGATTGTTTATAGCACTTTGATTTGATTTGTTTTGCTTTTCGTTTGTTTGTGGACCACACCCAGTAGTACTCAGAGCTTACTCCTGGCTCTGTGCTCAGAAATCACCCCTGGGGGTGCTCAGGGGACCCTACTGTGGTGCTGGGGATCAAATCCAGATCAGCTGCATAAGGCAAGCACCTTACCAGCCATGCTGTCTCTCTGGCCCACTTTGAAAGGGCAAATGTTATGTCTGATAAATCAAATAGTATAAAAAACAAATACAAATTCATTGTGTTCTTTTCCTTTTCTGGTAATTCCTGATTGGGGATATACCTGCAACCAATTTCAACTTGCATTTTATTTGTATTTAAACCATAAATTTACATTGTGTCACCACTCAACTACAGGAAAGTATATTATGAAAATACAAGTGCTTTTCAGAGTAATCTGGACCTAAGCCAGTCTTTAAATTAAATTAAATCTCCAGGACAATGACATGTAAGATAACTGCCATTTACCAACTAGACTCTCTTAGACAGGGGTCTAGTTTTTGTGTGATTTGTTACAACAACAACCAAGAGCACTTCCACAGTGGGTATATGCCTATCATTAAATGCAGACTCAAGGAAAATATTTTGATTCTTTTCCCCAAGAATTTATGGGAAGTATTACACACAGAAAAAGGAGAAATGGGGAAAAAATGCTTCATGAAACCCAAATTCAAGAATTTTGGAGTAACCATGTCAGCATGTTTCTGTGAAAACAAGTGTCACTCAACAATATAAAAATGTGCAAATCAGCTTTTATGAAATTAAATACAGGGAATAAAATTTAGAATAAGTACTTCTTTGTTTTTCTAAATATTTTGAGTTAAATTCTATGGTTAATTTCCCCCTTAATACTGCACAATGATTTATACCAAATTCATCTTTCAAAATTGAACCTAAATAGCTTTAAAATTCTTTTATTATAAAAATTATGAGTCTGTATACATAAAACGCTTGAAGGAAAACACCAAAGATAAGAAAAATAAAGACCAGAATGCGAACAACATCATGCTCTCTGAAGCAATGAAGCTACGGAGTCCTTCTGTTGTAGTGTTCGGGGGATGGCCTGGATCCAATCACAGCTCACGCATCAAACACATCCACCATAACTGCTCTGTTGCTACTGCTGCTGCTGTTTGGTAAGAGCCGGGGATTAAAGTACAGGACACAGTGAAGTTAGTACTGATTATTTAAGTCCAAAATAAAAAACAGACAAGATAGACAACAGACAGTTCATAAAAGGAAACCAAAAACAAGTTATGTAAGAGAAGATCCTCAACCATACCCACAGAGACTTGTAGACACCGGGGAGATAGAATGGTGGGGAAGGCCTTGCACACGGTCGACCAAAATTCAATCCTTAGCACCCCATGCGGTCTCCTGTGCCCCACCAAAAGTGATCCCACTGAAAGAGGTTAGAAGAAAGGGGAGAGTGAATAAGGAGAGAAGTCTACTCCCTGATTTAATAGGCTAGTTTAATAGGTTAATAGGTTAGTTTTTAGCTAATAGTATTTTAATATTTTCTAACTATAAAAGCAATATGTGTTCAATGTTTAAAATCATTAGAAGGATTAAGAACAAAATAATACAATAAAAAAATTAAGGAAAAAAAGAAAGTGATCCCAAAATGTAGAGACAAGAGTTTATGTACAGAAACCTATATATTTTAAGATTTTAAAATATACAATCAATTCATGCATCCAAATCAAAATGTGCTATAAATACTAAATTAAAAAAAACTTCACAAATTACTTTTGTTTTTCTCCTAGTACTGAGGGTCCAATTCAGGCTTCACATGTAAGGCATGTGTTTCACCACTGAGTCACATTCCTGGCCCAAACACCCAAAGAATTTTGATTAAGCTCAATTTAAAAAATAAAAAACTAATAATTTTTAACATTGATTTTGTACTGAAATAATAACATTAGATATATGGAGTTAAAGAAATACAGTATTAACTTTAATTTATTTGGTTTGGAGGCCACATCTGGCAGTGCTCAGGGTTTACTCCTGGTTCTGTGCTCAGAGATTGCTCTTGTTGGTGCTTAGGGGACCAGATGGGGTGCTCAGGATCCAACCTAGGTGCGCCACGTGCAAAGCAAATCCCCTATCACTATACTATCACTGCAGCCCTTTAACTTCAGTTCTACTTACGTGTATCTACTTTTTTAATTATGGCAACTGGAAGATCCTTATTTATACATATCACTTTTTCACTTTTGGGGGTGGGGGGAGAGAGGGGTGGTGGAAAGGAGTCCTACCTAGCTGTTCTCAGAGTTTAATTAGGCTCTGTGCTCAGAGATCATTCCTGGCAGTGCTCAGGGCAATTATATACAGTAGTAGGAATCAAACCTGGGTCTGCTGCCTGCAAGGCAAGTGTCTTACTCACTGTGCTATCTCTCTGGAGTCTACCTTTTATATATATATATATTTTTAATTTTTGTTTTTGGGGCCACACCCGGTGGTACTCAGGGGTTACTCAAGGCTCTGCATTCAGAAATTACTCCTGGGGGTATATAAAGGACCTTACTCCAAACTGGGGGGGGGGTCAAACCTGGGTTGGCCGTGTGCAAGGTCAGCACCCTACCCCCTGTACTTCCCAGTTCCAGAGGTATATTTCTAAGGATGATGCTATTACAAGACAGTGGTCAAGAAACAACATTTGCCTGACTGGTGGGTGGGAGGTAAATGGGGCGGAACTGGGAAGGTCTGTTGGTGAAGGGAAGCAGACCCATGAAGGGACCAATGTTGAAATATTGTTTGCCTGAAACACAACCATGTAACAACTTTGTAATTTCATGCTGACTAAATAAAAATTTTTAAGGATACTAAGAAACATTTGCTTGGGGGGCCAAATTTCCACCTGCTTAACTCTATAGAGCCTACAAGACAAAACTTATTTTCATAAATTTAATTATCAAAAAAGTGTTAATATATAGTATGGGAGAGCCTGAAGGCTGAAAGGCGCAATGAGAGCATGAGACAGACGCTGAGCAGAAGGGAATGCAATAAGCCTCCTCGCCTCTCCTCTCCTCAGAAACCTAGAAGGACTGGCTGGGGTTAAGCAAACTGGAGCAGACAAGCCTGATGCCTGTCCCTTGGGAATATCAGATGCTCCCTGGGCTAGGCTACCTTGCTCTTAATTTGTTTACTGCCAGAGATGACTCTAAATATAAATTTGCAAGTTAAAAGAATCTGTATAATTCATACTGTGTTTATGCAAAATGAGTGGCTATGGTTCTTAGAAGTAAATTTAATACGTTTATTGTAATAACTTAATAGATCAGCAGTGAAAGTGGAAAGAAAAAAAATGTCTTCCAGTCCCAGGACTTTTGATGGAAATCAGATTCATATAAGTTCTTACTTGTAAACTAAAATGATGCCTGAATTTTCCTAAATCTCTGTAACTTTCTGACCTAGCATTTCCAGTTCCGTTTTCTTTTTCAGATTGACTTGCATGGATTAACAATCCACAGTCTTCTACTTTATTTATCTATTTATTTATTTAAATTGTTTTGGGGCCACACCCAGCAGTACTCAGGAGTTACTCCTGGTAGGTGCTTGGGGGGACCTTATGGGATGCGGGGGATCAAATCCAGGCTGGTTGCACACAAGACAAGCCCCTCCTCCGTTGTGCTATCACTCAGGCTCCCACAATCTTCTATAAGACTCTGCAAGCTGGAAATGGAGCCCTTGATACAGTCTCCAGGTGACCCAAATTGCTTCGGTGCTGCTGAATGCCTGAGGGCATGTGAAGATGCTTGGACCAAGATGCAGAAGCTGAGGTTCCAGAAGTTCTTGCTCTTCCCATCTTAACTTTTTATTCACCCCCTCTCTTTGGCTCTGAATTAGACACAGCTCCTTACATGGACTGATCTATTCAGGACTGAAAGGTGGGGTTTGATGAAACAACGGGCAAAACAACCGCTAAGTTGTAGAATTTGCAACAAATTTTAAAGGCAGGGTAGCAAGGCAGTAAAACTCTTGTCACCCCAAAATAGGCCTTATGTAAAAAGGTGACTTTCATGGGAGGGGCCCTGAAGGTGGAACACACTTTACCTTTAAAGTGGGGATATCTTCCCCGCCAGGATATCTTCCCCGCCATCATTTTATCCCACCCTTCTCCCCACGCCAACCCCATTCAACGCTTGAGCAGGAAATGACTAGACCACTGGGTGTGACCCTCACCCTCTCATAAAAACTTAGAACTAAAAAATAAAGAGCCAAAGAGACAGTACAGCATATAAGTACAGCAGGTAGGGCACTGGCCTTACAAGTGGCTGACCAGAGTTCGATCCTTACGGCCCCGGATGGTTCCCTGAGTACTGACAGGAGTGATCCCTGCTCATAGAGCTAGAAGTAGCCCTGAGAACCACTGGGTCAACCAAAAGGCCAAAATAAATAAATAACAGTAATAAAAAATATAAATAAAGAGCAACATTTACTACTTTCTTCACAATGCAACTGTGTGAATGAATACAAAGAGGTTTAAAGTCACTGTAATTTTTATGACATTTATTGTCCAAGAAGTACTTTGCTTTTCACTAGCTGTGTCATTTTCCCATTATAATCACCTTTCCTCAAATAAAAAAAATATCAACAGGAGCTCTATAATCCTAATAGTCTGAGTAAAAAGTTCATATGCAAATATTTTTCTTGCCATAGCAATATGCATTCATTTTATTATTCAAATTTCTTTAATTTTACTCTGTTTTATTTTTATCCATTTATTATATTTTTTCTTTGGTGGATTATCAATTTGTGTCTTCTACGTATTTCTGCTTAGAGGTGACAATCTTTGTAAAAACTACAGCTCAAAAGGATAATGGCATCAAATCCAATGCTCAGTCTTTTCTGAAAAAGTAAGTTTTACAATGTCAATAGTTTCTCTCTTCTCTCCCTTTCCTTTCTCCTCTTGCTGCGGTGTAATAAACAGAGCATTAGACTTGGAATTTTCTGGCTCAGAGATGCACACAATACAGAGCCCCCAGGACTTATTTTCTCTGAAGAGCAAAGGGGCTCTATTAATTGGTCAGTTAAGGTCAGAAGTCCAAAATTCCTTCAACTTTATTAGCCTCCTGTACCCTCTCCCCAATGTCCACAGCCCTCATTTGACTCTGACTGTGCGATGATTCACCTATGAGTTAAATATGAGACTTTTTCTTGGTTAGCCAAACCCAGTGATGATATAAAAGTAAAAAAAAAAAGTAGAGAAAAGAAATGGTACTGCATGGCTTTAAAAGTTTTTGTTTCTCTAAAAAAAAAATGATGATGAAAATTAAGATTCTAAAATTCAGGGTCAGACTCTGGTTCCATTGAGGATGCTAGTGGCATCAATGCAAATGAAGACTATAAGCAAATAACCAAATATTGACTTAAAAAGACACACTCCAAAATTTAGGAGCTTTAGTAGCATAAAAGAATAAGCCAGTCACACTGGCTTTGATCCTCCCACATCTTTTACCAATCCCCTTCAATATTCTGATTTCCACATAATTGAGCTAAGCCAACTTTCTTCTAAAAGACAAGATTAAAAAAATAAACCAGTATTTGCACAGCTAAAGCAATCCTGCTTTTGAAAGTTTTTGTAGTATCTTCAAAAGAACCACTACTTCTAGTTTTCTAGTACTCCCTACCCTGCCATCTGATATTTTCTTAAAGATAAATTTTAACTTTTCTATTGGAAGTCAAGGAACTAAAAAATGTTGATGTAACTTTACATGATATAAACATTTAACCATTTGTGCAAGCCCCTGAAAGACTTGCATCCTCAAAATTAGGACTTTTCTTTGAAGTATATGTGGTGAATAAATAAAAGTTTAATTGTAAAAAGAAGTTTTTCTTAATTTAAACGATCTGGCTTCCTTGGGGTGGAGCGATAGCACAGCGGGTAGGGCATTTGCCTTGCGTGTGGCCAACCCAGGTTTGATTCCCAGCATCCCATATGGTCCCCTGAGCACCACCAGGAGTAATTCCTGAGTGCAGAGCCAGGAGTAACCCCTGGGTATCTGCGCATCACCGGGTGTGACCCAAAAAGCAAAAAAAGAAGAAGAAGAAAAGATCTGGTTCCCTAGTGACTAAGAACACAAGTCAAAAAAAAATTTTTTTTAAACAAATGTGAAAGGGAGAAATCCATGCAAATTTCTACCATCTATTTGTTGTTTTGTTTTTGTTTATCCATATTGCCTTTGTTTTTGTTCACAAGCATGTACTTCTGAGGCATGTGGTAATATGGTTCTTTTCTCTATCAAACATTTTCGATGCTGCTTCATAGCCATAATTATCACTTACAGTCAGAACCTAACCTATAATATAGCTTGACATCAGTTAATCATTTCTGCTATGTTGGGCACATTTAAGCTGACTCCATAATTTTACTTTTTCACATTAATGTCAGTGTTACTGGGGCCCCCTCGTAGGGGGGCAGGTTGAGTTTCCCTCCCTGCTTTAATAGCCAAAAACCTCCAGAACCCAGCCACAGCCATGCTCAAGGCCCCTCTCCACAAGCTTGGACGAGTCTCAGGCATGAGGGAACTGACAGAGGAACCCAGGCATGCGGGACCCAGGGCTGAGATCTCCAAGCCTGTTCAGATCGAGACTGGGCCTCCTCCACTCAGATCCCCCGTTTTCCAGTAGCTTTGGCAGTCACACCTACAAACTGCCCCCAGCGCCATGTAATCTCATCAATGGCCAAGATCCAGAGACCATAAAACAAAGCTCCCAGAAGAGAGTGATGCAGAATCTCGCATGGCAGAGCCTGACAAGCTACCCGTGGCATATTAGATATGCCAAAAACAGTAGCAATAATGGGCCTCATTCCCCTGACTCTGACGTGACAGGGATGAAGAAGACATTACTGGCGCCTGCTCGAGCAAATCGATGAGCAACAGGATGACAGTGATACAGTGATACAGTGAATGTTAGAGTGAAGCTCTCTATGAATACAGTTTATATTTCCTGATCAGTAATTAGGCATGGTCCTAGAGAGAAAGATTCTGGGTGAAGTGGTGTGGCTATATTTGATATTTTTGAAAAACAGATCTTAGACTGCTGGAGGAAAGTTGATACTGGTAGTAGGATCAGTGATGAAAATTATATGACAAATACCCAACTATGAATAACTTTGTAACTCATGGTGCTTTAATAAAATAAAATTTGGGGGGGAAAAACAGATCTTGGGCCAGAGCAATAGTACTGCAGGTAAGGTGCTTGCCTTGTACACTGCTGGCCTGGATTCAATCCCCAGCACCATATATGATCTCCTGAGTACCACCAGAAGTGACCCCTGTGTGCACAGAGTCAGGAGTAAGCCCTGAGCACTGCTGGGTGTGGCCCCAAAGCAAATAACAAGAATAATTAATAAAAAATAAAATAATAAAAGATCTTGCCAAATTATTTCTAGATCTAACAGTAAGGGCTATAAAACACATAAGTGGGACATTATAGTGAAATTATGGGTCTTAAGATCTACCTTCTCATGGCTATTATTATAAAAGCAAATGCCCCATAGAGAGAACCCTGGATTTCTTATTGCTTGGGCACAATATGCAAAGGCCTCACATCATACAGCTCTTTCATCTTGTGGCAGCAGTCCAAACCTCATACCTCTTTTTAGGTTTCAGTAAGAGAGGATTTTTTTAAAAACAAAAGTCAGGGAGGTGTCAGGGATTGGATATTGAGTTAGAGTCTCACACATGGGTAGCATGAGCTCTACAGAGCCTTGGTCCAGCAACATGACATGTATGTAGGTTGTAAATAAACTTTTCCTTATGAAATGTTTATGGCAAACAAAATTACAGAAACTATCCAAGCAGCTTTATCTAATGTTGATTTTATGCAATATTTGCTCTATATTTGAAAAATAAATTACAGAATTGATGGGGCTGGGAATGTGGCTCAGCAACAGTGTACATGCTTCACCAATGTGCCACCCTGGGTTGCTTCCACACACCATAAAAAAAAAAATATTCAAGTTGAAGACCCTTGTGTGGTCCCACACTCTCTTTTCCTCCCCCATCCTTCACAGAGATGAGCCACATTCTAAATTTGCTGCACATCAATCTATGCATGTTTCAATATTTCTACTGAAGGAGCTGAAGAAGAGGTAAGGGGCTTGCCTTGAACACAGTCACATCGGCTGTGACCCTGGTTCAGATCCCCAGCATCATATATGGGCATTATCACTGCTGAACACAGAGTCAGGAATAGCCCCTCAGCACCACTAGGCATGGTCCAAGCCTCCCTGCTATTACCACCTCCAAAAAAATATTTGGAAAAAGATATTTTTATTACATACTGTGTTTCAATGAAATATATGTACCTTACTTCTTCAATTCTAAAATGCATTTTTTTTCACATGACAGTATCTCTAAAGCATTACATCTCGGTTTATTCAGAACGCTTACTCCATTTTCCTGTGTACACGAGATAACAGTGGGTCTAGGGCCAGAGAGATAGTACAAAGATTAAAACACTTCAGTTGGAAACCATCAAGATAGTACAGTGGGCATTTGTGGAATATAAAATATAATATGAGACTAACATTCAAGGACAGCAGAGACAGGGCTAGGAAGATTGCTTCATGGTTGGAGGCCTGCCTTATGAGCTGGGGGATAAGGCAGCTGGGATAGAGAAGGGATTACTAAGTCAATGATGGTTGGAGGGATCACCCAGGATGGGAGATGTGTGCTGAAAGTAGATAAAGGACCAAACGTGATGGCCTCTCATTATCTGTATTGCAAACCATAACGCCCATAAGTAGAGAGTTAGAGGGAAACTGTCTCTCATGGAGGCAAGAGAGGGGTGGTGTTACTGGGGACATTGGTGGTGGAAAATGTGCACTGGTGGAGGGATGCGTGTCCAATCACTGTATGATTGAAACTCAAACATGAAAGCTTTGTAAGTATATCTCACAGTGATTCAATTAAAAAAATATAGTATAGTGGGTAATACATTTAAGGTCTGGGATCAAACCCAGGGCCTTCCATATGCCAGTGCTCTATGGGTGAGCTACAATCCTGGCCTCGACACATTCCACTCTTTGAAAAATAACAGGGGCTGGAGGGAGAGGACCAGGGTTAAGGTGCTTGTCTGGCACATTCCAGTTCTGGCTGGAGGCCGATCACTGCATGCAATTTACCGTGACCTCTTTTTTTTTTCCCCTCCGCACGGCAGAGCCTGGCAAGCTACCTGTGATGTATTTGATATGCCCAAAACAGTAACAACAACATGCTCTTCATGTTCCTGGAGCGAGCAGACACCAATGAGCTACACTAGCACGTGACAGGGACAAATGAAGATGTTACTAGAGCCCACTCGAGCAAATCGATGAACAACAGGATGACAGTGGTACAGTGGTATAGTGGGTGAGGTGGTACTTTGCACACAGCTGACCTGGGTTCAATCCCCAGCACCCACATAGTCCCCCAAAGTCCCACCAGGAGTGATGCCTAAACACAAAGCCAGAAGTAAGCCCTGAATACTGCCAATGTGGACCTAAAACACACACAAAAATAATAAAGCACTTATTTTACATGTGGCTGTCCCCAGTTTGACCCCTGGAGCACAGAGCCATTAAGGAGTAAGCCCTTAACACCACCGGGTGTGGTCCCAAAACCTAAAATTTTAAAAAACTTTTTATTAATTAAAAATATAACAGTGTAGGGAAGCTGGAGTGATAGCGCAGCAGGTAAAGCATTTGCCTTGCACGCGGCTGACCCAGGTTCGATTCCCAGTATCCTATATGGTCCCCTGAGCACCACTGGGGTAATTCCTGAGTACAGAGCCAGGAGTGATCCCTGTGCATTGCCGAGTGTGACCCAAAAGGAAAAAAAAAAAAAATATATATATATATATATATATATATATATATATATATAAAACAGTGTATCTTAGTAGCACAAACAGCATGTTATAGTCTATGAACTATGAAGGTACTGTTTAATTTTTAAATAAACTATACATGGCATATATTATATTAGACATTCTACAATTTGGGTTTTTTTTTTCTTTTTGGGTCACACCCAGCGATGCACAGGGGTTACTCCTGGCTCATGCACTCAGGAATTACTCCTGGCAGTGCTCAGGGGACCATATGGGATGCTGGAAATCGAACCCAAGTTGGCCACATGCAGAGCAAACGTCCTATCCGCTGTGCTATCACTCCAGCCCCCAATTTGTATCATTTTTATTTAATATTCTTTTTCTTTCTTTTCTTCTTTTTTTAAATTTTTGTGTGGGGGGTGGGGAGGATTAGGCTATACCTGGCAGTGCTCAGGGCTTACTCCTGGTTCTGCCTTCAGGGATCACTCCTGGTAGGCTCAGGGAATTGTACATGATACTAGGGATCGAACCCAGGTCAGTCGCATGCAAGGCAAGTGCCCTACATGCTGTACTATCACAACAGCCTCTCTTTCTATATACTTACCTTCAGATTTGCTAATGTTGTTACATGTATGCAACTTTTAAAATATCTTAATAGGACAGGGCTGGAGGGATAGTACAGCAGGTAGGTTATTTGCCTTGCACGTGGCTGACATGGGTTCGATCCCCAGGGACATCATATAGTCCCCTGAGCACCATGGGTGATCCCTAAATGCATAGCCAGGAGTAATCCCTGAGCACAGCTGGTGTGACCCAAGAACAAACAAACAAAAATTAAATATCTTAATTCACCATTATGCTACAGGATTGAGAGATACTTGGGAAAGTAGGAAATCCAATATTTGCTACGGAAATGATAAGTACTTTGTTCAAATATATGCACCTGACTAAAAAAAATTTTCAAGACAATATTATTTTAAAAAATGAGTAAGATGGAAATGTATATATATTTTTTAAAGGAAAGAGGGGCTGCTGTGATAGTACAGCAGATAGGGTGCTTGCCTCGCCCATGGCCAACTAGGGTTCTATCTATGGCATCGATGTGGTCCCCTGAGCACCATGGGGAGTGATACCTGAGTGCAGAGCCAGGAGTAACCCCTGAGCATTGCCCAGTTTGACCCCAAAACAAAACAAACAAAAAGAAAATGGAAAGAAGAAAAACAGAGGAATCTGCCATCGTGTCTTACAAGTAACTCAGCCAGCAGTCACTTGAATGGGATAATCCAGGAGTAAAAATGACAGTTGTGATGATTTCCTGGAAATCTGTGAAAGTGCCAAGCCTAGGCCCCATTGGTAATTCACCCCATGTGTGAGTGAGGCGGACACGAAGTCTCCAAATCTGGTGTTTCCATAGCATCTGACTTGCTTAAAGTGGGTTGAACACCAACCTCGATCATTGAGTATCATAGAGGTGGAGAAACAGAGAAGTTCACACACCAGCTCTGCAGACTTGATATCTGCTTCCTCTGATTCCATGCTTCCTTGTCTGTCTACCTCACCTCCTCTCTCCATGTCCTTTAATGCTCACTCACATTTCTCTTACTTTAGTCAACAGAGCTTATTTCAAAGTCTTCTGTGTACACACACACACACACACACACAACCCACTACACAAGCAAAAGCCATAGTAACTACTCAGTAACCACACAAACAAGTGCCACGAGACTGTGCTGACGGTGCATAAAGAATTTTCCATTACCAGCCCCACAGGCCAACCTCCAGTTTTAACATATGGCCCATTATAAAGGCCCTGGAAACTCATGGATCTAGAAATCCTGATAGCTTTTCCATTTCTCTTTCCATATGGTCCACTCATTCCTCACTGGGGAGACAGCTCACAGGGTTGAACCCACGCTGTGCATGATGGAGCCCCCAGACTCATCCCCTGCTCTGCCGGGGTGATGCTCAAGCACCATGCCAGAAGTAGCTCCTGAGCGCTGCCGAATGTCGCCTAGAAACGATGATAACAACAAAACCTCACTGCAAGCAGGCTCTGTTTCTTTGAGGAATCTTCAGTGACAGGCTCAAGGGAGAACACTGGGCCAATGGTGGAGAGAAGAGGACATTGGAGAGAAGTGGACACCCATGGAGGGTGTGCTGCTGGGATTGTTTATGTACAAAAACTGCTATGGACTGAGTTGGAAATCACGATGCCTGGAATAAAATTAAAAATAAGGAATAAATAATTTTTTAACAGGTTCTCCATGGGTTTCCCTTTCCTTCTTTTAAATTCACCTTCCTTACCCCATTTGTTGCTGCTGTTGCCATGACTGAGGGTCAGACACACACTTGACTGTGGTGCTCACAGGGGCAACACTGCATGAGCTGCTCTGTGTACACCCAGCCCAGCCAAGCACCTGTGCTCATCAAGGCTGCAGCTCTCTGGCTGTGGCACTCATACGTGGCTCGCAGAGAGCGGCACCCCAGGCCACGGTGCTCACAGTTGTGGTGCTCGCTGGGTTGCATGCTTTATTCCCGGGGCTGCGCTGTGCAGGAGACTGCACCCTCCATGATAGTCCCCTCCTCCAGACTGTGGGGCCCACACTCACAGCAGGCAGGCAGCGATGGGGGTGAAGCTTGTAGCCTCACTCTGCCAGGCATGCATTCTTGCAGGGGAACACGCCCCATGTCCTTATTTTTAAAAAATAGATTTTTCTACAAACATACACACAGAGCTATTACCTTTCAGAATCAAAAGACATAGTGTGATTCTTGTTATTGCAGTGTATTATAAGGCTAATTAATTCATATGAGGGTATACTGACACTTTATTGTAAGCCAGTTGAAAAAAAAGACACTTGTTCGTTTTTCAAATTCATTTTTCAAATAACAGCTAACCAAAGTGTCTATATTTAAGTGTATTTCTTAAAATTATTAGATAATTCATGGACAAAAATTAGTTAAAACTATATTCATAAATCGATAAACCATTCTTTTTATCTTAAAAGATAATATCTTAAACTCCCGTATGTTTTATAAATATAGGGCAATAGAAAAAAGAAACACAAATTACTGCTTAGGTTTTATTTCTCCATAATATTAAGACATAAAGTCCTCCAGATTCCTCCTATATTGGAGTTGCTGTTACCTGCTGATATATTTAATGTTTGAACATCAAGTATTTAGAATGTACTTTCAACTCAAATTTGATTAATTCACTTTCTGTCAAGTTATCCTAATTAACCTAGAACTTTCAAGCTTTTGAAATATTGCTGCCAATTTTGCAAACCGTTTGTTTAATGCAAAGACTTCTCTAATGCCTTCCAAGGTGAAATTGCAAATATAAACCCTTTTTGATTTCTACTCATTAACTAGACATTGGAATGTGCCATGCCCTATAATCTGTATTAATATGTGGATATGAGTTGGGCTGACTTCAAACAAAGCCTTCAGAAAATTTATTAATCTAAAATTAATTCTTTCAGTGAAAGATTTTCATTGCTTTAAAAAAAAAAAAGCCCAAAATCCCTCCACTGAATGCCTCCTCTGGGTCAATCACTGATCACTGTGCTTGTGCTGGACAGGCAAGAGAGGCCAGTATTCCTGAACATTACATGTCTAGTAGGGAAGGAAAAATATTAAATCAACACAAATAAATAACAAGAATGTCAATGTCACAACAAACGCTTTGTAGCACATGCCAAAGCTAAGCTCAGGACATTCTGTTATCGATACCTTAGTTAAAAAAAAAAAATCACATGGGGCCAGAGCAATAGTACAGTGGGTAGGGCGCTTGTCTTGCATGTGACCAAACAGGGTTCGATCCCTGGCATCCTCTATAGTCCTTTGAGCACCGCCAGGAATAACCCCTGAACATTGCTGGGTGTGCGCTTCTCCCCCCCCCTCCAATAAACACAAATATTGTATCCACTATAAGACTACTGAGGGGGGGGCTGGAGTGATAGCACAGTGGGTAGGGCACTGGCCTTGCATGCGGCCAACCCGGGTTCCATTCCCAGCATCCCATATGGTCCCCCAGCACCGCCAGGAGTAATTCCTGAGCGTAGAGCCAGGAGTAACCCCTGTGCATCGCCAGGTATGACCCAAAAAGCAAAAGAAAAAAAAACTACTGAGTTTCTAGACCAAGAGTACTACAGAGAATGGAAAAGTGATGACAAAGATCGTATTTCAAATTACTGTAGGCTAGTGGTGATGGCTGTACAACACTGAGAAAATCTTAATCCCACAGAAGTGTACACTTAAAAATAGCTGAAACAAGAAGCTTTATGTTATATATATTTTACAAGAGAAAAATGCTGCACATTGAATTAGACCGCATAATGCAATGTTTGATGAATGCCACCAAAAGCACATGAATAGCAGCAAGTTTTTTTAAAAGATGGAGAGGGGGCGAAGAGATAGTATAGCAGATAAAGTGTTTACATTGCATGTGTCCAACCCAAGATCAATTCCTGGCACCCTATAAGCTTCCCTGAACCCCACCAGAAGTAATCCCTAAATTCAAAGCCAGGAGTAAAACTTGGACACAGTGATCCCAAAATGACAACAACAAGTAACTATACCAAAATTAAAATAACAGAATAAAATTTAAAAAGGGGAGAAAGAGGCTGGAGTGACAGCACAGCGGGTAGGGCGTTTGCCTTGTACGCGGCCGACCCGGGTTCGATCCCCAGCATCCCATATGGTCCCCCAAGCACCGCCAGGAGTAATTCCTGAGTGCAGAGCCAGGAGTAACCCCTGAGCACTGAGCATCGCTGGGTGTGACCCAAAAAGCAAAAATAAATAAATAAATAAATAAATAAATAAATAAATAAATAAATAAACTTACTGCAACTGATTAGATCAAACATACCCCTCACATATCCCTCTGTGGAGCAAAACTGGGAGTGGAAGGAAACTGGTCTCGCTCTCAATTTAAGGCCTCCAGTCTTGTTGAGTTGTGAGGACTGTTCTCCATCCTTTCCCTTACTTTTAAGCAGCTTGTAACTTTTTGCTGCACTCTTCAAGTCTGCCATTAGGCCAAACTTACTTCACACCTAACAAACAAACTTGGAGAGAAAAGCAAGTCACCCTCAACTTCCAGATCCTCCCCAACTCCACCTGCGTTTTCTCTTCTTCCACACATTCTTCTCTCCGGGCCCTGAGGCAAGCTCCAGAGTCCTCACGCCTGACTGTTCACCAAGTGTAGACCATCATTAGTCATTTAATTAACTTCGTTCTCCCTCTCTACTGGATCCTTCTCCTCAATCTACTTTCATCATTTTTTCTTTAAACAAAGGATTATTCTCCCTTGACCCTAATCCTTCACTATCTACCTATCTATCTCTTCCCTCCACATCACTTCCTCACTTCTTAGCTGCAACCCCACCTTTGTTCCATTTGCTGTTTCACACACCAGCCAGGCTCCACACCCAGGCCAGTGAATGCTCCCTGGCTGAGGTCATCGGGGATTTCCCATGGACTCATGTCAGTGAGCCCACTTCAGTCTTTTTGAAAGAACAGAAAGACCTGGGGGTCTGGGAGATGGTTCAATGGCAGAGACTAGGCCTTGCATATGTGAGGCCCGGAGCTTGATATTGGCATCATAAGGCTCCCCAAGCACCACTGGAAATCTAGGTCATATCTTTTATGTGTGTGTGCGTGTGCGTGTGTGTGTGTGTGTGTGTGTTGTTATGTTTGTTTTGGGGCCACTCCCAGCCATGCTCAGAGCTTACTCCTGGCTTTGCACTCAGGAATCGCTCATGATGAGGTGCAGAGGACCATCTGCGGTGCCAGGGATTGAACTTGGTTCAGCTGTGTACAAGGCCTGCCTCTTACCTTGCTGGACTATCTGTCTCTCCAGCTCTACCTCTGTTTTGGGGTGTTTTTTTCTGATTTTCTGACTTTTTCACTATTTACCAAATCACCCACATGGAAAATCTTTCCAGCATCCTTCTCTTCCCACTGTTTCATCAGCTCACTCAGTTGTAATTTCATTTAATTAAAAAAAAACACATGGTAGCACCCTCCTGTAAAAACTCAGAATTCAGAATAAAAGCAGAGTTCACTAGAAAAATGAAAACATGTGTCAAAACAAAGACATGCACATAAATCGTAAATGCTCACAGCATAACAATTATAAACAAGCAAAAACTGGAAGCAATCCAGATGTCCATCAATAGGTGAATGGATTAAAAGTGTGGTGAGGCGCTCCTAGGCATTCATCCAAAGGACATGAAAACACTAATCCAGAAAGAAATTTACACCTCTCTATTCAAAGCAGTATTATTCCCAGTAGGCAAAACATGGAAAGCAACCTAAATGCCCAGCAACAGATGGCTGGATAAAACAGCAACAACTTATATACTCAGTAGAATACTACTCTGCCACTAAAATTGCATGAAAGAATGTCTTTTGGGAAAAAAAATAGAAGAAACTTGAGGTGATTATGCTAAGTAAAATTAGTGGGAAAGTAAAGACAATTACCAAATGGCTTTTCTCATATGTGGAATGTACATAATTTAAGCAAATAAATGAACCAAAACTAAGAAAACTAATTCCTAGACTCCAGTGAAAAGTATGTTGGTAAGTACAGAGAAAGAGAGAAGGCTGGGCAGAATGAGTCCAAGTCTCTTTGGTGATGAGATAGTGTGGGTACTTTGGTGATGGGTGAAGTAAATACCTTATGAAGGAATTAAACTATACCTTTCATAGTCTATAATGTTGGGAACAAATGATAAATCAACAAACAAAAAAACCTAGAAAATTGTAATCTAGGCATTCATTGGAACACTTCTCAGCAATAAAAAAGAATAGACCATTAATACCGACAACAACATGGTTGGAAATGAAAAGCATCATACCGGGGACTGGAGCGATAGCACAGCGGGTAGGGTGTTTGCCTTGCACGCGGCAGACCCGGGTTCGATTCCCAGCATCCCATATGATCCCCCAGAATTGCCAGGAGTAATTCCTGAGTGTAGAGCCAGGAGTAAGCCCTGTGCATCGCTGGGTGTGACCCGAAAAGCAAAAAAAAAAAAAAAAAAAGCATCATACCAAAAGCTAAATACAAGGGGGAAAATGATTCCTTGTACACAAAATTTTAGAAAGAGCAAAACAGACTGAAGGAAATGAGTGACGGTGGAGCCTGGGTGCAAAAGGCTGACTATAGAGCACAAGGTAACATCTTGGGCAGACACCAATGTGCTTGCCACAACTGCATGCTCAGAACTCATCACTTCACAGACTTAAAGCTGGTGGATTTCACTGTATGTAATTTATCCCTCAGGACAGCATTGTGGCTCCTTGCTGAAGCCCTTGCCTTGCAAGTGTGAGGTTTCAATTCCCAGCACCACATGACTCCCTGCTGGGAGTGACCAAAGTGGGAGCAGCCCCTGAGCACCACAAGGTGGAGGGCAAACACGAAAATTATCCCTCAGTAAAATTGTCTTTCAGGGCCCAAAGAGATAGTTTAAAGGGCTAGAGCACTGCATGGTCCCTGAAGACTCCTGTGAGTGATTCCCAGAACACTGCACGGAGAGCAGTCTCTGAGCACTGCCAGGTATAGCTCAAAAGCCAAAAAATTAATTAAGGTGATTCCAGCAACCCAGGTGAGTGAGTCTTCAAAAACGCGCCCTACTTAAGTTTTCTAAATCTGCATTTGTTTTCTAAAAAATCCTAATATATATCTCAGTTCTCAATTAAGCCAATCCCATATAAATCATTGTTTCTCATAATGACAGAACTTTGCAGAATTCTGGTTTAACTTCAGAAATATTATCAAGGCAACAGTTTGTAATGAAAGTAGAAGAATTTATTGTCAAAATGACACTGCTTTGTTCACTATAATGGCACTAAATAAGCAGAATTTCTCTGATTCTACTTGCATAGTTAGCTCATTTACTCTCAAACATCAAGATGTTTTGGAAACTTGAAAAAGCAGATACCGGTCTGCCTGTGAGTCACTCCACTCGTGTAAGGCAAGGACTTCCTTTCTTAAAACTTTCTTAGGACTTGGCCCAAGAGGCAGTGCAACAGGCTGAGCACATGTTTTGTATGTGGGATGCCTGGGTTTGATCCATGGTACCACACAGTACCCTGACACCAAACTGGTAGCCCCAGAGCACTGCCAGATGTGCCCCAGCAAAAAAACACTTTCTATAAATTAAAAAAAAAAAACATCTGAGGACTTAAATGAATATTTTTATTTTCACTCCCATCTTAGTATCTATTATCTTAAATCATGTTGATTTCCTCAAAACATTTACTGCACAAACAAATAAAGTGGCTGTCACCAAAAGATTCATTTCCTCAACAATCAATATTCAAATCAGTTTTATAGCATTGTTAACATACCCCATTCTAGTGACCAAAAATAAATACAAGACTGTTAAATCAGTCTCCACCAAGGTCAAACTTTGAAAGCCTACCTGAACACCCAACTAATGTATAAATGATATTTCTCCTGCGATTCCACATCACTTTACAGAGTCATGGATTGGAATTGTTACAACACAAAGGAGGAAAAGTGTGAGGCACCTTCTCCCATTCACTTATGATTATAGTTAGACAAGCTAATCAATTTTGACAGTTCCACTAACTCACTGACTTGTTTTCCAAAAAAGTAAAAGTATTTCCAGCTAAGTAGAGTAATTATCCAAAGATTAGTGACAAATGATTAATTTATCCTCTTAAGTGACCATAAATAATGGGGATTACTTGCCTCCACATTTTCCCATAACCTATTCCTGGTTGTCACCAGACAATCATAGTCATAAAGATGAACTAGAGGAAGAAGACAACTTAATTGGATTAAGCATCACTTTTCAGCAGATTTTCAAAATTTTTAAAAAATCTACCTTTTTATTTAAGTAGCTCAATACTTATTTCCTAATCAGTTAAAAGAAATAACTATTGCTTCTACAAAACAAATTATAAGAGCATACATGACAAATACCTAATTTATTAAAAACTCTGCTTTGAAGTCAGTACCAAAAACTTCTGTTGCTCCTTCTGGGACTGCGGGTCTTTGCTGTCGGCAGGTTTGTTGGTTATGCTGGCACACAATTTAAGACTATCTTGGCTCCTGTTTCTTATGCCAAGAGAAAAAAAAGCTTTATCTGGAGTTCCCTTCACCTCCTCTCCCCAATAAATGTTAGACACCAAATATGTCAGCTTTGGGCCTAAGGAATGCAGAGGTAAGGTGCTTTCCTTACATACAGCCAACCCTGGTTCCACCCCCAGCACTGTATATAGTCCCCTGAGCACTGCCACATGTGGCCCCCAAATAAAACCCACACATCTGCTCAATGGGAAGCCAATTCTTTGGTTCACAGCATGCACAGCAGCACATAAACCCGGTCAAAATACTGTTTCCATTTGCTTGAACCCAGATATTGCCAATAAAGCCAAATGATATTAAAAGATGAAACGATTACTGGAACCATGGGCTGTCTTGGCTTACCCAAAAAGGCAGATACCTCTTCTTGCGCAACTATCAGTTCCCTTTCATCCACCCCCCTGCTTTGACTGGTTATTTCTCCAGAGTCACTGGACTTCCAGCACCTTCAGCTGGGTTCAGTCACAGGAGAGCAATGTGGGACTGAGCACTGAGCAAATAGGGCACAGCATGTGAGTCTACACACAGGGCCCCAAGCAGGGTGCTGGGCCAACCAGCTCCAAAACAATAGTGTTTGACAAAGCTTCGGTGCTCTATGTATTTAGAAGCACTCTGATAATCTATTCCCTTACTTGGGTCTCACTGTTCTGCTGTGCCGATGGAAACAAAAGCAAAATTCACTTGTGTGTAGCCAAACCGCCAATCATGACTTGGATTTAAAGAGCCTCTATTCTGGGCTGCCAACTACCAGGCGACACTCCTCGCCCACTCCTGTTAAACCTTGGACATCTGGTCTGAGCCAAGAACACCACGGTTGGTTCTTAACAGTCCCATATCCCATGCTCATCCTAGAATGGAGGACTCCGTTTCCTCCGTATTCTAGTAGCTTTCCGAGACAATGTTTCAAAGAATATGTTGAAATGAAAAGAGCTAGCTGTTTTAATTCTGAGTTGGGAATGAAGTGTCTGACTCAGTGACCAAACTCTGTGAGGGCTGATCTACAGGATAACGTCATCCACTTGTTGAACGGGTTTTTAGCTGTCAATACAGCTAAATCAGAAATATGTAAACGAATTGAAATGGCTTTTCTCACACTCTGTTGCTTTAGAACATCTTGAAAATAAGACATACACTGGAGAAACAGTCTGGGGGTAAGGCACTTGCCTTGGATGCAGCCAGCCCTGCTTTAAATCCTAACACCTGAGTCCCCCAAAAAGTGACCCCTGAGCACTACTGGGAGTGGTAGAAAAGTCAAAGAAAAAGAAGAGACATACTGACTGCCTTAATGACTTAGCCACATGATGAATGAAAGAATAAATGCCAACAGTTTCAAAGTTATAGTAAAAGGAAAAATAATTAAGTCTTAGATCTAAGTTTTGGGTTTATTTAAGACAATGAAAGTGAGGGGCTGGAGTGGGTAGGGAGTTTGTCTTGCCTTTAGTCAACCCAGAGTGATCACCCCCATACCAGATGATCCCCTCACCTAGCACCGCCAGGAGTAATCCCTGAGGGCAGAGTCAGAAACAAGTCCTGAGAACCCCCTCCAAAAACAAAGACGATGATAGTGAGAATACAAGGACCCCTTTGGAAAGGTGCAAATCTGAATGAGAGAGCTAAGTGCTGGAAAGATTTTTAAAGAACATTCTGTTACTTTGTTTTTTAATACAATCATTTCCAAAGAAACTAAACTACCTAGGCCCCTGGGCCAGCTTCAGAGCAATTTCTGGATCTCCGTGTCCCTCCGAGAGACTTGGCTTCTGCTCACAGCTTACTCTGAGGCTCCAAGTTTACGTTTCCAGTTATCTGCTCAACATCATCCCCTGATGTGCCGCTGGCACTCAACATTCCAACCCTGACGTGTGCCAGCCTTTCCCTGTCAACTCCTCCACCTCCTCAAGCCCCTGTCCCATCAGTGGCACCACCCAGGACAAACTTCGTAAGTCTCAAATCAAAATGAAAATACGGGGAATCCCAGTTCAAATATTACAAAGCTGCAAGCTCCAGACGTGGGTTCAGTCTGTTTCTGTATCACTGCCCACACCTATCCTTGGCCAGAATGCCCTGTTCTAACTTTTGCACTGGGGTAGAGAGGCGGCTGCACCTTTGGGTGACACTCAGTGGTATTCAGGGACTGTTTCTGGCTCTGTACTCAGGAGTGAACCATGGTGGCACTTGGGACACCAGATGCTGTACCAGGGACCAAACCCAGGTCAGAGGGATGCAAGACAATTGCCTTATGCCCTGTACAATCTACAGCCCTCAGTCTAACCTGTGAACTATCTCACATTTACCTTTTCTTCACCATTTCTATGGCTATGCCTCAAATCTCACTCTGGTCTCAGTCAAGGGTTTTGTAATTGGTCTTCCTCCTATTTTCTTTCCTCTGTGATTCAGTCATTCCTTTTCTTGTTTTTTGGCCATACCTGGCAGGGCTGGATGGGTGTCATTCCCAGCGTCCCAGCAGGTTTAGGGGACCATGCGGTACAAGGGATCGAATAGGGATTCTAGCAGTCAGAACATACGCTCCAGTCCTCAGTCCCTGACCATACCTTCTTTTCTTAGATGTTTTTGTTGTTATTGTTAGTTGGTTGGTTGTTGGGGGGGGGGGGGGTTGGAGACTATGCCATCCTGTGGTGCTCAGGGCTTACTCGTGGCTCTATACCTCCAGGATCACACCTGGTGGAGCTTAGGAAACATATGCAGTGTCAGGGATCGAACCCAGATCAGCTCGCAAGGCAAAGAGCCTCACCCACTTATAGTATTTCTCTAGTCCCACACTTTTAAAAAGTATTACTTCAGACATCCTCAAAAATCTCTCCTCTGTCTATTAAATTATATCTAAACTTCCTGGGCCAGGGAGAGAGTACAGGGAGGAAAGTGCTTGTCTTGCATTCTGCTGACTCTAGTTTGAATATGATCAACACATGGTCCTGAAGCACAGCTAGGGGTCACTCCAGAGCACAGAACCAGGAACAGCCCCTAGCCTCAAAACCAAAGTAAATAAATAATATTCCAACTTCTTTCTTGCTTTTAGGGTCACACCCACTGATGCTCAGAGAACCATATGGGATGCGGGGGAATTAAACTCCGGTAAGCCACGTGCAAGGCAAACGCCCTTCCCACTGGACTATTCCTCTGACCCAATATATAAACTTCTTAACTCAATATCCAGACCCTCTTTGCACATGCTTTCCAATCTTATCTTCTGTCACTTGGTCTCCATCAAAAACAATTTTTTTGTTCATTCAAGAACACCAGTATAGGGCCAGGGATATTGGTCAGTAACAGAGAATTTGTCTTGTTCAATCCAAATTCGATCCCCTGAACAGCCAAGAGGAAAAACACAGAAGTTGAGTCAGTCTCCTGAAGCAGGAGACTAAAGTTCAATCCAGTTCTGCTACTCATTAGTTTAAGCTGTCCATGTAAAACATGAGGATTATATGGGGTCCTCAATACCCCCAGGTGTGGCCCTAAAACAAAAAATTACATTTTTTTTAAAATTACATTTAAAAAAAATTCTTTTACCGTTCCTTAGGCTCCTTATCCATTTCAACGTACTTTATAAAGACATTTTTTTCTAAGCAGAAAAAGACATAACAACTTCAATCTTCTACCCTTAGAATATGGTCTGTTCTTAGGGAGGTTTATTACTATAGTCATTAAGGATAGCAATGCTAATGGTGAGTCATTTAATATTAATATTTTGATATTATAAAAATAACATTTTGATGTATAAAAATAGAACTACAGCAAGTAAGAAATTTAAAAATCTGGCACTCAGGAATAACTATAAAGTTGGAAGTACAGTTGCCAAAGTGCTCAGGTGTCAAATAGGGCAAAAAAGGGGCAACTTTCTCCTCTGACTTACACCAAAACACCAATTAACTTCGTGGAATTTCACTATTTAAATAACCACTCACACATGTGACTCCTTTGAGATTTTGACATCTGAAATCCTGACATAAAGTCAAAACAAATAAAAAAAAATAATTAAACAAGATGAAAAGGTTTCAGGGCAGGAGAGATAATACAGCAGATAAGGTGCTTGTTTTGCACGTGCCCAGCCCAGGTTGATTCCTGGCACCCCATATGGTCCGCCAAGCCCACCAGGAGTGATCCCTGAGCACAGAACCAGCAGTAATCCCTGGGTGAGGATAGCCAGGTATGGCCGCCACCCAACCCCCCCCCCCACACACACACCAAAAGAATATGAAAAGGTCTCTACAATTAAAACAAAGAAAAGAAAGCCATCAGTCTAGTCAACTCACATGGGCATTGAGCTCTCGCCACTATAAATTTCTCTATTTAATAAGGAATGGTTCACAGCAAGAAATAGTATTTTTGATTTTTGCTTGTTTGGCTTTTGTTTTTAATAATGACCCATTTGTTTATCTGTTTATTTATTAGTTTTTGTGGTGCCAGGTTGGAACCCATAGTTTGCCATACGCAAGGCCTGTGCTCTATAGCTGAGCTGCATCCCCAGTCCCAACTCATCTGGGGGGGGGGGGGTTACGGGGAGGGGGAGAAGCCATTTGGGCCAAACTTGGCAGTGCTCAGGAGGTACTCAGGATTACTCCTGGTGATGCTCAGGGGACCAAATGTGGTGTCAGGGATCAAATCAGATTGAACCAGGATCCTGAAACCTTTTCATCTCACTTAATTATCTTTTTTATTAGTTTTGACTTCATGTTAGGATTTCAAATGTCAAAATCTCAAAGGATTCACATGTGCCTTCCCCATTGTACTATCTCTCGGGCCCCTGTTTTATTACTGTAATAGTAAAATGTGTCTTATGATTCATTTTTGGGGGGATTTAGGCTAAGTTTGTCATAAGAATTATGAATTTCTGAACTCCTGTGGAACAATGTTAATGCAATTTATTTTCAGCTAAAAGTATCAACAGTGAACCTGCAGACTAATGAACCCTTTCTGACTTTTACCCACTAATTTAACCACTGACTTTCTGCAGGGATTGAATTGATAATTTTTATACATATATCTTGAATTAAATTAAAACCACATAAGTAATTCTCTAGTTAGGTGATGTGAGAAGTTCCCACTCACTAGGGTCAGAAGTTCCAGAGAGGCACATTTGCTTTCAAAAAGCATGTTCTACAGTATAATTTGTATTTAAAGCAACTAAGAGAATCCTAATTATTTTCACAAGACAACTAAAAGTTAAGCGATAAAAATCTTAGCAAATCAACAAAGAAAGCATGGCTTTATCTAATATTAGGGATTCTCACTAAAAAAGACAAACCTGTTCTTAAAGGTGTGTGCTGAAATTTTCAACCACTGAGACTTTCTGCTCATCAAAAGGGGTTAGAAGCAACCCCTTTTGATGCATTGATGCATGCACATTGTTTCAAACCTGTGTTTCATGTGTAGCTCCATAATTTAAAAACTCAATGAAATGAAATTCCAGTTAGGGAATATGGGGAGTCGTTTCTTTAGCGCTTAAGTTCTAGTTCCTAGCCTAAAGGTGGAGAATCACTTTCGCTGTGAATGAAAACACCAGAGCAAAGGTGGGGTAGCGAGGTAATCTGGAGGGGCTGCTTCCCTCTCTCCATCAGTCAGCATGAGGGGTGCTGGCTGGGGTGGGGGAGTCTGCACAGTCCCCCTCCACTGAGTGCTGGAGCTGCTCCTTCTCATTCAGTGCCAACAGTACCACCCACGGTGCCTGCCTGGGTGGCACGAGGCTAGGCAGGTGCTCAGGGCGCTGGTGAGTGATGGCAGAGTGGAGGATGCGGTTGTTTGTTTATGTTAAGGTTTGTCTGTTTAATTAAAGTATGAGATCAGATCAGTGATGACTCGGAGAATCCTGTTTCAAAAACAACTTCACAGAATTTCTGGTTAACTTAGACAGGAGACACTTAAGGGTCTGGAGAAGCTATAAGACAAAAGTCAGTTCTGCATTTCAGGACAACTTTCACATAAGTACAGATAACTACCCAGGCTTTTTTTTTCCAATGCTCTTAAATTCAACTTAATGCATATGAACACTGATATCACACAGCCCAATCTTAAACAGCTTTCTTATCTAAAAATGAAAATAATGATCTTCTACAAAGCTACTCTAAAAATTGAAATGAAGGGACTGAAAAAGAGTATAGGAGACAAGGGATTGCCTTGTGTGAAGCTGACCCAGACTCAATCCTAGGTACCACACAGGTTCCCAAAGTACTGCCAAGGGTTACTCCTGAGTACAGAGCCAGGAATAGCCCCCGGTCACTGCTGAGTATGATCCCTAAACCAAAAAATAAATAAACAAATAAATAAATAAATAAACGGATGAATGAATAAATAAATAAAATTAAGGGGCAAGATACTGGGAAGGGGCGGGGTGGAGCTATACTGGGATTCTTGGTGGTGGAATATGAGCACTGGTGAAGGGATGGGTATTCGAGCATTGTATAACTGAGATTTAAACCTGAAAACTTTGTAACTTTGTAACTTTCCACAATAAAAAATTTAAAAAAAAAAAAGAAAAAAAAGAAAAGCAATAGAACAACAACAACAAAAAGGGGGCAAGATACATAATATAGGAGATAAGTCACTTGCTTGCATATGGCTGACCCCAGTTCAGTACCTGGCCCGTGGGGTTCCTCAAGTACTTCCAGGAACGACCACTGAGCACAGAGCCAGAAGTAAGTCCTGAGCACCACTGGGTGTGGCCCAATCGGTCCTCCAACCCTCATGCAAGAAAACCCCAAATTTGAATTAAGTCACATACAGGAAAGCCTTTTCCAAAGGTAAAACACTATATAAATTATCACTTAAATACAAATCACCTTTTGGGGAAGGAGGTTGGACCATACTCAGGGGTACTCAAAGGCTACTGGTGCCCAAGAGTGACTCCTAGTGTAACGCTGTGGATTCAAACCAAGGTCACAGGGAATATAACACACACACACACACACACACACACACACACACACAGACACACGCGCGCACGCGCACAGAGATTAAAAAAAAATAGGACAATTTATAAAAGCTAAGATATTCAGCTTGGTTGCAGTATAAAGAGCAAGAAGGGAAGAACATGAGGACTGAAGACAGAGTACAGCAGGAAGGGCACTTGCCTTGCAGGCGGCCGACATGGGTTTGATGCCTGGCACCCCATATCTTCCCCAAGCCCCGCCAGGAGTGATTCCTGAGTACAGTTAGGAGTAACCCCTGAACATCTCTGGGTGTGCTCTCCCCTAAAAAAAGGAGGTGGGGAGAATAGGAGAAGCAAGGCTAGAGCATCAGGCAAAGGTTAAAGCTGACGGGATGTTAGTGTAAGGGGTTTGATGTTTTCCTATAAAAGATGTATATCACTGATGGCTTTTAAAGAGAAAAATTATAGGACTTAATGTTTTAGAAAAATTACTCAAGAGTTTAACTGAGAACAGGTAGACCAAACCAATTAAGGGATTATGATCATATTTGAGGTCAAAAGTAATAAAAGCATATACAACATTAAAGGAAAAGAAGGGATTGATTTATGAGGCATCATTAATAGGGAAAGCACAAAAGAACCATGACTTAACAAATTAGGAAGGGCAGAAATAAGAAAGTGAAATAAATTCCAGGTTTCTTTCCTCTTTTCTTTTTAATTAATTTATTTTTTTATTGAATCACCATTTGGAAAGTTACAAAGCTTTCAGGTTTAAGTTTCAGTCGTATAATGCTCGAACACCCATCCCTTCACCAGTGCACATATTCCACCACCATCTTTTCTCTTTTCTTTCCTTTTTTTTGGAGAAGGGAGCACATACACACTACAGTGCTCAGGGCTCATTCCTGGCTCTGGACTCAGGGACCATACCTTGTGATACTCAGGTTACCGTATATGTGGCCCTGAGGAACAAACCTGTGTCAACCATGGCAAAGCAGGTATTTTAACCCCTGTACTAGATGTCTGGTTCCAGAGACTCATATTTAAAACTTAAGCCACCAGGGGTATCAGCATTGAGAGAGTTCAAAGGAAGATCATGTCTATTTCCCAATGGACTATTGTTTTTCTGTGGCTATTCAAGACTATATGGGGTGCCTAAAGAATGTATTTACTTAAGATAAGCATGATACACCTGTGGATATCTATTATTTCTGCACACATTCAAATGGCTGTGCCCAGAAATAATAAATAAGGGTTGTGGGCATTCCATATGGTTCCCCAAGCACTGCCAGATACGGCTCCAAAACTAAAATTAAATAGAGAAAACTGGTTTTTCAAATAATCATCTGATCATATTGGTTTGAGCCACAAATGACATGCCCAGAGAAGGCAACAAGAATGCATCGACTGCACAGCCAGAGGCCAAGCTTCATGGAACTATGACATGGGTGCAACCAGGACTGATATAAAAACATACAAACACATCAAGATCACAGAGTACAATTTATTCTGTACCTCAAAACCTCTCCTAAAATAATTGTTATGATCGGAGGAGGGGCTGTCTTGGTTCTTTATAACAGTTAATTTCATTGATATAAAGCTCATAAGAAAACACCACAGGAATATTCACATTACATTTAAATCAGATTCACTATCAACTAGTCACAAAACTCAG
The DNA here is from genome assembly GCF_027595985.1 of Sorex araneus. NCBI lineage: Eukaryota > Metazoa > Chordata > Mammalia > Eulipotyphla > Soricidae > Sorex > Sorex araneus. The sequence continues at coordinate 136,960,252 of NC_073305.1, read as the reverse complement.
TCTTGTTCTTAATTTAAAAACATTCTAGAAATAGAATATATAATGCTCGAGCACAGCGGGTAGGGCGTTTGCCTTGCATGTGGCCAACCCAGGTTTGGTTCCCAGCATCCCATATGGTCCCCTGAGCACAGCCAGGGGTAATTCCTGAGTGCAGAGCCAGGAGTGACCCCTGAGCATCGCTGGGTGTGACCCAAAAAGCAAAAACAAAACAAAACAAAACAAAAAAAGAATATAAAATGCTCATACCACATTTACATCTTTACTATTCCAATATCCCAGTACCATTTTTGTGGCTTGCTGACTTATTTTAGGAGGCAGTTTAGGTGAATTTTTGTGAAACATAAGCTTGCATGTTTGAAAATGAAGGAAAAATGAAGAAAAATACAACATAGTATCTGCCATAAGTGAGGTGAGGTCTCTTAGCTTTTCATTTTCTCTTCCCATGCAAGAGAAAAACTCTGGTTTTTTTCTTATAGGGAAAGATGTATAGAACCATTAATTTAAAAAATCATTTAGTCACTATAATCAGCAAATAAAGCACCACTACTAAAAATACCCTAAGATAGGGGCTGGAGCAATAGCCCAGCGGATAGAGCATTTGCCTTGCATGAGGCCGACCCAGGTTCAATTCCCAGCATCCCATATGGTCCCCCGAGCACAGCCAGGAGTAATTCCTGAGTACATGAGCCAAGAATAACCCCTGTGCATCACTAGGTGTGACCCAAAAAGAAAAACAAAAATTTCCTAAGATACAGAAATGCCAGCTGGAGAGACCCTGAGTACAGAGCCAGTAGTAAGTCCTGAGCCTGCCTGAGATATATACATATTCAATTTAAAATTAAAATTTTAAAAAGAATAATTATTGGGCCAGGGGTTTGGCTTAATGGTAGTACACTTGCCTTCCATGTTTGAGGCCTGGGCACTATTCCTGGTACTGGTAAAAATAATAATAATAATAATAATTGTGGTATATAATTGTAGAATATATATATCAGTCCAACTGCAAATGTTAAGACAAAAATGAAGCTTAAGGAAACTTCTCTAAGTTGAAATTTCAGAGATGCTAGTATGACTAGATATATACTATAAAGTATTGCAGACATAGTCATTCCTAAATTCAACTGAAATTCCTACTTTTTGATTATAACTAAGTCCAATCTACCTCCATCCAAGAAAGACAGAATTACATTAAATATTGTACCAAAAGAGACTTCCTTTTTCCTTTGGGATCATTGTCATAGCCCACTTTTCTTGAACACTATTAAAAATTTATCAAAGAGGAGTAAAATACATAGTGTTTCCCAACATATTTAATGCAGATGTTCAATTTATTCAGTGCCAGAGAGTACAGTGGGTAGGCCCACCTGGGTTCAATCCCCAGCAGCTCATATGGTCCTGTGAGCCCACTAGGAGTGATGCCTGAGCCATAGCCAGAAGTAGTTCTGAGCAGTACTGGGTGTGCCGCAAAAACAAAAAACCAAAACAAGAATATCTTTAGGGAAATAGTGGGAGAGAAACCCCTAACCAAAAAGTCATAATTTCTTCAAAAGGACATCAATACTATACTACTGATTCCAAAAACATACATAATTTAAATAGATCATTTACTTATTTTACTTTTTTTTTTTTTTTGCTTTTTGGGTCACACCCGGCAATGCTCAGGGGTTACTCCAGCCCCCATTTACTTATTTTAAATAGGTTTTTCAAATAGGGGTACTCAACAGTGTTGAGGAAACCATGTGATGCCAGGGATCAAATTCAGGGTCATACACATGCTCAACATGTGTTGTACCACTTGAACTATTTCTCTGGCTCTTCAACAAAAATAGCTTTAAAGCTAATATACCACTTAAATATCTTTCTTGGGTGTTTGCTCTGCAAATGGCTGACTAAGTTGCAGTTTCTGGCATCCTATATGGTCCCTTGATCACTGAGTGTAGAGCCAGGAATAACCTCTGAGCACTGTCATATGTGGCCCCCCCAAAAAAAACAAATAAAAATCTCTCTTTCGCCAATAACACAAGTAAGCAAGCAGGAAAATACCCTAAAAACCCTAAGTGAGCATGGTACTCATCAACATACAAGGGGGTTGTTGTACAGTGGGCAGGACACTTGCCTTGCACACAGCTGACCTGGGTTTGGTCCTAGGCATTCCATGTGGTCCCCTAAGTACCACCAAGAGTAATCCCTGAGCACAGAGCCAGGAGTAACCCTGAGCACCACCCGATATGGCCCAAGATCCAAAAAATTACACATACACACACACACCAAAGAAATTAAAAAAAAAACACAAGTCTTTATCAGCTCCATGAAGGAACATTACATGGTACTCGGGGGACCATACGGGTATCAAATACAAATCAGCCGTGTGCAAGGCAAGCACCTAACCTGCTGGACTATTGCTTCAGCCACCAGAGTTGATATTTCTAAGGAAAACAATGTTCTACTTATAGTATCTGTTTCAGTGTTCCCAAAAGACCCCCTCCATCCAGGTAATAAGCATGTGTGATCTAAGCACACATAGATCCACTTAGCTAGGGGCAGGGATGAGGCTCAAGTGGTTCAATACACATCCTGTATGTGTGAGCCCCTAGGTTTGATCCCTGGAATCATGTGGGACTGCTGGCCTCTTGAAAATGGAAGGAAGGAAAGGAAGGAAAGGAAAGGAAGTAAGGGACGGTGGGAGGGAGGGAGGGAGGGAGGGAGGGAGGGAGGAAGGAAGGAAGGAAGGAAGGAAGGAAGGAAGGAAGGAAGGAAGGAAGGAAGGAAGGAAGGAAGGAAGGAAGGAAGGAAGGAAGGAAGGAAGGAAGGAAGGAAGGAAGGAAGGAAGGAAGATATACAGGCAGGCTGGTAGGCTGGCAGGCTGGCAGGCTGGCTGATTGGGTAAGCTACAGACCCCAAGGAAGAAATCAAAGTCTAAGAAATTCTGCCTGGAAACATGGTCCCTATGGACTGATCTAAAGGATTATTCTTCAAAGAAAACCTCAGGCCTTGCCTAAAAGTCAGGAGATTATCTTGTTTCTCCCTGGATTTTTCTCAACACTTCAAAAATTCAATCAGACAGTAATAACTGGCAGCTATTTATTCACAGAGATCAAGAAACAGGGACCCTAATCTTTCTAACTTTCTCTCTTCCAAATTCCTGGTACAGCAATCATTTGCTAATGCTTGAATATGTTACTAATACACATAATTAGCAGACAGCACAATAAATTTTCATTTAAAATGTATTGTGCTGTCTTTTTCATTTAAAACCCAGATTTTGAAGTCAGAGACAGCTGAGGTTGAATCCTGGCTCCACTGTTTACCTAATCTGTGGAGCCTGGGTTTCTGCTAATAAAAAGAAAGATATTGGATGAAGACTCTGTCATGGAGTTCCAGTAAGGTTTCCGTAGGAAGCTTCTATGTACTTATTAGTACTGGGCCTGGCATACAAAAAGTACTTTAGAAATGTGAGCCATCATTTGGATAGTTCCCAATCCACCACTGCCTCCGTGATTCCTTGGGCTAATCACTATGAAAAAGCAATGAAAACAGGGGGACAATTAACTGCCTCTTAATGTCAGGATTATCAACCATGAATAAGGTAATAAGAAATGGACCAAAACTCATAAAAATAGAAGACTTAAACAACTCTTGTTCATATTTGTATTGTACTTGAAGCCCTTACATGTTTGATCACAGATGACTCAGCATTAGAAAATGAAAAGCTTGAACTTTCAACCTTCAAAGCAGGTATTTTCTAATACCTCAATGCCTGTTGTAGATGATGATCTTTATGAAGTGTGTGCGTGTGTGTGTGTGTGTGTGTGTGTGTGTGTGTGTGTGCGTGGAGAGAGAAACATATATCAACAATAATAGTAACTGATCTAAAGACTATCATGTCACATTTTCACAGCTGAAGTTATAACTGTTTTATTCCTCAGCCCTCACAGTCTATCTGTTGTAGGTGTATGAACGAAGCATCCAAGTGCATCCTGTTTTCCGCGTGCATAGACCTCGTCAAGAAATGAGTAAGGGTGCCCGGGCTGGCCTTCACTCTCCATTTACATAAGCTTCCATGCAAGGGCATAACCATATGTGTATTCACACAGCCAGCACAGAGACTGTAAGCATTACACTGCCATTCCTATCCATGGCACACATATATGAACATGACTGAAAGTTGTCGAGGATTTAACTTAGTGAAGAAAGATCGTCATCAAAACTGAAAATTCAGAGTTTCCAAAAGGTCCTGAGAACAGTTCCTGTCCCCTCCCTCACCTTCCCACACTGGGACACTGTGACTAGGAACTTTGAGAATTATGAGTGGTCATTTGGGCTTCAAATTCACCCCTGGCAAAGCTAAGAAAAAAGGAAGGAAACCAGAGAACAGACACCTTAGTCTGAAAAACAGTGGCAAGTAAAAGACCCTATTTTGAAAACACACAGACAAAAAAAAATCTATGCCCAGGCAATCCAATCAGATGATAAATGCTAATAGAAATATTCTTTTTTTTTTTTTTTTGCTTTTTGGGTCACACCTGGCAATGCACAGGGTTACTCCTGGCTCTGCATGCAGGAATTATCCCTGGCACTGCTCAGGGGAACATATGGGATGCTGGGAATCAAACCTGGGTCAGCCTCGTGCAAGGCAAACACCCTACCCACTATGCTATTGCTCCAGCCCCAAGTAGAAATATTCTTAAAATGTTGGCAGCCCATGAAACAAAAGTGCTTGCCTTCCACATGGCTGACCCATGTACGCTCCCTGGCATCCCATATGGTACCCTAAGCCAGGCACTTCCTGAGTACAGAGCCAGGAGTAATCTTGAGCATCCCCAAGTGTGATGACCCAAAAACCAAAGATGGATAAAGAAAAAAAAAATGCTGATTGCCCATCCTGCCATCCTGCTTTCTTGCACTTTTTTCTCCAAGATTTCCAATACTCCCATATAAAAGACACAAAATTACTTTTGTTACCATTGCATGTACATCTACATTACTAAACTTTACAATGACTGCTTCCTGAAAAGCTAAGTGCATTTTTAACACTTTTGTATCTAGTCCTTGACCTGTATAGACTGCAAGGATGCAGTTTATAGGATAGTACCTTATTCATATGTCTAAGCAGACAACTGTAGCACTGTATGTAGCACTGTCGTCCTGTTGTTCATCAATTTGCTCGAGCGGGCACCAGTAACGTCTCCACTGTGAGACTTGCTGTTACTGTTTTTGGCATATTGAATACGCCACGGGTAGCTTGCCAGGCTCTGCCGTGCAGGCGGGATACTCTCAGTAGCTTGCCAGGCTCTCTGAGAGGGACAGAGGAACCGAATCCCGGTCGGCCGAATGCAAGCAAATGCCCTACCCACTGTGCTCCAGTCAACACAAGAATATTCAATTCAGCATTGTATGTAGTAAGTTTGAAAGTGACCTAAATGGCTATGAAAAGGAGACTACACAAATAAAATACATTTATAGACTGGAAAACCACCAGCTAAATTGTAAACAATTTAATCTGCTGATGGACTCTACAGCAGGCAGAGCACTTGCCTTGCACGTGAGCAACCAGGGTTCATTCCTTAGCATCCCATATGGTTCCCCGAGCTCCAGGAGTGATTCCTGAGCATAGAGCCAAGTGTCAGCCCTGAGCACAGCCTACTAGCACAAATCGAGGCATTATGTGGCTAAATAACACAGTTAAAGAAAAGCAAGTTGCAGAATGATACCTACAGTAAAATACTGTTTATATAAGGTTCTACACTGCCTTAGAATTTATAAATTAGGCCTTGCATACACACTATAAAGGAATATAAAATATTAATAGAAATAAAATAATATTAATAGAAAAGGTTAAAAAAAGACGAGTAGGGCTGGGTAAGGTAGTACAGTGCAAGACAGTACAGTGGGTAAGGCACTCGCCTTGCATGTGACCAACCGGGTTTGATACCCGGCATCCCATATGGTCCCCTGAGCACCACCAGGAGTGATTCCTGAGTGCAGAGCCAAAAGTGACCTCCGAGCATCATTGGGTGTGACTCCCAAACAAGCAAACAAACCAACAAAAAGACCGTGAATCACATAACGTTCCCTAAATGGAAGGGGGGGAATGATTCGGTACTAATGGAAAGCACTCTGCTCTCTAAATCAGAACTGTCTTCTGGTGGGGGTGCAGCGGCTGGAGAGATTCACCTCCGTGGCTGAGGCCTGGGTTCCACCCCCACAAGGAGAGGGAGAGGGGATGGAAGCTATGTCCATTCCACTCCAAGTAGCCACGCTACTTGGACCAGCTTCAATTCTGTTACTTCCCTGGACTGACAAAGCCTGCCTTGCAGACTGAAGCCAAATAATGCGCGTAGAAGAGTTGTGCAGGTCTGGGACTTGGGTTTTCCGCTTAATCAGTTCAGAGATCACGTAACAGCGCTCTACAGGGGAGAGAACACTGAATCTGCACCTTTGCCCATCCCACTTAGTAGATGGTTAAAGACGAGAAGAACACAACCGGAAAGGGCAGCCCCCTCCCCTTCCTCTTGCCAGTCTCCGAGCAGGCTGCCTCCCGTGCTTTCTATATTTAGCACTACATGCCCACCACTCCTCCAAAAAAAAAAAAAAAAAGGCACGAAACTGTAACTTTGGCAGGACTCTTCAGAACTCTCTGTGACCTTGAAATAAGTCTCTTTTCCTCTCGTCAGCGTCAACCCCGCCTCTACCTCAACACACACACACACACACACACACACACACACACACACACACACACAATCTGCAGTCCCAAAGGCAACCAAACAACAAAATAAAAAAGCAAGTAAATAACCCCAACGGTGACGATCGCGAAAGAGATGGTATAAGTAAACAGAGATGGTATAAGCCACCCGTGCGCGGTGGTTCCCTTTGGCAGGTTCTGTTTGTTTTTTCAAAAGAGCAAGAAGAAAGTCGGAGGCGCAGCAGACTCTTCCCCCCGCACGGCTCGCGCCGCCGAGAGGAAAGGAGGGAGGTCTCGGGGCAAAGAAGTTGGGCGAGAAGGTTTCCAAATATTGTCCCTACATCTGGAGTCAATACAAAGCCCGGCACGCACCGAAGGGGCCCCGGGGAGCCGCGGGCGGCGCGTGCAACAACTGGACGGACGCACCTCCCCTGGCCCGGGGCACACGGGGACCCCCCTCGCCCCCACCCCAGCCCCTCCGGGCCAAGACCCCGACGCTCACCTTGTGTGTGTGTGTGTGTGTGTGCGCGCGCACACACACACACACACACACACACACACACACACATACACACACACACACACCTGCGCCTCACCTGTCTTGAAGACCATCTTGTCATCGTCCTTGGACCCGAAGGTCTTCAGCATGGACACGAACAGGACCCCGCAGGCGTTCTGGATGCCGAACACCGACCCGTTGCACCACATGGCCGCCAGCATCACTACCCAGCCCCAGCCGCCTTCGGGGGGCTCAGGGGCTTCGGCGCCCGCCGGTCCGCTCACTTCCACCTCCACCTTCTCGGTGGCCGCCTCGGGCCCCTCAGAGGGTCCCGGGCCCGACAGCGGGGCGGCGGCGGCGGCGGCGGGCGCGGGGCTGGGCGGCTGCGCCTCGGCGGGCTCCTCCTGCGAGGGCACCATGGCCCCGAGGCGGCGCCCCCCACCCGAGGGCGCCTGGCGAGTCCCCGGCGGGCACGCACAGGGAGCTGCGGAGCGCCCGGGCGGCGGGCTCGGGGAGGCCGAGGGCAGCGCAGGGGGAGCCCCCGCTGGGCGCGAAGGCAACCGGCGGGAGCGCGGCAGCACGCGGCGGCACGCGAGCGCCTCCGGGCTCAGGACTCGGGCCTCCCCGTCCCCCCCCCCCAAACCCCGCACCCCGCACGGAGCGGGTGGCCCCGCGGCCCGTTCTTAAAGGCGCCCCCCGCCCCGCCGGCCGGGGGTGGAGCCAGCAGAGGGACGTGCCCGAGCCTCCCGGTGATTGGGCGCGGGGGGTGGCGAAGGCGGGGCGCTCTGCCCGCGTTGCCCCTACCGCCACCTGTAAAGACGCGCCTGCAGCGGGAACTGCGCCGTCTCCCCCGCCCCCCCACCCCGCCGCCCCACTCCCCGCCCCTTGGGGGGGGTCACAGGGGTGTAGGTCACTCCTCGTCCGAGTGTTCGTGGAAGGGGCGCTTCTCCGAGGTGTCGTGCTGGCGCGGCGAAATCGGACTGAGGGCGGCAGTCCGGGATCTTCTGGAGCCTCGGCTCTTTAGCACACGCCATCGCCACCAAAGGTCCCTTTTGTTTGGGGCTTGTGAGTTGGCACTCACCTCTTATTCCTAGCTGTAATCTAGGTTATGCCACCTGCTTGCTGGAAATAGAAGTCGGAAAGAGCAGGGATCCCGTTTCATTCCTTAACTCCTTCTGCATACACACTCCATAACCTATGGCCACGGGGCGCATTGAAGATGCTCAATTGGGGGAGACACACTGTAACAGCAAAGTCTTCCAATAACTTTTTCTTTTTAATTGGACTTGGAGCCAAATCAGGCTATGCTCAGAGATGAACCCGGGCGGCAGTATGGGGGCGGGGGGGGGAGGGGAGGGACGGGGGACAGGAGCCAACTGGAGCCCTGGTCCTCCGCTGCGTGCAAGGCAAGCGCCCTAGAAACTCTTTTCTCTTTCCTAACCCAAAGTGTCAGGCATAATTCCATGACATCAGACTCTTGCCGTGACTCAGATTGGAACCAAGGATGCTGCAGCCACAATGCAGAGTACTAACCAGTGCAGGATCAAGACTGGTGTGCCATCAGGAGTCACTCAAACATTTTTTGACACACAACTCGAAAGCGCAACTTTTAAATTACGATATTGCTTTTTTTTTTCACTTTAAACAATAATTTCAGCCTATGTTCAAATCTGTCTCCGTGAATCATGGAGCAATGGCATTCGTTTTTTTGAAAAAGGAAGAATTAGCTGTATAATATTGAGGACACTTCTTAGTTTCTCAGTGACTGAGATTCTTCAGAGTCAAAATACATTCATGACTTTCTGTGCCCAGCATGGTGATGGAGTACACAGATGTGTGCAATTGTTTATATTTATACCTCTACCAGCTCACAAACTGTAAAGAGAAGTCTTGGGCAGAAGGTCTGTGGCCTACGGCTGAGAATGTCTATCAAAACATCTCAGATCCATTCCATTTCAAAATCTGTTCATTTTACTTCTCCACACAAACTAGCACTCAAGAGAGAAAACTTTCATAGACAGAGAGATAGTACCTGCTCAAATGCTATGCAGAAATAAGGTGCCTGTTTTATATGCAATTGTGACTGTCACGATGTTATTCAAATCCACACACCACATATGGCCCTGAGCACAGAGTGAGGAAAAGTCTTTGAGCACTAGGATACAACTCCCCCCACAAGAATGGAAGGAAGGAAGGAAGGAAGGAAGGAAGGAAGGAAGGAAGGAAGGAAGGAAGGAAGGAAGGAAGGAAGGAAGAGAGAGAGAGAAAGAAAGGAAGGAAGAAAAACTTTTAACTAAAATTCATAGTTTATTATAAGAATAAAATCTTTAGGGGGTCCAGAGAGATAGTATAGCAGGTAGGGTGCTTGCCTTGCATGCAGCTGGCCTGGGCTTAATCCCTGGCATCTCATTCCACCAGGAGTAATCCCTGAGCACAGAGTCAGGAGTAAGCCCTGAGCATGGCCAGGATGGGGAGGAAGGGGAAGAGAAGGAGGAGAAGGAAAAGGAAGAAGAGAAAGAGGAAAAAGAATAAAGAAGGAAAATATCAAATGTCAATAATTATTGGAGCTGGGTAAATGCATATAAATTTGAAGGTGGACCTCTTCCAGAAATTCTCAGCTGACCCAGCCCGCAGTTCAAACGTGGCCTACAGTGCTTGGGATCACCTGGGCCACCTTGGGGATGCTCAAGGCTCTCCTGGGCTGCGCCTGATGATACTTGGGAGACCACATGGTGCTAAGGTTTAAATACAGTCAGCCACATGCCTTACCCCTGTACTATATCCTGGTCTCTGTATTCTTTCAGTAATATGTGCAGAAATATATTTTTATGCATGTTAGAGGATTTACCCAATATTTTTCCCCAATAGCACATACTTACTTTCACCCCAAAGAGGTAACATACAATGCCTCAGTTTCTAAGAGTATACTGTGTCTGGTGACTTACTTCCAAAGAGTAGACTGTGGAAAAGTTCGGGTAGGGGAAAAACTGACAAATTCTTCTTCAGTCCAGTGAGGAGGTACAGACCACTAATAAAATGTGAGAAAATGGAAATCTGAGGGTTTCTTCCTGAAAACTAATAATCATTAAAAATGAAATCAAATCAGACAAATTCTTATGGGGGAGTGGGGCGTGACATTCTACAAACTACCCAAGCATGACTCTCTAATGCTCTCCAGGTTATCAAAAAGAAGTCAAAGAAACTATTCCAATCAGAAGGAACTGAAGAAGACATGACTACTAAACATAATGCAGTAACTTGGATGAGATCCTGGGACAGAAAAAGGATATGAGATTAAAAAAAAAAAAAAAGGCTATCCAGGGCCAGGGAGTTAGCTCAAAGAGCTGAAACACAGTCCCCAATCAATCTTCACCCACACCACATGGTCCCCCAGGTTTGCTGCCAGGAGCCACTGCCAGGCAAAAAGCCAGGGAGGCAGTCTCCCACCCTAGCACCTTGGGGAATGATCCTTAAAAACAACTGAAAATGTCTGAATAAAATAGAGCCTTAAGTGAGGGGTAGGAATGTGTCTTAGTGACAGATGTTCATGTGTGGGTTTGATCCCCAGCTTCTAGAAAAAAGGGGAAGGGAACCGAAGAGATACTGCGGGGCTAAGGCCCTTGCCTTGGACACAGATGATCTGGCTTCGATCCCCAACACCACACATGGTTCCCCGAGCCCAAGAGTGATCCCTGAGCACAGAGCCAGGAGTAAGACCTGTTCAGTAAGACCTGATAGGTGTGACCCCAACCTGTCCCTACAACCCACACACCCCCAAAATAGAGACTTTACTAATATTGGCTCACTAAAACAAATATAGCATCCGAATATAAGATGTTAATCACAGGAGATACTAGATGAAGGGGTGTGAAAACTCAACTACCTTTGAAATTTTTCTTCATATGGAAAACTTTTTTAAAAATTAAGGGGCCAAAGAGATACTACAGTGGAGAGGAAACTTGCCTTGCTCATGGTTGATCCAGGCTCAATCCCTGGCATCAGATCTAGTCTGCTGAATACTGCCAGTAGTTATTCCTGAGTGCAAAGCCAGGAATAACTCCTGAGCATCATCCTGTGTAACCCAAAACCCAACAAAAATGAATTAATTAACAAATAAAGTTTCTTTTTAATAGATTATATGTATTTTTGGAATTTTGTTTTGTTTTGGGGCCACACCTGGCAATCTCAGGGATTACTCCTGGCTCTGAATTCAGGAATCACCTCTGACAGTGCTCCAGGAATCATATGGGATGACACAGATTGAACCCAGATCGGTCATGTGCAAGGCAAACACCTTACCAGCTATACTATCTCTCCAGCCCCTGAGTATGTATATTTTGGTCTTATTATTATAGAAATGTTTATATGTGTGCAAAACATTACACTAAGCATGATACATTTATCCTATGAATGCTATTTTTTTCTTTTTATGTCACATCAGCGATGCACAGGGGTTACTCCTGGCTCTGCACTCAGGAATTACCCCTGGAGGTGCTCAGAGGACCATATGGGATGCTGGGAATCGAACCTGCATGCAAGGCAAACGCCCTACCCACTGAGCTATTGCTCCAGCCCCTGAATGCTATTTTAATATAAAGTTCATTCTCAAAATTTTCCTTTTCCTTTCTCAACATAATTTCTAATTATATATAATGTACCCTATTTTTAGATTAAAGCTTGACACTTTCTTGGGAGAATTGACTTAGGAGCAGCTCCGATTTATAGGATTACAGTTAATGTTCATGCAATTCCCGGCACTGGAGATAAAGAAAAACAATCAATTCCCAGCACTGGAGAAAAAGAAAAAAATCAAAGAGTTAATGTCCATGGACCACTTAGCAGAGTTCCTGATACCAGCAAACTCTTGGGAAATGTTTGCCGTTATTATCATAGTGGCATCGTTTTTCTCGTGTGGCAAATAGCAATCAATATTTTGGATGATCCCTTAATTTGGAATCATTGCATCTTTTTCTTTTAATTATGTCACACAGTGTGGTCAGGAGATAGCACAGGGCATAAGAAAGGGGTAAGATCCGCAGTAAGAGAGTAAGAAACTTGGCCGACCCCAACTCAATCCCCTTGAGGACAACAAGGTGTGTCTAAAATAATAATAATAATAATAATAATAATAGTTACATAGCCTTTCTATAATTTAAAAATATTTTCTGGGGCCAGAGTGATAGTACAGTCAGAAGGGCATTTGTCTTGCACGTATCCAATCCAAGTTCGATTCTCAGGATCCCATTTGGTCTCCTGAGCACTGCCAGGAGTAGTTCTTGAGTGCAGAGTCAGGAGTAACCCCTGAGCAACACCAGGTCTGGTGAAAAAAAAAAAAAAAGACCAACCCCCTAAAAAAATTTTTACCTAAAATGTGAAAGTGTTTTTACAAAAACAAAAATATTTTAAGAAATTAAAGGGACTAGAGAGATATTACAGAGGGTAGGGCATTTGCCTTGCACATGCCAGGCTGGGTTTGATCCATAGTACCCCATATGTTTGGGGCCGGAGTGATAGCACAGTGGGTAGGGCATTTGCCTTGCACTTGGCCGACCCGGTTTCGATCCTCGGCATTCATATGGTCCCCCAAGCACCGCCAGGAGTAATTCCTGAGTGCAAAGCCAGGAGTAACCCCTGAGCACTGAGCATCGCTGGGTGTGACCCAAAAAGCAAAAAAAAAAAAAAAAAAAAAAAAAAACCATAGTACCCCATATGTTTGGTTCCCTGGTCACCACCAGGAGTGATTCCTGAGTGCACAGCAGGAGTAAGCCCTGAACATCACCGGTCTGACTCCAAAACAAAAAATTAAAAGTAAAAAAGAAAGAAGAAAAATAACAAATATAGGGCCAGTGAGCTCACTGAATGGGCCGGAGTCTCCTGTTTTGCATGCAGGAGGCCTGAATTTGATCTCTTTTGTACTTTGCACTCACCTGAGCACTGCCAGGAGCAATCCCCAAGCACTGGGGTCAGGAGTACCTGCCAGGTGTAACCTCAAAACAAAAATAAAACATAAATATATTGCCAGCATGAGAGATCTGGAGAATGAACATTGTATAAGCTTTTATTAGCAGGACTGCTGCCACTTGGTGTCCTGATGCCGAGGACCAGCCCTGGATGAACAGGGCCAAAGCAGAGATGCTTTAAAGGATTTAGGAAACAAGAGAGAAATAAGAGAAAAGGAGTGGCCAGGGGACAAACAACCTCGTGGACTGAGAGCCCTGACTATCCCATTTGGTCAAGTGGGCACCAGTAACATCTCCATTGTGAGACTTGTTCCTGTTTTTGGCATATTGAATACGCCACGGGTAGCTTGCTAGGCTCTGCTGTGTGGGCAGGATGCTCTCGGTAACTTGCTAAGCTCTCCGAGAGGGACAGAAGAATCAAACCCGGGTCAGCCACATGCAAGGCAAATGCCCTACCCGTTGTGCTATCACTCCAGCCCGACTGTCCCATACATTCAATATTTATTCTGAGAACCAGGAATCATTAAAAGCAAAAGAATAGCATTCCTTGGTCAATTGCTTAACTATCTCAATCTGTGCAAGCTAAACTTTTACAATCAGAGGCCCTCAGTATATCGGGACAAATATCCTTATAATGGGCTTATCACAAGGAATGATTCCCCTAGGAGGAAGAACAGAGATAGAACATCACAGGAGTCTGGCCTCAGTCATTTTCCACATCAGTGCCTATATTTTCCAGATATCTGGTTCCTGTTATCTGCCCATTCTGTCTTTCTCCTCATTCTACCTATCTTAACTCTTGCTTCCCAACATCCTGATGACTCAGTCTCCAAATGTAATAGTTGTTTACTTGCCCCATTGCTTCTCAGCCTTTATCAACATTTGATGATGTCAAGGTTGTCATCAATCCTTCTGGGAGTTTCTGGGGGCTGGGAGTTAGCTCAACAGTAGAGCACTTGTACCAAATGCATGAAGCCCCAGGTTTAATTGAAGGAACTGCAAAGAAAGTGCAAACAAAAGCAAGGTTGCTGCCATGTGTGACCCTTTCACACTGATGATGATTTTTTGAGTCCAGACAGTTCCTTTCTGGGTCCTGAAGTTGTGTCACTTATCTACTGCAACCATACTTATAAATAAAACATGAACCGATTTAAGTTCCATTTTTCTCCAGGGTAACAACAAGAAAGTTCTTCCACATGTTTTGGTCCTTGCTGCACCAGTATGAGATTCAGTTTGGAAGACATTCCTGCTCTGTGCTGGGATATCTAGGGCAACGCCACTTTCCTGAGGGATCAGGATGTCTGTTCCTTTTACACCACCCATTCATATAGAATGGGACTTTTGTTTTTGCAGCTGTTGCAATTGATGGAAAAAGGTGTTTTCCAAAGTCCACATCTTCCTCATATAGGTTACCTGCAAGACATTTAGGAGTAGTAAGTGATAATAAGGCAAAGAAGCCGCACTATGATATGATTTAAAAAAGCATTAAAATAAAGTTGTGGATATAATTGTATTTTATTTTTCAATACTACTATGTAGTATTCTACTTCCTACTAAATAATTGTTGCTATAGTACTATTCCTGTTTTTTGGTTTGGTGAACAGACACAGATTATATTTTAGAATGTGACCATAACCACTAAAACCCATACAAAGCTTCTTGGCTAATCTATTGAAAATATTAATTTAAATAGTAGTACAGTCACATATTATATTAGATCACATATGGCGTAATTGAAAATCCCTGACCATATAATTTACTACTCTAATATTTGGTGTATTCAGTGTAATTCAAATGTGTAGTGCATGTCAATAAAGAGAAAAAATTTCTTGGAGAGTGAAAGAACTACTATTTAGCTTTTAAAAAGAGATTGTCTATGGGGTCAGAGCAATAATACAGCAGGTAAGGCATTTGCCTTGCAAGCGGCCAACCCAGGTTTAATTCCTGGCATCCTATATTGTTCCCCCAAGCACATTTCTGGGTGTGTCTCAAAAAGCAAAAAAAATTTTTTTAATTAAAAATAAAATAAAGAGAGACTATTTGAATAGTTAGAAGTCAAGTAAGGAAGTTTTAGTTAATAAAAAAAATAAGATTAGTATAAACTAAAGATGAAAAGGCCTACATTAATATAGGCCTTTTCAACTTTTAAGTCTAAAAGTTGGCATTTAGACCTAAGAACAATTATGTCTTTTTATATTTATAAATCCTTTAATCTCGTGATTTCAAAGCAATTAATGAACAGGAACTCATTAAGGAACATACCATCACTATGAGGTAGTTCTACATCAAGGTTTTTTTTTTTAAGATGGAGAAGATGAGACAAGAGATTAATACAACAATATAACATAAATTAGTGGCAGGCATAGACATAGAAATAGAATGTGGTTTCTCTTTGACACCCAGGGCTTTACTTTGCTTTGTGGATAATTAGAACTTAAAAGTAAACACTTCTCAAAGGACTATAGTGCATGCTTAGCATGTGGGAACCCTACATTCAATCCCTGACACCATACAGTCCCCCAAACACCTCTAGGGATGACCCTGGTAGTCCCCAGTACCACTAGCAAGCCCCCCCCACCCAAATAACAAAAAACAAGGGCCTGAGACAGAACTCAATGGGCTGAGAACATGCTTTCTATGTAGGAGGCCTGGGTTTTATCCCTAGTACTGCATTATTCTCAGAGCTCCAAACTAAATACCCCTGGCAATATCAAACAAAAGTAAACCTTTTATTTTATAAACAAAAAAATCTTAAAAGTTTTCCTCTTTGGCATTGTCAAAATTAAATTTCTACTTTGTTTCGTTTGGGGTCACACCACACCTGCCAGGTGCCACCCTTACTCCCATACCGCCAACCAAAGTTTAAGGTTCTTTATAGTTTTCAAAGTGTTTTTATTTTATTTCACATCCTGACATCACCTTTCCCCACATGGGTTTAGAAATTTGAGGAAGGCAGAAGAAAGCAGTGGGGATGAAAGCATGGTTAATTCTTGGAAAATTTATAGCGGAACTTTTATTTTTTAATAAACTTTAGCATATCCTCACAAGCTACCCAAACAAATCACGTTAGTAAAGAGATAAAGACTTTCATTATTAGACTTCTGTGAGGAGCAGGTGCTGGAATCCAAACCAGAGTCTCACACATGAAAGACAATGTATGCTGAGCCACATTTCTAGCCCCGTATTAGAATTTAGAAGTAGTGATATAGGTGAGTTGGAAAAAGATAAACTTACAGGAAAATATATTTTCCTGTAATATATTTCTTAAAGTTCACTTTAAGAAAATTATTTCTTAAATTTTCTTAAATTTCTTAAAGTTCACTTTAAGAAATAAATTATATAGGGGCTGCAGCTATAGCACAGCGAGTAGAGCGTTTGTCTTGCACGTGGCCAACTCGGGTTCAATTCCCAGCATCCCATACGGTCCTCAGAGCACTGCCAGGAGTAATTTCTGAGTGCAGAGCCCAGGAGTAAGCCCTGTGCATCGCCGGGTGTGACCAAAAAGCAAAAAGAAAAAAAAAAAGAAAGAAAGAAATGACATAGTAATTGAAGACATGATGTCTAACTTCCTCTAAATATACTGATTTTTTTTTTTTTTTTGCTTTTTGAGTCACACCCAGCAATGCACAGGGGTTACTCCTGGCTCATGCACTCAGGAATTACTCCTAGCAGTACTCAGGGGACTATATGTGATGCTGGGAATTGAACCCGGGTGGGCCGCATGCAAGGCAAACACCCTACCTGCTGTGCTATCGTTCAGAAGCAAGAATAATTCCTGAGTATAGCCAGATGTGGAGATCTACAGCGGATTTCACAGTCAGCAGAGTGATCTTCAGTCTCCTGAACTGGAGTAAAAATGTTCAGATAAGTCCAGTGGTGTCTCCTGTTGCTTTTGAGCCCAGCACCAAGTACAAATATACCTACAGGTATATAACGGAGTGCATTTGACCAAATGCAATCGTAATTTAAAAAACAACACAGAATGAAATTGAGGACATCAAGTGTGGTTACACATTTTCAGGTGAAAAATTTTCTGTATTTCTTAAGCAGCATTTGTTTGCTTTCCAATTATAAAACCAAATCATAACAGTTATATATATATTATAAAAAATACAATATAATTAATTTATTACCATACCTTTTAATAGCATTTTTAATACTTCTTATTTGTCATTTATGTATTTATGAGGCATGCATCAGTTTTGTAAATCTTTATGACATATTTCCTCCATAAAATGTGGTACGGTAGAGGCCAGGGAGATAGTAGAGAGGTTAAAACATTTGCCTTGCATGCAGCCAACCCTGTTCCACTCCTGGGCAATGCATATGGCCCCCTGAGCACAGAGCCATAAATAATTCCTGAACACAGCAAAAACAAAATACATGTTTATATAATGGCCAGTACAGTAGCTAAACACTTGGTGTGCAGCCACCTGTCAGCCCCAACCCTGGTTCAAATCTCTGAACCCACATACGGTTCCCTGACCACAGAGCCAAGAAAAGTCTCTGAGTACTGTTGGGTGTGGCCCAAACCCCATCCCACCACTAAATATATATATTTATATTTAATATATATAATATATATAATATTTATATTTAATAATATATATATTCTTGGGGAGGGGGCTCCTACAACTGGTAGCACACAGGGCTTACTCCTGGCTCTGCATTCAGGAATCACTCTTGATTTGGAGGACCATATAATGTGTCATGGATTAACCCAGCTTGGCTATGTGCAAGGCAAGTTCCCTACCCACTATACTAACACTCTAGCCCCTAAAAGTTTTTAGATTAGTAACTAAGTAATAAGATATAGTATGGTATCACCAAAAACATTAAGTAACTCTTTTTTGGGGGAGCCACACTCAGTGGTGCTCAGAGATTACTCCTAGCTCTGTGCTCAAGAATCACTCCTGGTGGGGTTCAGGGAACCATATGGGATGCCAGGGATGAAACCTGGATCAGCTGCATGCAAGGCAAATGCCCTACCTGCTGGACTATTTCTCTGGCCCTCTTGTGCATTTTAAAAACAAAATAAAAATCATAGTGTTGTGGGGCTGGAGCGATAGCACAGCAGGTAGGGCATTTGCCTTGCACGCAGCTGACCTGGGTTCAATTCCCAGCATCCCATATGGTCCCCTGAGCATCGCCAGGGGTAATTCCTGAGTGCATGAGCACAGGAGTAACCCCTGTGCATTGCTGGGTGTGACCCAAAAACAAACAAATAAACAAAATCATAGTGTTGTGACCTGAACTGCATCTCTGTCCCCTCCCAAAATTCATGTGTTCCAAGTCCTAACTTATAATATTTTAGAATGTGATTTATATTTGGAGATAGAGCTTATAATATGTTAATGAAGTTAGAATGAGGCCATTTGGATGATCGCTAATTCAATCAAACTGGGGTCTTAATAAGAGCAGGAGGTTGGGGGCCAGAGAGGTAGCACAACAGGCTGGGGTGCACGATTTACTTGCAGAGAGGCTGGGTTTGGTCAGCAGCAGCACATGATCCCCAGAACACTGCCAGACCAAGCACATCTGGGTGTAGCCTATAAGCCAGACCAAAAAAAATGAAAATCAGAAATCAAATGTCGGGGCCTGGAGTGATAGCGCAGAGAGTAGGGTGTTTGCCTTGCATGCAGCCGACTCGGGTTCAATTTCCAGCTTCCCATATGGTTCCCTGAGCACCGCCAGGAGTAATTCCTGAGTTGAGAGCCAGGAGTAACCCCTGAGCATCCTGGATCACTGGGTATAACCCAAAAAGCAAGAGAGAGAGAGAGAGAGAGAGAGAGAGAGAGAGAGAGAGAGAGAGAGAGAGAGAGAGAGAGAGAAACCAAGTGTCTTTTCTGGACTGGAGTAATAGTAGAGGGGTTAAGGAACTCGTTATGCACACAACCAACCCTGGTTTGATCATCTCACAACAAAGTCTCCTGAGCACCTCCAGGGTCACTAAGCAGAGTCAGGACTAAGGCTTGAGCACCACAAGGCGTGATCCCAAAACAGAAGAAAAAAGAGAGGAGGTTGGGATGTGCTACTAGAGATACCAGGGAAAGGCCTCGGTGGGGTGGGGGATGCATAGCAAGAAGATGACCATCTCCCAGATAGAAAGCCTGACGTCAGAGGAAATCAAGCTTGCCAACAGTTTTTATCTTGAACTTCTGATTTCAGAACTGCTAGAAGATGAATGCCTTTTTGACCAAACCCAGGATCTTACATATGAGGAGCAGGGATGGGGGTCGGGGGAAGTACAGTCTACCACTAGTATCCCCAACCCCAAACATACACATTTACACCACCTAGCCCATGACTTTTGTTATGACAGCACTAGCAAACTAATGCACATAGAAGAACATAATTTTGCAAAATGCATTTTTTTCAGATAACCCATCGCACCATAATTTTCCATGTCTTAACGTGTATGTTTAATGTAAGCAGTACTCATCTTATTCATCTTCCATATTTTATAGGTATAATCTTTAGTGGGACCAAGGGATTCTGCTATAGAAATGGAGCACAATTTTTGTTTGTTTTTTGAGTCACACCCGGTAGTGCTCAGGAATTACTTCTGGCTCTGCACTCAGGAGTCACTCCTGGTAGTGTTTGGGGGACTATATGGGATGCCAGGGACCGAACCCAGGTTGGCCGCAAATGCAAGGCAAGTGCCATACCTGCTTGGCATTGAAATTGGCAGTGCAATTTCTTGGCATTGCACATGTAAACTATTTCAGATTAAAAAAAACTATTATTAATACTGCAACAAACAGCCTTACTGTGTCTACATTTCTAATATTCTTTTTTTTATATTTAGATTTATTTATTTAACTTATTTATTTGCATCACTTATTTACATTACTTGTCTGATCCTCTGAATTTAACAGTGGAAAATAAAAACTAGAGATGCTTTGACTTAATGGAAAGTGTAGATTGAATAAGCTTCTAATGTACTATTTTTCCCTAGCAATATATATATATATTTTTTTTTTTATTAGTGAATCACTGTGAGGGTACAGTTACAGATTTATACATTTTTGTGCTCATGTTTCCCCCATACAAAGTTCGAGAACCCATCCCTTCACCAGTGCCCATTCTCCACCACCAGTAAACCCAGCATCCCTCCCACCCTCCCCAGTCCTGTCTCCCCCCACCCCACACTGCCACTATGGCAGGGTATTCCCTTTAGTTCTCTCTCTCTGATTAGGTGTTGTGGTTTGCAATAAAGGTGTTGAGTGGCCATTGTGTTCAGTCTCTAGTCTACATTTGGCACGTGTCACCCTTCCCCTGTATGACCTCCGACCACATTTTACTTGGTGTTCCCTTCTCTGAGTTGCCCAGAATGGGAAACCAGCCTCCAAGCCATGGAGACAGCCTCCTGGTACTTATTTCTACTATTCTTGGGTGTTAGACTCTAATATTCTTTTAGGTTTGAGTTCTAGGTGCAGGCCTACTGATAAAAACATTAAGAAGTTTAAGATTCTTAACAGCTGGGAAAACTCTAAAGCCAGAAAGATAGCACAGTGGGAAGGACATCTACCTTGCATGCAGCTGACCTGGGTTCAATCCTCGGCATTCCATATGGTCCCCTGAGCATCACCAGGAGTAATTCCTGAGTGTAGAGCCAAGAGTAACCCCTAAGCATTGCTGGCTGTGAGCCAAAAAGTAAAAAAAAAAAAATCTAAAACAACTATATCAATTTACACCCCCCCCCACACACACACACACTAGCACTATGTGAGAATGAGAATGTGTTACTTGAGGAAAAGTTGAATAAGGTGACTTTTTAAGTAGCCTGACAATTTAGGATTAAAATGAAATCTCACTGTTGATTTTTCAAATCTCTATTGTGAGAAAGATCATATTTATTAACCAGCTCAACTTTCTTACCTTAAACCCCAGAGAGTACTATCTTGTAGTTCATGTTAGGTTCTAATGCTGTATCTTAACTGGATAATTATATTGTGTACTTGACCCATTTTTCGTTTCTAATTGAAAATAACTTCAGCGTTTCTTTATTTTCTAATGCAACTTAAAATGGTATGGCTCCTTTATTTAAGTATTTTGCTCTTAAAACGTCATCAGAAACCAAATAGTGCTCATCTGTCTGTACACTGCCAATGTTCCGCTAGGTTCCCAGACCCTTTGCGGTCATCTTTGTGTAGGACTGGACTTGCAGAACAGCCCTGACAACACTGGGGCACCTGACCCTGTGAGTGTGACTTGGGTCGGAGTCTGCTCTCCAGCTCTCTGTGTTTCCCAATCTAATTATATCCTCTCTCTAGGGCCATTTAGCCTCTAGAGAATGGTTCAGTCAAAGCAAATTCACAATAAAACTAATTGAGTACCTGGAATATAGTTTTGTAATACAATTTTGTCTCCCTTCAAGCTAAACATAATGCCTTATGGGTTGCACACTGCCTTATTTTCCCAGAGGGAAAAAGCTGTGTAGCAAACTCTATTACCATCAAAAGATTTGTCAGAGACTGGAGAGATAGTACAACAGATAATGCACTTGCCTTGCATGCGGTCAATCCAGGTTCAAACCCAGGCACCTCCAGGAGTGATCCGTAAGCCCAGAGGCAAGAGTAAGCCTTGAGTATCGCTGCCCCTCCTCCATCCCCCCACAATCGGTAGGGAATTCTATTAAAAAAAACTGAATAAGCTTCAACAAAAATGTCTTCAAACGCCTTCAGCCCAGATAAGATCCAGAGCTGCCAAATGCGAAACGGACCCTCTGCTCCTAAAGACTATGATCTGAGAGGTCTTCTAACCCATTTTGACACCCAGAGCAACTTTTTACAGAAATGCATCTAGACTGTGAATTGAGCAAAAATATCAGAAATCCATAGATTCTTCATTCTCAACAATGAAAAGAAATTATTAAATGATGCCTTTTCAGCAGGCCTGAATGTTGGGGGGAAAATTCCAAACAATAATAATGAGTTCTTTATTGAAATATTGAATGTATTCAAAGTATAGAGAGAATAAAGTGAAGATCATTAGCTACCTAGGTCGGGGGCGGGTGGGAGAGGGGTATATTGGGGTTCTTGGTGTTGGAACGTGCACTGGTGAAGGGATGGGGGTTTAATCATTATATGACTGAGACTTAAACCTGAAAGCTTTGTATTTTTTTCACGGTAATTCAATAAGATAAAAATTTTTTAAAAAGAAGAAAAGAAGAAGGAGGAGGAGGAGGAGGAAGAGAAAGGAAGAAGAAAGGAAGAAGAAGAAAGGAAGAAGAGAAAGCAGCAGCAGAATAATAATAATAGCAGAATAATAATAATAATAAGAAGAAGAAGAAGAAGAAGAGGAGGAGGAGGAGGAGGAGGAGGAGGAGGAAGAGAAGAGAAAAGAAGAAAGAAAAAAAGAAAGAAAGAAAGAAGAAAGAAAGAAAGAAAGAAAGAAAGAAAGAAAGAAAGAAAGAAAGAAAGAAAGAAAGAAAGAAAGAAAGAAAGAAAGAAAGAAAGAAAGAAAGAAAAGAAAGGAAGAAGAAAGGAAGAAGAAGGAAGGAAGGAAGGAAGGAAGGAAGGAAGGAAGGAAGGAAGGAAGGAAGGAAGGAAGGAAGGAAGGAAGGAAGGAAGGAGAAGGAAGAAGGAAGGAAGAAGGAAAGAAGGAAAGGAAGGAAGGAGGAAGGAAGGAAGGAAGGAAGGAAGGAAGGAAGGAAGGAAGGAAGGAAGGAAGGAAGGAAGGAAGGAAGGAAGGAAGAAGAAAGGAAGGAAGGAAGAAGGAAGGAAGGAAGGAAGAAGGAAGGAGATAAAGAAGACTTTCCTCTGCCCCTCACATAAGGAGAAAATACGTAGTTATTCCCAAGTTAAAGGAGTCACAGAAATAAGTATATAACCAAAACCAGTAGTCCCCAACTATGATTCCACAGGCCATTCTTCTCAAAATCAGGCAAGAGAAGGTGGCAACAGAGAAGAGGAGGCAAGAACCAGAGAAAACAGGCAAGTGGACCACAGGTACTGAAGAATGTGCAACAGCCAGACCTTATTGCTGTCTCTACAGAGAAAGAATGTGCAGGTTCTAAGGAGTTTGATCTGTTTTCCCCTCGAATTGCACAACCTTTGTCTCCCTACCTCTGCCCTCCATCTTCCCACCCACCGGCAGACGATAAGATGTGAGACCAGATATAGAACCAGAGACAGGGAGTCAAGGACAGGAACAAATCCCAAACTGGCAGATTAGAGGACGAACCCAGTGGGTGAAACTTCTCGGTCTCCTGACTGAATTCCTGATGCGTGGAATCCAGATTCTAGGAATCCAGTCAGAAAACTGACAAGTATGATCACGAGAGAGGACTGAAGATACTCGGACAGTCATAGGTCAGAATCAACAGTGGCAAAGAACATTCTTTCCCTGCTTAACACAAGATGGATTTTTCCCATTAAAAAATATTTGTTTTGTTTTGTTTTGTTTTGGATTTTGGTTTAGGAATCACACCCAACGATGCTCAGGACTTACTCCTGGCTCTGTGCTCAGGAATCACTCCTGGCAGTACTCAGGGGGCTATATGAGGTGCCAGGTAGGAAAGGACCCTATCGCTTAATGCAATATCTTTCTGGCCCCTGGACTCTTCCTATTTTATGAGAGATGAACTTGCAACAATGGATTGACTCAGCATCATTAAAATTTTTTAAAAAAGGGTTTTCAGAAGGAAAACTAAATGTGTGGATATACCCATGACTGGGGGCCAGAGAGAGAGAGAACAAAGGTTAATGCACTTGCCTAGCATGTGGCTATAACTGTGACCCAGTTTGAATCTGGACAATGCATATGGTCCCCTGAGCATTGCCAGGAATAACCCCTGAGCACTGAGCCAGGTGTGACCCTAAGAACAACCAGGAGTGGCCCCAATTTCACCCCCCAAAATTAAACTAAGTTACTAGTGTAACAGTAAGGAATGTGCTGGTTGTTCCACGATTGTGTGTTCACTAGCCAAGTGCTGCTATTTAAACTTTTTGTTTGTTTTGGGGCTACACTCAGTGGTGTTCGGTGCTTCTTGGTGGTATTTAGTGGGTCTTGTAGTGCCAGGGATCACACCTGGGCCTCCTGCATGCAAAGTACAAGCCCCAGTCCTCTTTTTTTGAGGTAATATTTATGTAATATTCTTTTGATAATGGAAACTCTTAATGGGTTCAACAATGTCTTATATCATTAATAATTAGATGGAGTTTTAATAAACAACCTTTGGTTTTCATTTGTTTTTTTAATTTTTATTTTATTTTTATAAAGTTGTGCACAATAATTTATTACATTCAATATTATAACACTAATTCCTTCCCACCACCATTATTTCAAATTTTCCCAACCATCATCCAAACCTGCCCAAATAGCAGGCCCTAAATAATTTATTTTGTATCACTTGTTATGAATAATCTGCTAAAAATGATCCCAAAAGGTTTCCTTAGAAGAAATTGTGTGAAGATTGCTGTATCTCACCCTGGTGCCATTAAGACCTTGTATAAGAGATTACTAACATGTTGTTACAGGTTTTGCTTTGTGTGCTAATCTTTTTTTTTTTTAATTGAGATCAGTTGCCTTCGACTTTACACCTCATCCCATGTGGTGTGCTATTCCTGGTACACCAGTGATGTAGAGTATGAAAGCTCATGTAGCAGCAAATGAGGCAACGCACTCTAGGAATTCAAAAATTTTATATTTTTGTTTCTTTCAAGAGAGTCTCTTGCCCGCACACCTGGCTGTCTTCCCCGGGGCCCCTCAGAGGGGATAGGCTCCAGCTTCCCTCTCCACCCCGAGCAGAGCTCCCGGCGGCCAAAGACCACCAGAATCTAGCCACAGCCATGCTCAAGGCCCCTCTCCACACGTTCGGACAGGCCTCATGCATGAAGGTACCATCAGAGGAACCCAGGTGTATGTAATTCCATCAACAGCCAACATCCAGAGACTTAAAAGCCAGCTCCCAGAAGCATACGGCCGCATATTATCTTCTAGCCTACTTCTCCCTCTGGGAGAAACTGGCAAGCTTCTGAGGGTTTCCTGCCCACATAGGACAGCCTTGCAAGCTTCCCATGGTGTATTCATATGCTAAATCCAGTAACAAGCTGGATCTCATTCCCCTGACCCTGAAAGAGCCTCCAGTGTGACATTGTTGGGAGGGCAGAGTCCAGAGAGACTTCTAAGATCTCAGGAAAGGACGAATTGAGAAGTTACTGAGCCCGCTCAAGAAATCGATGATTAACGGGATTTCGTGATCATGATTTCTTTATTTTATTTTATTTGCTTTTTGGGGGGGTCACACCCAGTAATGCTTAGGGGTTACTCCTGGCTCTGCACTCAGGAATTATTCCTGGCAGTGCTTGGAGGATAATATGGGATGATGAGGATTGAACCTGGATCGGCTGTGTGCAAAGCAAACACCCTACCCACTACACTATTGCTCCGGTCCCGGAATTCTAAAATTTTAAATAGGGTGATACAGCTGGAGTTAAATTTTAACTGGGTAGAGACTTTCAAGTTCAGAGGAATCTCTGCAGCTTGTTGATCTCTTCTTAGATTTATCTGTGAGTCTCTGGATCATGGCCATTAATGAGCTTATATAGCACAGTTGAGGCAGTTCATGGGCGTGACTTCCTGGCTCCTGGAAGAACAGAAAGATGAGGGGAGGTTACCCAATCCCAACTCCATGAGAGCCTGGTTCACAAAACCCACATACCTGAGTTTTTCAACAAGTTCACTCATGGATGAGGCTCGTCCTGAGCCTGTGAAAGTCTGCCTTGAGCATAGCAGCAATTAGGTTCTGAAGATTTTTGGCTATAAGGGTTCTGTCTGAGTGGGTGGTGGACTCACCTATCTTCCACTGGGCCCCAGGATGAGATTTAGCCTGACTTGGTGTCTGGAAAGCCCCAGCCCTCAGTACTCTCTTCCAAGCTTTATTTTTTTTAAAGGGTGGTGTGGTTTGGGCTACACCCAGTAGTGCTCAGGGGTTACTCCTGGCTCTGCACCCAAGAATTACTCCTGTCAGTGCTCAGAGGACCAAATGGGATACTAGGGATTGAACCTGGGTCGGCTGGTGCAAGGCAAACATCGTACCTGTTATACCATCACTCTACCCCTCACCCAAAACTCTAATTTTAAAGTTAAATCACTGTATCACTGTCATCCCGTTGATCGTTGATTTGCTCGAGCGGGTCCAGTAATGTCTCCATTCATCCTAGCCCTGAGATTTTAGCAGCCTCTCTTTACTCATCCTTCCCAACAGTGCCACATTAGAGGCTCCTCAGGGTCAGGGGAATGAGACTCATCATTGTTACAGTTTTTGGCATATTAACATGCCAATGGATCTTGCCAGGCTCTCCCGTGCAGGCAGTAAACTCTCGGTAAAGTTAAATAAAAATGTAAAACTCAGCTATTCATTATTAGTCACAGTTCAATAGCCAATAACTACATGTATCTGTGACTAGTATATAGGGCAGCACAAATATAGGACATGTTCACCTTCATGGAAAGTTTTAGTGGATAGTATTGAGCTAATGAGCCGATAGTACCCTCTGTCCTGGTGTGTTCAGTCAGTTCTGGACATCACTCTTCAAATCAAACAGGGACAAAATAAAAAGTCTCCAGAAAAAGACCGACTCAGAGTCCAAAGATAGCTTCAGAGAAAGCTTAATGAACTAACTAACTAACTATGTGTGTGTGTGTGTGTGTGTGTGTGTGTGTGTGTGTGTGTGTGTGTATGTTTGGTTTGATTTGGGGACCAAACCTGACTGTACTAAGGGATTACACCTGGCTCTGGCTCTGTGCTCATTAATCACTCGTGTTGGTGCTGGGAGACTAAGTGGGATGCCCGGGTCAAACCCAGGGTTGACCATGTGCAAAGCAAATGCCCTCCCAGCTGTACTATCTCTCCAGTTTCTAACGAATACTTTAGATTAGAGAAGAAGAAAACCTAGTTCCAATGTGTAGATTCACTTCAAATACTGAAAGACTGTCACATGGAAAGGGAATTAGTATTGTTTTGTGTGACTTAAGGGATGAAATTGAACACATGGGTTAGAGTTAGAGGAAGGAAAAGATTTCAAGTTGAAGAAAATGAAGTGTTTCTTCCCCAAGAGAGCAGGCAGTACAAACAGACTGACTGCCTCCTAAAGACATGAGACTCCCCAGTCTGAATACATAAAAGCAGCCAACGACTGTCCCAGATTTGATGATGGTTCTTTTGTTTTGTTTGGGGGCCACATCTAGCTGTGGTCAGGTGCTCAGGGATCACTTTTGGCACTGCTCAGGAAACCATAAGGGTCAAAAGGGACTGGCCACATGCAAGGCAATACCTTATCTGCTGTACTATTGCTCTGGCCATGAACTTTTAGGGGAGGGTAGAGGAGGAGACCCACACACCTAGTGATGCTCAAGGTTTATTCATGACTCTGCACCCAAGAATTACTGCTGGTGGTGTTTGGGGACCATAGGGGATACCAGACATCAAATCCAGGTTGGCCGCATGCAATCAAGTGCCCTCCCCACTATACTATCTCTCTAGTCCATGAGCCTGGACTCTGAATGTCTGTTGCTCCTTTTCAGTCTTTTGAGTGTGAATTTCTGAGGAATACAGGTGAAGAATGAAATGTGAGGACTATTTTGAGCTAGGTCAGATGAAAATTCAAAAGTGAGAAATAGAGAAAGGGGGGGGCTGGAGTGTTAGCACAGCGGGTAGGGCGTTTGCCTTGCACACGGCCGACCCGGGTTCAATTCCCAGCATCCCATATGGTCCCCTGAGCACCGCCAGGAGTAATTCCTGAGTGCAGAGCCAGGAATAACCCCTGTGCATCGCTGGGTGTCACCCAAAAAGAAAAAAAAAGAAATAGATAAAGGTAAGGTACTTGCTTTGCAGGCAGCCAATCCCCCTTCAATCCCAGGCAACCTATATGGTCCCCCATGCCCAGTCAGGAGTGACCCCTGAGCACAGAGCCAGGAGAAAGCTCGGAGCATTGCTGGATGTGGTTAATTTAAAAAAAAAAAAACCTCTGAGAGATAGAAAGAGGAAGTAAGTGGGTAGTTAAGCAATTTCTGTTCTTATTAGAAGGAAAGAGAAGGTGCAAGAGGAAAGGGAGAACTTGAGGGCAAAATTACAGAAAAAAATCAAGAGGGGGAGAAAGAATGAGGTATGTGTAGATAGTTTGTGATAAAAGGTATGATCAGCATGGGGGTGGGTGGGGATTAGGGACATTTGTAGATGGCAGTGGACATTGGTAAAGAGATTTGTGCTGGGGCATTTTATACCTGAAACCCAAACATGAGTAAGTTTGTAACTCACAGTAACTTAACAAAAAGTTTTTTAAAAATAATAAAGGCATGAACAGAAGCTGTACTGTTGACTTTCCCAGTTTAATAAGTTCTTGGTAAGACCATTTGCTTAACTAGGAATAAAACAGATTCAATGAGATATCTGACCACAGAGTCTGGTAGAGGGAGAGACCCAAAAGAAGATGAACGTGATAAAGACAAAACATTTCCAAGTTTTTGAAATACCAGAGTGAAAAAAGATTTCCTCAACACCATCCACAAAGCTCAATTTCTTCTTCTTCTACCTGCCCACTCTCTAAAGTACTAATAATTAATTATATAGTGCTTCTCCTGTGTGTTCATTACAGCACTGTTCACAATAGCCAGAATTTGGAAACAACACAAGTACCCGAGAACAGATGACTGGTTAAAGAAACTTTGGTACATTGGGGCTGGAGCAATAGCACAGCGGGTAGGGCCTTTGCCTCGCAAGCAGCGGACCTGGGTTCAATTCCCAGTATCCCATATGGTCCCCTGAGCACCGCCAGTAGTAATTCCTAAGTGCATGAGCCAGGAATAACCCCTGTGCATTGCCAGGTATGACCCAAAAATAAAAAAGAAAGAAAGAAAGAAAGAAACTTTGGTACATTTGCACAATGTAACACTATGCAGCTATAATGAAAGATGAAGTTATGAAATTTGCTTATAAGTGGGTGGTCATGGAGAATATCATGCTAAGTGAAATGAGTCAGAAAGAGAGGGACAGACACAGAAGGAAAGCACTCATTTGTGGAATAGAAAATAACATAATATGAGACTGACAGCCAAGGACAGTAGACACAAGGGCCATGAATATTGCTCCATAGTTGGAAGCCTGCCTCATGAGTGAGGGGAGAAAGCAGATAGAATAGAGAGGGGATCACTAGGTCAATGACGGTTGGAGGAATCGTTCAGGATGGGAGATGTGTGCTGAAAGTAGATAAAGGACCAAATGTGATAGCCTATATTGCAAACCATAATGCCCAAAAGTAGAGAGAGAGAGAGAGAGAGAGAGTATGGGAGAAATTGTCTGCCATGGAGACAGGGGGAAGGTTGGAAAGGGGGTGGGCGTTAATACTGGGGACATTGGTGGTAGAGAATGTGCACTGGTGGAGGGATGGGTGTTCGATCATTGTATGACTGATTCTCAAACGTGAAACTTTTATAACTATCCTACAGTGATTCGATTTAAAAAAAATAATAATATAGTTTGCTTTTCTGCCAATGAAACTATATTAACTTTCTATTGCTGCAGTAACAAATTGCCACAAAGGCAGTGGCTTAAAAGGTCACAGTTTTATTCTCCTACAATTTGGGAAGTCTGCAATGAGTGAAGTGGGATAAAGGTAAAGTGTCACAAGGACTGAGCGTTTTCAGAGAGCCCAGAGGGAAGCTTCTTCCTTCCATCTTTCAATTTGCCCAGGCCGCAGCATTCCTTAGCTCATGATTGCATCACTCTAGTCTTTGGCTTTCCTGATCATATCTGCTGTTCTGACTTTTGACATTCTTGACTCCTCTTAAAAGAAGGCTTGTGCTAATTTTGGGCCCAATATCTAGGTGACATTGGATCTAAAAAAAAAAGTCTGATTTAATCCAATTTTTTGTTTTTACCCTGCAAAATAACCTATATATATACCTGAGGATTAGGACATGAACTTCTCTGGAAGGCTGTTATTCTGTCTATGTATAAAGATGTCAGCATGTGCTCTTCATAGTTAGAAAAATGATGCCAAAGTATTGCAAAAGGAGATGACAAACCCAACATGTGAAGAATATGTACTATGAGAGAGCAGTTGAGCAGAAAAAGCCAAGAACCAGCCTTAAGGGGACCTGGGTTCTCATTCTGCCACTGCAATTAGCTGCATGGCTTTAAAAAGATCCCTGCTCCCTCTCCACACTGTCCTGCCTATGAAATAAAATCCCTCAGTCTCTGATGGGGGATGACTGAAGCAGCACTCTTGGGCTCTTTATTCATTCATTGTCTCTATGATGCAATTTCCCCCTAGGATCCTGCTGGTTCAGCCTTCCAGGCCACTTGATGAGGCACTAAATCTGTTACTGTACTCTGTGTGTGTCAATAAAGTCTCCTGAAAAACAATGAAGTATGCCAGAAGAAGAAGGATAAACACTCAAAGATATCACTTGCATGTGATATTTAGAATAACTGGATGAAGAAATGCAATGGTTTAAGCAGGGGAGGGGAGGACATTGAGGGGCTGGAACCATAGAATACCAGGGAAGGCATATTTGCATTGCATGAGGCCAACCCACCAGATTTGATTCCCCGGCACCACAGTGGGTCTCCAGAGACAGCCACAAGTGATCCCTGAGTACAAAGTCAGAAGTAACACTGTGCACTGCAGGGTGGGGGTCCAAAAACAAAAAAAGAAAAAAGAGAGAGAGAAGGGGTTGAGGAGGTAACTAGATCACTCTTGGCCCCAGAGTACAGGAAGAAGGAAAGAAATCGAGTTGGGGGAAGGGGAGGAGAAGAGACACTTGAGAAACAACAGTGGGCAAAGGTCAAGGGCATTTAGGTACATAAGTGGTGTTAAGGAATGGTACAGCTAAATATCCAAACCACAGAGTCAACACTGAAATCATGAGACCCAAATTTTAACAACCGAATTTAAAAAGGTACCTGTTGAAGGTATAAATATAGATCTAGCTTTAATTCCTTGCATGTGATTATCAAATTTACAAAAATCAACTCAAAGTGGATCAAAGAGCTTGAGAGCAGACTTGAATATAATAAGTACACTTTGGGAAATATAGACAGGAACAGTCAATTCAAGACCTAGACCTCAGGGGCTGGAGCAATAGCACAGCGGGTAGGGCGTTTGCCTTGCATGCAGCAACCCGGGTTCGATTCCCAGCATCCCATATGGTCCCCCCATCACCGCCAGGAGGAATTCCTGAGTGCATGAGCCAGGGGTAACCCCTGTGCATCACTGGGTGTGACCCAAAAAGAAAAAAAAAAAGACCTAATTTCAAAGGAGTTTTCAATGACACGATGCCATTAACAATGGCTACAGAATCAAAACTGAACAAATGGGACTACATCAAACTTAAATGTTTCTATCTGGCAAAAGAAACACAGGCTAAAACTAAAACTAAACTGCTAAAACTAAAACAGCTAACTTAGTGGGAGAAAATATTTGCACTCAACACATCAGATAAAAGATATTCAGGATCTATTAAACTACTCGCAAAGATCAACAACAACAAAATCTAAAAGACCAAACAAAAATTAGGGAGAGGAAATGAACAGATACTTCTGTGAGAAAGGCCAATGGGTGGTCAACAGGTACATGAAAAACGCTCATCATTATTATTAGGGAAATTAAAATCAATACGACAATGAGATATCACCTTATTATACCTGTGAGGATGGCACATATCAAAAATACTGGGAAAATGGGGGCTGGAGCAATAGTCCAGCGGGTAGGGCATTTGCCTTGCACACGGCCGACCTGGGTTCGATTCCCAGCATCCCATATGGTCCCCCGAGCACCACCAGGAGTGATTCCTAAGTGCACGAGCCAGGAGTAATCCCTGTGCAGCGCCGGGTGTGACCCAAAAACCAAAAAAAAAAAAAAATTAAAAAAAATACTGGGAAAAATCTCTGTGGCAGGGACATGGTGAAAAAGGCATTCTCATGTGCACTGGTGAAGGGATGGGTGTTTGAGCATTGTATAACTGAGACTTTAACCTGAATGCTTTGTAACTTTCCACATGGTGACTTAATAAAAGAATTAAAAAATTAATTAATTAATTAAAAAATTAAAATATGCTGAATGAAAAAATAAAAAAAAAGAAAAAGAAAAAGGCATTCTCATCCACTTCTCATGGGAATGCTTCTAGTCCAACTCCTATGAAAAACAGTATGAAAGATACTCAGTAAACTCAGAATTGAGACCCAGCAATTTCTCTTTTAGGTATCTATCCCCAGGACAGAAAAACATTCATTCAAAAGAACATCTGCACACCACTATTCATCGCAGCACTCTGTACGATATCTAATATTTGGAATCAACCTAGATGTCCAACAACAGACAAGTGGATCATAAAGATGTGGTGTATGTACACAATGGGATATTACACAGCTTCAAGGAATGATGAAAACATGCAATTTGCGGCAACATGGATAGAACTGGAAGACATGATGCTAAATGAAATAAGCCAGAAGGATAAACATCGGATGGTATCACTCATGTGGGTATTTAGAATAACTAATTGAGGGAATGCAATTTTTTTTTTAATGAGTGCAACTTTTTATTTTAAAAAGGAGGTGCTCAGGAGGCTGGAGTGATAGCACAGCAGGTAGGGCTCTTGCCTTGCACGCAACCGAACCGGTTCGAATCCCAGCTTCCCATATGGTCCCCTGAGTAGCGCCAGGAGTGATTCCTGAATACATAAGCCAGGAGTGACCTCTGTGCGTCACCGCGTGTGACCCCCCCAAATAATAATAATTATAATTTTTAAAAAAATTTTTAAAAAGAAGATGCCCAGACCAACCTTGGCCCTGGAGTATAGAGAGGAGAACGAAAGAAAGAGTGGAGGAGAGAGGGAGAAGAGACAAATGAGAAGCAATGAGGGCCATAGCGGTCAGGGAAATCAGGGACAAAGATAGTGTTAAGGAATGATAGAGCCAAATATCCAAACACAAAGTCAACAACACTGAATTTAAGAGACTCAAACTGGGGCTGGAGCGATAGCACAGCGGGTAGGGCATCTGCCTTGCACACGGCCGACCCAGGTTCGATTCCCAGCATCCCATATGGTCTCCTGAGCACCGCCAGGGGTAATTCCTGAGTGCAGAAACAGGAGTAACCCCTGTGCATCATTGGGTGTGACCCAAAAAATAATAATAATAATTAAAAAAAAAAGACCCAAACTTTAACAACCAAACTTAAATAGGTGCCTGTCAAGAGGGCAGGTTTTCAGGCGGGGGGAGGGGTATATGGGCGGGAACCTGGGAACATTGTTAGAGAGAAGCTGACACTGGTGATGGGATTGGTGCTGCAATATTATGTGTCTAAAATTTTACGAGGAATAATTTTGTAAGTCACAGTGCTTTAATTTTTAATTTAAATTATTTTATTTTATTTTATTTTATTTGCTTTTGGGGTCACACCCAGCAATGCACAGGGGTTACTCCTGGCTCTGCACTCAGGAATTATTCCTGGTGGTGCTTGGGGGACCATATGGGATGCTAGGAATCCAACCCAGGTCAGCTGTGTGCAAGGCAAAATCCTACCTGTTGTACTATTGCTCCAGCCCACGATGCTTTAATTAAAAAAAAAAAAGGTGTTGATTGAAAGAAAAGATCAAGATAGCAGGCTGGGGGTGGAGGAGTAGAGGGGGAATCCTGGAGACACTGGTGAGAGAAGTTGATACTGGTAGCAGGATCAGTGCTGGCAACATTGTGCATCTGAAACCCAACTATCACTGTATCACTGTCATCCCGTTATTCATCAATTTACTCAAGTGGGTGCCAGTAACATCTCCATTTGTCCCAGCCCTGAGATTTTAGCAGCCTCTCCTTACTCGTCTTTCCAAACAATTGGAGGCTCTTTCAGGGTCAGGGGAATGAGACCTGTTATTGTTACTGTTTTTGGCATATCGATTATGCCACAGGGAGATTACCAGGCTCTGCCGTGTGGGCAGGATACTTTGGTAGTTTTCCGGGCTCTCTGAAATATATATATATATGCATATATGTATATATGCATATATATACACATATATACACAAACACACATTTCCCTCTAAGATTTTATGGAAAATGGGTAGGGAGTGTCTATGATGTGTCGCATGGCCGCTTTGGTCCAGGAATATGTTCACTCATGCATGAGGCTCGCCCTGAGCATGTGAAAAGCAGCCTGGAGTGCTTCGGCAGTATGGTAGTGGAGGTTGGCTGCCGAGGCTGGGTCCCTTGGGTTGGGGAGAGCTCTCACCCACCACCTTCTGGGGTGCCCCGAGTAGAAACTGCCTCTGGTGCGGAGTTCAGTGGCATGATTATGGGAGCCTCAATTTATGCTCCCATATATACCCAACTATAAATAACTGTAAATTATGGTGCTTTGGGTGCTGGAGCAATAATATAGCAGGTAGGGCCTTTGCCTTGCATGTGGCAAATCCCAGTTCCATCCCCAGCATCCCATATGGTCTCCCGAGCACCACCAGAAGTAATTCCTGAGTGCAGAGTCAGGAGTAACCCCTGAGCATCACTGGGTGTGACCAAAAAAGCCAAAGGGGAAAAAAGTCATGGTGCTTTAATAAAATAATTTTTGTTTAAAAAGACAATGTCTGAAGGTTTAATAAGAACGCTGGTATAATAAGAACTCTTAGTACAATATCCTAGACTCATTGTCTTAAACTACTATTTGAAATTATGATTTAAATTTAAAAATATTCACTAATTCGAAACCTACCAGAAGCTCTGGAGAGTTAGCCCATTGTACTGGAGCACAATGCAGGTGGCCAGTTTAATCCCCAGCCCCACATGATCTGAATAGTGGAAGGAGCAACCCCCAAGCACTGAGCTGGAAGCAACCTCTGAGCATCACTGGCTGCCCTAGAAACAAAATGAATAAGGACTGAAAAGAGAGTACAATGGGTAAGGTGCTTGCCTTGTATGCAGTCAACCCAGGTTTTATTCCCATCATCCCATATGGTCCCCTGAACCTTGCCAGAAGTGAACCTCTGAGCACAGAACTAGAAGTAAACCCTGAGCACAGCCGGATGTGGTCCAAAAGACAATAAAAATAAAACCCTGTCTGTCAGGGTCCTGGTCAGTCGACCCTGGCAAACTGGAGTATGATCAACCAGCCACCAGACTTACTCCCTATAGGAGAGGGAGTGGGAAGGGGAGAAGCCTCTGCCCTGCCCCTCAGCGCACCGTGGCCACCCCACCACAGCCACCGAGAAAGAACCACGCAGAAAGGGGGACTCTTTTTTCAATAGCGCTTACATACTGATATTTAAAAAAACTCTCATTTTAATAGTACTTACATACTGATATTTAAAGGCAAATTTTTAGGGAGGAGTGGACATTATGGACACCTGGTTATCAACTCTTGAGTAAACATTTTGCTGGGCCCTTTACAGATGTTAACTAATGATTTATGTTCCCCTCCTCTCAAGGTTGGGTATGCTAGCTCAGACAAGTGGTGACTTTCAAGTTTCATCGCATTATCTCCTCAACCAGGGAGCCTTTCTGGGTGGAGTGCTGGCACAGGGCCTTAGGGACCTGTTTGAAGAGAGCCTGCTCCTGCTTCTAAGGGCAGGGGATTTGGCCAGGGTCTCAGGCTGGCTGCTGAGACCCCAACAAAACCCCAGTAGGAGGCTGGAGAGATAGAACAGTGGATATGATACTTGCCTTGCACACTGCCCACCTGGGTTTGACCCCCTGAACCATCTCCAGCACCCAAACTTCTGGCAAGAGTGATTCCTGAATTCGGTCAGGAGTAATCCCTGAATACCACCAGGTGTAGCTGAAAATCACACAACAATGACGACAACAACAACAACAAAAAAACTACTAGAAACAGAAGACGGGGCTGGGCTGATTCCTAATAAGCTTGGTCCTTTCCTTTCTCCTTTGTTGTTGCTACAAAGCATAGCTCTTTTTTTTTTTTTTTTTTTTTTTTTTTTTTTTTTTTTTTTTTTCTTTTTTTTTTTTTTTTTTTTTTTTTTTTTTAATGTTTATTATATCACCATGTGGAAAGTTACAAAGTTTTCAGGTTTATGTCTCAGTTATACAATATTCAAACACCATCCCTTCACCAGTGCACATATTCCACCACCAAAATCCCCAGTATACCCCCTGCCACAGCCCCCCCAACTGTATATCTGATGAATTTCACTTCATTTTCTCTCTACCTTGCTTACATTCCATATTTCAAAACAAAACTCACTATTGTTGTTGGAGTTTCCCCCCAATGAAGATAGCCCTACTAAGGAAGCATTTGATAATTGGTTTGTCATTAAAAGATTGTATGTTTTCAGTTTTTAGAAAAGGTCGTGCGGCCGCGTAAGCGGCCGCGCGGCTCGGATGTGTTCCAGTCCCGCAACCCGGAGCCGTGTTAGTTGCTTCTCAGTGTCGCCAGGGTTCCATCCGGAGAAGGTGTACCAGCTGTACCTCCTCCGTCTGGATCCCTGGATCCCTGGTAAAGCATAGCTCTTGAGAGTAACAAACACTACATCGCCTAACAGAGTTCATTCATGTTTCACGAGAGTTCAAGATGCTGCTCTGTCTAAAGTTCATCGATTTAAAGAAGGCCTTTAGTTCTGTTGAGACTGAAGCGGTCATCGAAGCCCTAGTCAAACAGGGCGTTCAAACTCAATACATCAGGATCCTCCTCGAGCTGTATTACGGATTCACCACCAGGATCTCACCATTCTACAAGGAAGTGATCATCGACATAAAGAGAGGGGTTTGGCAAGGTGATATCGTTTCACCAAAACTCTTCAGTGCCACCCTCAAGAATGTCATGCAATGACTGGAATGGGAAGGAATGGGAGTGAAGATAGATGGTCAACAACGACACCACCTCTGCTTTGCTGATGACATTGTTCTAATAACACCAAACATTAGCCAAGCGGCACAAATGCTGACCAACTTCGACCGCGAGTGTGGAAAGATCAGACTGCAGCTGAATCTCAGCAAAACAATGCTCATGAAAAACAAACTAGTCCTTAACGTTCCATTTGCTATCAACAGAACAAACATCTCCGAATGCAGCAGCTATGTGTACCTGGGTTGAGAACTCAACATGAGGAATGACTTGGCGCCAGAACTGCACAGAAGGAAGAGAGCAGATTGGAACGCCTTCAAGAGCATCGAAGAAGTGGTTAAGAGGACCAAAATACTCCGGCCCTGGGCACATCTTTTCGACTCCACTGTTCTTCCTGCACTAACATACACCTCAGAGATCTGGGCCCTATGAAAAGAGGACGAGAACGCTATATGGGTATCCCAAAGAGGAATTGAAAGAGCTATGCTTGGAAAATCACATTTCACTCAAGTGAGAGAAGGAATCCGGAGTTCCAATCTTCGTCGATGATGAAGAATGAGGGACGCTGTCTCGTTTGCCAAAGCGTCGAAAATCAGATGGGCTGGACACATAATGTGATTTGGAGATGACCACTGGACTAGAGCTGTTACCGACTGGATTCCACGAGATGTTAAAAAACTGCGTGGCCGCCCACCTATGAGATGGTCAGACTTCTTCATCAAAACCCTGAATGAAGGGCTGGAGTGATAGCACAGTGGGTAGGGAATTTGCCTTGCATGTGGCCAACCCGGGTTTGATTCCCAGCATCCCATATGGTCCCCCAAGCATCGCAAGGAGTAATTCCTGAGTGCATGAGCCAGGAGTAACCCTTGTGCAATGCTGGGTGTGACCCCCACCACCAAAAAAAGAAGAAAAAAAAGAACCCTGAACAAACGGTTTAAGTCTCTTCATGTTCCTCGAGCGAGCAGATACCATTGAGCTATACTAGCACTCGACAGGGATGAATGGAGACGGTACTGGGGCCCGTGCGAGCAAATCAAAGATCAATGGGATGACAAGTAACAAGTGACCTAACAGAGTGAGCAGAATATTTGAGATTACTCAAAAGACAATTATGAGGAATAAATACAATAAATAAGGATTCAGTCTCTTGAACCTCAAATAATATCACACAAATAGAATTTAAACAACATATGAAACACACCCTACAATCAGGGGATGCCGGTGGCCCTGGGATAACTGGGCAGTAGAGCACCTACCTTACAAGTTTTTTCCTTAAGGACACAGTGTTGCCCCCTCCCCCCACCATGCCTACATGTGATCCAGGAAGTTCTAATGTTTGGAAGTCCTAGCACCAACCATCAAGTATATCTGAGCATCATAATCAAGTGTGGGAGCACTGAAACTAGATGTGTGACCTCCCAGTCATGCAGAAAAGAATGAAGGAAAGAGAAGAGGGAAAATAACAATAAAAATAAATAAAACAATAAGGAGTAGAACTTAGTCCTATATTGAGTTCCTCCCCAGCTGGAGAGTTTCTTTTCCTTTCCTTTCTACTTTCCAATAAACCTTTCTGTTACAAAACAAAACCAAAAAAAAACAAATCATGAATTACTTTGTAAACCATGGTGCCTCAGTAAAAAAAAAAAAAAAGAAAGAAAGAAAAAAAAATGGGGTATTTCCCAAAGTTATAAATAAATTGTTTTATTTATAACTTATAAAACAAGTATCATATCCCCTCCATTCCTTAGATGCTGCTCCTGCCACACAATATAAAACCAGAAGTTTTGGAGGCTAAAGAGATAGAATGAGGGGGCCAGAGTGGTAGTACTGCGGGTAGGGCATTTGCCTTACACACGGCTGACCTAGGTTTGAACACTGGCATCCCATATGGTTCCCAAAGGACCACCAAGAGTAATTCCTGAGTGCAGGAGTAACCCCTGAGCATCACTGGGTGTGACCAAAAAAGCTAAATAAATAAATAAATAAGAGAGACAGAATGGGCTAAGGTGCTTTTCTTGCATACAATCAACCTGGGTTCAATCCCTGGCACCACCAGGAGTAACTCCTGAGCACCTCCACGTATGACCCAATCCCCTCATCCCTTGCCAAAAAAAACCCAGCAGAAGTGTTTATCAAAGATTCTAAACATTTTTCCTGTTAAGATATCTTTTTACTGTTTTGTTTCTTTGTTTTGGGGGCAATATAAGGCTGTGCTCAGGGCTAATTCCTAGCTCTGTGCTCATTGCTCACAGGTGTCAGGGGCCATGTGTGGTGCTAGGGATTGAACTAGAGTCTACCACATGCAAGGCAAGCACCCTACCACTCTACTATCTTTCTAGTATATCTTTCTATTATTTTGGGGGGCGTATGAGGGCATGTCTAGCTGTGCTCAGGGCTTACTCCTCCCTGTGTGCTCAGGGGTCATTCCTGGAGGTGCTTGGAGCAACATATGCAGTACAAGGGTTGGAAGTGGGGTCTGCCATATGCAAGACAAGTGACTTATCCCCTGTACTATAGCTCCAGCCTCAATTTCCTTTACACTTAAAAAATATGTGTAGGGGCCAGAGTGATAGTACAACAAGTAGGGTGCTTGCCTTGCATGTAGCTAACCCAAGTTTGATCCCCAGTACCCATAAGGTCCCCCAAGTCCTGCCAAGAATGAATGATCCTCGAGTGCAGAGCCAGGAATGAGCCCGGAGCACTGCCAGGTATGACCCCCAAACCACAAATTAATTAACTAATTAAATTGAATTAAGGGGCCTGGAGCAATATTACAGTAAAGTAGGGCCATTGCTTTGCAAGTGGCCAACCCAGGTTCAATCTCCAGCATCCCATATGGTTCCCTTAAGTATCTCCAGAAGTATATTCCTTAGTGCAAAGTCAGGAGTAACCCCTGAGCACCACTGGGTGTGCCCACCCCCTGAAAATTAATTAAATTAAATTTAAAAGTATGCATATATTTTTCCCCTATAGGTTGGGATTTTGAAGGTTTTTTTTTTGTCAACATTTCAAATTTTTCAATAATGGACATTTATCATATAATTATATAAGAAGATATTCAATAGAAAGTAAGAATAAATAAATAAAAGTAAAATCCATAGTACTTATGATGAATTTACCATCTAAGTAATCCCTCTTTTGGAAAATAGACCTACTTAGCCAATCCCTAGGACAATAGAGTATGTCTGTAGCACACAACAGCTCTGAGTTGTCTTAGTGACCATAAAGTATTTATGATATTGGAAGATTAAACTTGAACTTCTCTCCTGCTCATTCTGGAGCTTGGGAAATGGTCAACAGTTTCTGGTCAGGCTTCACTCTGGGATTCTTTCCCTGACCTGGCACTAATTAATACTGATATGAACTTTGATGGCCCAATAGCTTTGGAAACTTTCTACATATTACATTTGCTAGTGGCCACTCTCTGATCTAAAGAACTGAGGGAGTCCACGTGACACTATTATTGCTAATCTCACCACACCAGTGCATCTCAAAACTTGACACACGCTAATTTTCAAGTGAGATAGAAAATCGTCATTGTAACTTCCTGAAGGTCAACAGGTGAAAGAAGCTAACGTAAGCACCAGCGTAAGGTTATAATTTAACTAGGGGTTCCCATTACAGATGACCACATTCCTACTCAGAAAAGGGAATGTTTGTT
The DNA here is from genome assembly GCF_027595985.1 of Sorex araneus. Lineage (NCBI taxonomy): Eukaryota > Metazoa > Chordata > Mammalia > Eulipotyphla > Soricidae > Sorex > Sorex araneus. The sequence goes on along the minus strand of NC_073305.1, from coordinate 136,919,652 downwards.
CAACAGTTTTATCTGTTCTTTTCCACGGGATTTGAAAGGATTTACCATTGAGAAACAGTAATGCATTATTCTAACTCCAACTACTAGAACAAACTTCAGGATGGAGCCCAATTCACAAATAAAGTTTATCAAAGGTGGACTGGGATGACAGGGTGGGACTCCTTTACTCAACCCAGAGAAATTAAGTCACATAAGGTCACATGATTCAGAAAAGAAGAAAGTTAAGAACATCGAGTTCCCAGTCTCTGGAATAATCAAGAAACTGTATTTAGTATTTTACAGAATCACACAGATTCCCTTGTAAGTTTTCGACTCTGACAGTCTCCAGTTCTCACAAGTTATAGCTTGCTGTGTCAGCCCACTTCTATTCATTCATTCAACAGTCATTTTTTGAGCACCTGCTCCCGGCCAGCCGCTGTATTAAGTGTTGGGAGAATAACCAACACATTGTAGTGTCAGGTCATTCACAGACCATTTTTTACCAACACCGTATCATGTGGCCACGTATTGTGAGCTATTCAAAATCAAACACCAAGGCTCATTCATCCTTGCGTCATCTGGGACATGGTTTGGTGCCTGCTCAATGCACCAATGTTCGATGAATAGATGAATAAATGCGGGAGAAAAATGAAGGCGTGAGTGCCTATATAAAACTGCAACTCCTGGCTCTCTGCCTTTTTTGTTGTTGTTGTTGTTTGCACAGTATTGTCAAACATTCGCTTTTTTCCTTACCTCTTTGTTTCCCTTTGGAAAAGCTTTTGGGCTTCTATTTCTCCTTTACAGAGCCCCTAATTATTCTGAGAGGCAATGCCTTGGCTCCCCAAAAGCCCCAAATCCCTGGCTGAGAGCCTTTGCATTTGGAGCTAACCAGCTCCAAAAAAGGGGGCACTGTGTTAATTTCAATCTGATTCCTTTGTTGAAAGTGAACAATTCTTACGAAGAATTGGTAACTGAATGGTGACATAAATGTTATCTCTCTCTTACTACTGTTTTTTCCCCCCACATACAAAAAAACAAATATTTTAATGTATAAAACTGGTTTCCACAACCGCTTTACGCTGAACTCCTAATTCTGTAAGTACTGGATACTCCACTTGAAATAAACTTTTAAATAATTTATTACAGGGTCAGAGCAAAAGCTCAACAGATAGGGCTTGTTGAGCTTTGTACATGGTCAACTTGGATTCAATCCTGGGCACCCCGTAAAGTCCCCTGAGCTCTGCCAGGAGTGATCCCTGAGCACAGAGCCAGGAGTATGCCCCTGAGCACTGCTGGGTGAGGCAAAAAAATAAATAAATAAACCACCTTCTTTACAGTCTAAGACCACAGAAGTTTCTTTACATTTCTTATTTAAAAATCCTTTTTTAAAATAAGTTCTGTGTTTTGTTTTGTGCCATACCCAGCTGGGCTCTTTTGTGCAATAGATAGCCCATTGGACTTCTAGAGTAACTTGAGCCACGTCCAGCAGTGCTCAAGCCATATGCTTGGGAATAAAACCCATGTTGGCCTAGTGCAATGCAAGCATCCTACCTGCTGAACTATCACTCCAGCCCCAGAAGTTCCTTTAAAAATATGTATACGTATTTCATGATTTGGGGGGAGGGGTTTTGAGGGCCACACCCAGCAGTGCTCAGGGGTAATTATTTCTGGCGGGGCTGGGGCTGGAGCGATAGTACAGCAGGTAGGATGTTTGCCTTGCATATGGACAAACTGAGTTGAATCCCCGGCATCACATATGGTCCCCCGAGCACCGCCAGGAGTAATTCCTGAGTGCAGAGCCAGGACTAACCTCTGAGCATGCCAAGTATGACCCAAAAAGCCATAAATAAATAAATAAAAATTTTAAAAATATTCCTGATGGGGCTTAGGGGACCGTATGGAATGCCAGGGATTGAACCACTACTACAGCACCACCCAAGTGCCAATAACCCTCCTCTTACCTCTGTCTTAGAGTAATTTTTATAAAGATAAATGCTGTGTAAATATGTTCTCCTAGGTAGACTAGAAACCAAGAAAGCAAGGAGAGGAGCCTCCTGCTAAGCTGATGATCACTGAATGCTCAGGAGGTGGGGGGGAGGGGGCAAGGGGCAGAGCACAGGAGCACAGGGAACCTTCTCAGCAATTAACTCTTGGCCTTACAAACAAAACTCTGTTTCTACTGTGTGTAAGAACCTTTCAGAGCACCCCCAAGTCTTTAAAACTTTTCAAAGCCTCACCTGGAAAACAGCCCTGAGGACAGATAACACACAAAAGATAAGCCCAGTTTTCCCAGCTATAAAGTGGCAAGAGTCCAATTTCTTCACACGTTCAGTTACCAACTATTTGAGTATTTGCTTATCGGGTACTGTGTTTTTTTTTAAAACACACACACACACACACACACACACACACACACACACACACACACACACACACACACACACACACACAAATAAAACCTAAACAACAGGCAGGCAGATCAAGGCCCTGCTGGGTGGTGAGGAAAGCGCCCCCTTAATCCCTAGCAGGAAAAAGACCCACAGAGATCCTACATGCAGAAGCTCCAGCTGTTCCCTCCCCCCAGAGATCAGAGTCCAAGAAGGGACAGAGTGAATTCTGGAAGGAGGCAGGAGCCCAGGAAGAAGGGCCTGAAGTCAGCAAGGACACTGAGTTTGACTCCAGCGACTCAGCGGAGCGCGGGAAGCAGTAGAGTGGGCTGCTACACAGCAAACCCAAGTCTGCTTTCCAGCATCACATATGGCCCCCAGAGTCCCGTCAAAATGAAAAATATCACGCTGCACAAGAACTGAGTGATAAAAGTAGGTAAAGGGATATACCCGACAACCTTTCAGTATCTGTATTGCAAAGCACAATGCCCAAAAGGGAGGGAAAGAGACAGAGACAAAGACAGAGAGACAGAGAGAAGAAAAGTGCCTGCCATAGAGGCAGGCAGGGGGTGAGTGGTGATGGGAGGGAACCTGGGGACATTGGTGCTGGGAAATGTACACTGGTGGAGGGCTGGGTGTTGGGACACTGTATGACTAAAACCTAATTATGAACAGTTTTGTAAGGCTCTATCTCACAGTGATTCAATTAAAAAAAAAAACCCTTGGAGAAAAAACAAAGAAGATGAGATGCACAGAAAAGAATTAAACACATGTTAAAACTAATAATAAAAGAGTGATCCCTGAACACAGAGCCAGAGTAAGCTCTGAGCAACATCAGGTGTGGCCCCAAAACCAACAAACAAAAAAGATGACCTGTGGAGCCACTCAAGAAGTGAAGTTCTGGGGGCTGGAGTGATAGCACAGCAGGTAGGGCATTTGCCTTGCATGTGGCCGACCCAGGTTCGATTTCCAGCATCCCATATGGTCCTCTGAGCATCACCAGGAGTAATTCCTGAGTGCGTGAGCCAGGAGTAACCCCTGTGCATTGCCGGTGTGACCCAAGAAAAGCAAAAAATAAAAATAGAAAATAAATTTTTTAAAAAAGTGAAGTTTTGGGCTGGAGCAATAGTACAGTGGGTAAAGTGCTTGCCTGGTATAAAGACCCCAGTCCCCCAGCATCCCATATAGTGCCCCCAAGCACTACCGGAAGTGATTCCTGAGTGCAGAGACAGGAGTAAGCCCTGAGCATCTTTATGTTTGGCCCAAACCCTTCCCATTCTCCCCTACCCCCAGCCCCACCCTCCCCCTCCAAAAAAAACCTGAAGTTCATACTTCCCAAGGCCAGGTCAGGAGGATGTGAGTAGGGGACTGACATATGGAAGAGTCTCCCTCTCACCCCCATCTTCCCTTTCTATTCTCAAATTGAGGCAGTGGCAGCAAAGCACCCTTGGGGAGGAGCTTGGGGAATGGTATGTGTGTGTGGCGGGGGAGCTCAGTCCGGTGGCTGCCTCCTCCACTCATTCTTAGGTTCCCACCCAGGACTCCAGATCCCTGACAGGAAAGCAAGTGGTCCTGAAGCGGTGGGACAGCATTCATGCAACAAGACACAACAGTGACAGTACCCCAGCAGACATGAACAGAGCAACAGAGGAAAGAGGGGGAGGCGGGCTACAAACCATGGGGAAATTTGGGGACACCCCCTTACGGGAGTTCTCCAAGGCTTGGAAGGGTGCATGGACCATAGAGACTGTGATGCTCCTTAGTTGATGAGAGAGATAAAGATTAACAGAGATAAAGATTGACAGAGACAAAGATTGACAGAGAGGGGAGGAGAATAGGGAAGGGGGTAAGGGGGATGTAAGGGAAAAGAGGGGAGGGGAGAGAAGAGAGGAGAAGGAGGAGGAGGAAGGAGGAGAGATGGGGAGAGGAGGGGAAGGCCGGAGAGGGGAGCATTAGCCCAAGGAAACAGGATCTGAAGAGGAAGAAGCTGTGTCTGTGTCTGCACCCCAGAGTGAGGTCAGGCGGGGCGCAGCACATAGGACAGAGCAAGAAACTCCCAGACGGGCTGTAGCGGTCCCTGCCCGTCACTTCCCCACCCACCCCTCACCCCCCACCCCCTGCTAGCAGAGGAGCATCGCCCTGCAAACCGAGAGAAAGAAGTGAGGCTGGTCCTAAGGGCTGGCCCTTCAAAGGCGCCATGGTTCCATCTGGAGAGTAAGAGCAGCAGCGGGCACAGAGACACGCAGCCTGTTGGCATTGTGCAGTGGGCCTTGGTCCCTGGGCAGTTTCCCTCAGTAAACAGGCTCCCTGGGTGCCTGTAGAGGGAAGAGGGCAGGGGAGTGAGTGACAGGAAGTGTGGGAAGGGTCGTGAGGCTCCAAGCACTGACTGGCTGTGTGAGAAAAACCAGCGGTCACAGGATGCTGTTGCACTGGGAGGAGGGAGCCAAAAGACTGCAGGGTGCAGGAGGGGGGACCCTCCCCACCCCCTTTGAGGGGAGGGCAAGCGTGGGAGGAAGAAGTTTGGAACAACTGCAGACCCCCTGGGCTGGGTTGACTGGATTCATCCAGAACCTCAGAGCACAGTCTTATGTGGAAACTGGGCCTCTGCAGGTAGAACATGCTAAAATGAAGTCAAACTGCTGGGGGAGGGGGGGTGTTTGCAGGCTGTGAACATAACCACTTGTGTCCTGGTAAGAAAGCAAAGATGCAGTGGGGCAATAGTAGTACAGCAAGGAGAGCTTTTGCCTTGCATGCCGCTGACCCAGGTTCGATCCCCAGCATCCCATATGGTTCCCCAAACATGGCCAGGAGTGATTCCTGAGGGCAGAGCCAGGAGTAACCCCTGAACACAGTTGGGTGTGGCCCCAGAACAGAACAAAACAAACAAACAAATAAACAAAAAAAAGCAGAGATGCGGAGTCTGGAGAGACGAGGGTGGCAGCCAAGTAAGGCAGAAGGCCCTGCAGCTGCCAGCACCTTGCTCTGAGGCTTCTGGTCTCCAGAAGTGTTTGAGAATGTAATTCCATGGTTTGAAGGCCCTTGGCTGTGCATGTGTTCGGGCACTCCTAGGAAATCATACCGACAGGAAGAAGGTCATGACAGCCATGTCCCTGCTCCCATTTATGTGCTGTGCCACAGCAATGTGGAAGAACAGGGCTGGTGAATGACAGAGAAGCCCCATGAGGCAGACTCCATGAGACAGGATTCTTGGATGCTGGGTTGGTGAGGGGGACGCTGCACACAAGGGCAAGAGACCTTCACCCAGCTCCCCAGTTTTCCAGTAGCTTGGCAGTCACACCCACAAACTGCCCTCCACGCCCCCCCGCCCCGTATCATGTAATCTCATCAACGGCCAAGATCCAGAGACTATAAAATAAATCCCAGAAGAGAGTGGTGCAGTATTTCCTGAATACTTATACTCTAGCCCAGCGGTGTACCTAAAGTAGCACACATTTGTTTGGTTTTAACATACTTGCTCGTATTCTCTTTTGTAGGGTTTAAATGGCTCCAGAATGAACAGAATGAAATACAACAACCTTCACACACTTCCCTCTTATTGTGGTGGGAAGATGCTCACTGGTGGGGTGGGTGGTGTTTGAATATTATCTGTAATGAACTATTGTGAACTACTTTATGAAAATAAAATATGTAAAAATCGCCAAAAAAGGGGGAGAAAGAGAGAGAGAGAGAGAGAGAGAGAGAGAGAGAGAGAAAGAAGAGAGAGAGAGAGAGAGAGAGAGAGAGAAGTGGGAAGGGGTGATGGGAGGGAAATTGAGAAATGTGTGTGTCCTGGGAAATGTGCACTGGTGGATGGATGGGTGTTGGAACACTGTGTGACTAAAACCTAATCGTGAACAGCTTTGTAAGGGTCTATCTTACAGTGATTCATCAAAAAAAAATTTTTTTCAAGTGGGCTCATGGGGCTCCAATCAGACACCCCCAGATTCTCTGAGCTATTTCCCTCCAGATGCCCTGCCTTGAGGCAGGACACTTTACCCCACAGCTAAAGAATGAGATTGCTCCTGTCTGTGCTGTCCTCGGTAAGTATGGAGTTGGGCGGCCAGGGAGAAAGATGGCTCAAAATAGGGGACACAGGCTTTGCATGCGAAGCCCTGGACTTGGTCCCCGGCACCACCTGGTCCCTGACTATTACTGGGTGTGTCCTGCCTCTCCCAAAGAACAATGCGATTGGGGGGTTATCAGCCGTGAGTTGATCCGTGTCCTCTACTTGAGAAATCCATCTTTCCAGGTTTAAGATGAAGTCACTCTCCCTATCCTGTAGGACCCTTTTTTCCTCCTCTACATCCTGGACACTCGCCCAGCCTGGGTTTAGAATATTTTTCTTCTCTTTCCCTTCCTTGCTCTTTCCCTTCCCTCTTGTCCTTGCTGATGTTATTATTGCAGGTGACATGTGTGAAGTGGGCAGTGAGGAAGGTGGCCTTGAGAAAACAGTGCTTCTACCTCTCTGTCACACCCTCCTCAGCCACCCCAAAGGAATGTCTGGCTGGCAGAGTTGGTCATGAGCACCCATGCCACTTGGATGCTTGTGTCTCATGAGGCAGCTGTAGAGCCATGCCTGAGGTCCACAGAAACCAGTCCTTAGCATCCAGTGGTCTTCCCTAGTACTACTCTCTCCCACTCCGGTGCTGGTTTCCTATATAGTAGGGCTTCTTCCACACTGCCCTGGCTGAAGTTCTCAACCTACAGAGACATTCATCAGGGTATTGTCAAGGGGTGGAAAAAATCTTTTTTGCACTTGACGGTCCTTTCATACCTTAGATTCTCCCTTACTGTTGGGGTACACCCTTCTCTGGGTGATGCACCTGGGTGGTTTTCTCCATCTCCAGGGAGCTCAGTTATTTGCTTCTCAAAGGTGCATGTTCTTCATGCCTCTGGGCTACTTCATCAGGTTCTTAACCTCTATAGAATCTCTCCAGATAAGCTCACTTCTCCTCTGATGCTAAATTTTATTTTTTCTTTTTGGGTCACATACAGCAATGCACAGGGGTTACTCCTGGCTCTGCACTCAGGAATTACTCCTGGCGGTGCTCAGGGGACCATATGGGATGCTGGGAATCGAACCTGGGTCGGCTGTGTGCAAGGCAAACGCCCTACCTGCTGTGCTATCACTCCAGTCCTGATGCTAGATTTTTGTTTTGTTTTGTTTTTTGACCAGTCAACCCAAAAAGGACTCAGGGCAAAGGGCAACTTTCCCTGTGCCCTGAGCAGGCAGAGATGACTCCAAGATTTCACAGCCAGGGAAGATCTCCTTTCCCTGATCACCTTATTCTGGGCGATGCTTCTGTTCTCCAGACAAGAGCCTTGTCAGAGAAGGACCTGGACTCTGGGTCTCAGCAACCCAGCTCTGGGCTCACAGACTGGTGAGTGGGCGCTGAGACAGGCAGGGAGTACAGTGGAGGCCCCCGGCAATGAGTTTCAGGAAGCAATAAAACTAAGATCTGATCTGGAAAAAAATAAGCAACTGCCTACTGTCACCAGCCCTGTGCCAGTCCTGTGCTAACCCCGAGGACAGGAAGTCTGGACCCCCTTTGGAGATGCAGGAATTGAAGACTGACAAGGCTCTTATCTTACAAGTAAGTAGTAGTAAGTAGTTTCTTCCAGTAACTAAGTAGGAAGTAAGTAGTTTCTCCTCTGGCAGAGGAGAAACTTTAGCAGGAACAAAAGGCCATAATAATCAGAAGATGAAAGACCACCAAAACGTCAAATTCCCTGATATGCAACCAACACTTATCTCCAGGAGGCCAGATGGTCTGGAAAAACCCTTTAAAACCACTCTGCAAAAGTGGGCAGAGTGCATTCCATTCTGGAATCACCATCTTACCAGCTTGGGGTGTGTCGTTCCTAAATATCTGGGTGAGGGAGTTGGACCACTGTGCTCAGAAGTGACCCCTGGTGGTGCTTGGGGGACAATGTGCCAGAGTAGACTTGAACCAGGTCAGCAGGATGCATGGCCAGCACCTTTCCACCTTCACTGTCTCTCGGGCTCCCTTTCCCTTTCGAGACCCCTCTCTCCTCTCTCCTGTTTCCTAAATAAGAGTATTTTTGTTTTGTTGCCCAAATCGAACGGTCTCCTCCTCAAATTCTCACCCATGAGAGTAGACAAGGGACGTGGGACTGACTTTGCTTTCCTGCAGAGCAGAGCCACAAACACAAGTGGTGGGAACTGACAGGTCCTTGATCTCAGCCAACACAGAGACAGAGTCAAGTAAAGTGAAGGAAGTCAGAGAAGTTTTGGGTTGGTTTGTTTATTTGTTTGTTTGTTTGTTTGTTGTAGGATAGCATAGTCTCAGGTAGCTTGGGTTTATTTGGGTTGTTCCCACCATAGTGTAAATATTGTTTTTCTCTTCTCCTTGAGTCCTTTGCATAGTTTATTCAAAGAACTGTTCTTTTTTTTTTTTTTTGGATCACACCACCCGTCGTAAGTAACACAGGGGTTACTCCTGGCTCTGCACTCAGGAATTACCCCTGGCGGTGCTCAGGGGACCATATGGGATGCTGGGAATCAAACTTGGGTCGGCCGTGTGCAAGGCAAACGCCCTACCCGCTGTCCTATTGCTCCAGCCCCGCACTGTCCTTTTTGTATGGGCACAGGAAGACAGTAGCAAATGCTATGCTTTTGTAACCTGAGAGTCATTTTACTCTACATGATATTTTCCTCCTGGGCATCTGTTCTCTCAACCTAAGCCTCAGCTGCCCTTACTTCCTAGCCCCCACCCCCAAAAGACAGGGTCCCGACGATGGACCCAGGGCAAGCGGTGAGTTATGTGCTACCCTGGCATCGAGATGGGCCTGTCCAAGGTGCCTAATGCTTAACTATAAGTTAAGAACTTGGTCATGGACAAATGCTGTCACGATCCAAAAAGTAATAACTAGATTCGGATCTGCTAGGGTTAGGAATGATTAGTCTGGCCTGAGTGCCGTAGTCTGAGTCTATGGCAAGTTGTTCCCAGAAGAGCTGCCCTATAAGCCTCAATGTATCTCTTACTGTGTCCGTACAAAAATAACTAGTATTAAGATGTTGGTTGAGTTTTTTGGACTGAGGAAAGGAGAAAAGCACCTTAAGAGGTATATTGCCTGCAGGCCGTCAGAAAGGGCTTTGGAATACCTCTAGGTGGTGTTTCCTTTGAACTTAGTGGGCCCTCAGGAAGGGCTTTCTTATATTGATTTTGCTCCAGACTGGGTGTAGTGTGTGCCTAGAGGGCAAGGTGGAGAGAGACAAGTTGGGGTGGAGAGCCAAGTGGGAAGAAGCAGAATCCAAAAGCTGGGATCGAAAAATGAGGGACTAGGAAGGGAGAGTGCTGCGGGAGAGAGATGAGAGAGTTGGAAGAGAGAGATGAGGGAGTTGTTGGAAGAGAAGCAGAATCAGAGTCAGAATCCAGAGAGGAGAGAGAGATGCTAGGCTGTGAGATGGAGAGCAGAGAGATGAGCGGGAGAGACAGGAGGAGACGGGAATGAGGGCCAGTGTGAGACTAGAATGGGGGGCTTAGAGAGACTCGAACAGGCATGTGGGGAAGATGGAATAAATGGCACTGATCACCAACTGGCTTGGTCCTCGTTTCATCTTTCATCTGCCCCATGGCCTGGGCTGCCCCGGCTGAGCTAGCGGCCCTGGACCGATCCTCCCAACCCAGGTGCCCAAGGGGAGAACCACCAGGGCTCTCCCCCGGCTGCCCCTGGCAGATTTTTTACAGGTTGTTTTTTGTTTTTTTGTTTGTTTGTTTTTTTTGCTTTTGGGTCACACCCGGCATTGCACAGGGGTTACTCCTGGCTCTGCACTCAGGAATTACTCCTGGCGGTGCTGGTGCTCGGGGGACCATATGGGATGCTGGGAATCAATCCTGGGTCGGACACCTGCAAGACAAACGCCCTATCTGTGTGCTATCACTCCAGACTGAAGTCAAAGAAGTTTATTGGGGTGCGCTCCCAGGCAGACTCTATGAACCTTGGGTGAAACTGTGGTAGAGCTGCGACCTGGGGAGACTAGGGGGGATTTTTAAGTTGTGGGCGGGAAACGGGAACCAAGACTAGTGGAACTGGGGTGCTTGGTCTGGCTCCCGTTACCTGTAGGGCGTGTCGATGGTGAGGAAGCAGGGAATCTAGCCTGATGGCCTCCTGGGCCATAAGTTCTGTCTTCCACGCTGGGAGCTAGGTGATCTCTGGTTCCAGGAATATTGCTGTCTCGTCAGCAGTCATCATTTTGTCCCTGTCACCATTTTGTCTGAGCAAACCTCACAGGGACAAGTTCCCAAGTGGTATAGATCAAGGGGACCAAATGCAGCTGGGAGGCCACCTGGGGCCTGCTAGGGGCACCCCAGTGACCCGGCAAGGGCTGTAGCAGACTGTGTCCGAACCCAGAGGCAAGTCCCCATGAAGTGGCAGTGGCCCGCAGCCCTGCCTCTTGTGGATGCTATCCCCTCCCAATCCCCCGCTCCCCCATCTTCACAGGCCACCTCTGGGGTGGGGAAAAGGGGCTGCTTCAGACTGAGAAACCGAAGAGAGGAGCAGAAGCATGCTTCAGCTCAGTCACGTGCTTTATGTGTCAGAAGCTTCACTTGGACTAAGAACCATCCTACCGCTCTCGCTTGGCCCCATCTCCAGTCTCGTCTCTGCAGCAAAGAAAGCTATTGTGGTGTACACTCAGAAGAAGGCACACAGGAAAGAATGGGTGGGGTTGGGGGTGAAGGTGAGACAATGCCGAGGCCCATATACCTCAACAATGCCCATGCTGGTTCCCTTCACCCCTGGATTTCTAGATCACAGCCAAGGCTGCTCCTGCCTTTTGTCCCTCTTACTGGGTTCAGTCTGACTGCAATTTCTTGTTCTTAATTTTGTTTCTGAGCACGGACCCCTGGTCTACATTCCTGGCAGAGAAACAAAGAGCTGGCTGGGGCTAATACCTTGCTAATGGAGCCCCAGAGATCAAAGGCAGGGGATCAGAGTGGGCAATTCTCTTCCAAAAGCCTGAAAGGCATTTTGCTTCCAGGGCAATGTTGATCTTCCTCCTTTGGGGATGGTTCTTATGCTTCTGATGATTTTTAGCTACAATGAGACCCTTTTGTCCCATCCCCCACCCCCATCCCCAGCAGCCCCAGGCCACGCTTCTTTATTGCACTTTTACAAAGAACAAGTTGAGTGGAATGAAAACTAAGAACAGACGCAAACCAAAGGTTTATCAAAAGCTTATTATGCTGAACCACCTCCACAGCCCAGGTCTGCTGACTGAGAAAAGGGAAAAGGGCCAGAATAAAAACAGAGAAAAAGGTGATAGGGAGGTTTTCTTTGCTAAAGGCCCTCTCCAGAGAGGGTGACTGCAGACCTGAATTACCCAGCGAAACAACATAGCAGGGATGCAGGAGAAATGCAAACCGTTCACACGTTCGTTCAATATTTTGAGCACCTACAGTGTGCTGGGTGGAGCGATAGGGAGTTTGCCTTACATACAGCCGATGGGGTAGATTCCTCCGTTCCTCTCAGAGAGCCCAGCAAGCTACTGAGAGTATCCCGCCCACATGGCAGAGCCTGGCAAGCTACTCGTGGCGTATTCGACATGCCAAAAACAGTAACAAGTCTCACAATGGAGACGTTACTGGTTCCAGCTCGAGCAAATCAATGAACAACTGGAAAACAGTGCTTCAGTGCTACAGTGCTACTGTGTGCTGGACATTTTATAAGGAGGGTTCTGGGGATATAAAAAGGAAAAAGAACCAACCAAATCTGGGGTGGCGTTAGAAATTAAGGAGGAAGTCTGATGCAAAGCAGAGAGGGAAAGTTGGACAGGTCACCATGGAAAGAAGCTACAGGGGTTTCCAGGGGGAGGTAATAACTTAGGTCCTTCTGCAAAGATGAGCCAGAAATCCCTAAAGATTTGAAACAGCACTTACTGGTGTCCAGGGTTGTAAAGAACATATTTTGTGGAATGAACATTAAGAACCTGGAGGCTGAGGGTTTAGGTGGTGTGGGGAATGTGGCCGGGAGCGAGGCTGAGCATCCACGTTATCTCTTCTATTGCACAAATAGTGTGGATACTGCCCTGCGGGAGGAGCTCTCCTGGGAGTCCAGGGGTGGGAGGACTCTTGGTGAGGTTTTAAGCTGTGAGACTATGAATGAATGGTGCGAGACAAGAATGCAACAAGACAAAACAAACAACAAAACTCCAGAGAGATAGTATAGTGGGTGAGGCCCCTGCCTTGCACAGAGCTGACTCCAGTTAGGATCCCCAGCGCCATACACAGTCCCCAGGCCCTAGAAGGAGTGATCCAGAGCAGAGTCAGGAGTAAGCACTCAGCACTGGTCGATGCCTTCCCCCCTCACACACACACACACACACACACACACACACACACACACACACACACACACACACACACACACACACACACACCATCACCAACCCAAGTAAAACAGAAAAGGAGGATAACAATAATAGGCAGGAAAGGAGACCACCTCCCACTACAGAGACCAGCACAAAGCAAGAAGAACAAAAACAACCCATGTTGCCATGGATGTGGGGAAAGAGCGACCCTTGTTCACTGCTGTGGGAGTGCCAACTAGCCCAGTTTGGAAGACAATATGGACATTACTCAAAAACTAGAAATTGAGCTTCCACATGACCCAACAATTTCACTTTTTAGAATATACCCCAAGACCCAAAAACACAACCCAGAAAAGACATCTGCCATCCTATGTTCATCACAGCACTATTCACAATAGCCAGAATCTGGAAACAACCCAAGTGTCCAAGAATAGATGAGTGGATCAAGAAACTAAGGTACACATATACAAAGGAATATTAGCTATAAAACATGAAGTCCTGCAATTTGCCAGTATAGCATGCGTCTGGAGAGTATCACATTGATAGTCAGATTTTGAGGGACATCCAAAATGACCTCTCTCATATGCAGGATATAAAGATATATAGTAGGCAGAAGGGTTTCAGCTGCCATATCCAAACAATTTTCTGCAGCTTCATCACTGTCAGGTGTGGAGGAGAGAGGAATTCCTGGGAACTGGCCTATAGAACTGATCGTGGGAAGGGGCGGGCTGACGAGAGCAGACAGGACTCTATGGTGGTCGAGGGAAGTGGGTGCCTGGTGGAGGGGGTGTTGCATTCAAGCTCTGGGTGAGCCAGTGGATGGCAGTGCTGGTGAGCACAAGGCCACAGCTGAAGTGGCAGGAAACCCAACGTCACTGCAGAGCCATTTTCTTGCTTTTTCTTTCTTCTTTTAGTTTTTGTTTGTTTGGGGGGCCTGATACAACTGTGCTCAGGGCTTACTCCTTGCTCTGCGCTCGGGGATCACTCCTGACAGGGCTCGGATAACTGTATGTGGTGTAGGGGATCAAACCCATGTCAGCCACATGCACGGCAAGCAAGCACCCTACCCGCTGTACTGTCTCTCTCTCCAGCCCCCTGCACAGACCTTTGATGCACCAAGGAGCTTCCTAGGAGAAAACCCCCAGGACACATGAGGTATTGAGGCAGGAGAGATGGGGCTGCCCTCACAGCCCAGGCAGAACTCCAGGTGGCACCTTGGGAGGTGGCAAATCAGAGTGATAAGACCCAGTGAGTAGAGGAGTGAAATGTGAAACTCTGAGCTGCTAACCAAAAGAGTGAACCATCCAAGAGGTGGAAGCACAGTAGACAAACATCTTTTGGGGAGGTGGGGGGAGGTTTAGGCCACACCCAGCTGTGCTCAAGACTCACTCCTGGTTCTGTGCCCAGGGGTCACCCCGGCTGGTGCTTGGGGACCCTATGAAGGGCCACTAAAGGATTCCTTAAGCAATAAGTAGGACCACAGGCTTGAGAAGTAATACAACAAGCAAGGGACTTGCCTTGCACATGGCAGACCCCAGTTTAAGCCCTGGCACTGCACAGGGACTCCCCTCCACCCAGGTCCCACCAGGAGTGACCACATACCACTGCTCAGTGCAGTCTAAAACAAAGAAAAAAGCAAGGAGGGCTAGGACATAGCTCAGAGGAGTGGAAGACAGATCTGCCACATGCAAGGTCCTGAATTTGGTCCCTAACCTGGTGTGGCCCATCCAAGTGCTTCCAGGGATGGTCTTAGTAACCCCCAAGCATCCAGCTCTGAACTGTCATGTCTGCCCCATAAGGGAAAAAAAAAAAAAAGAATTTGTATAATCAGCCAGGAATACCTGAGTCTCCCACAGTCAACAAATATCAGTGATGAAGCTGGAGCTAATCGTTGGATATAAGACAGATAACCCTGTCTGTTTGTTATCTGCTTATGCAGAAGGGGCCTCATTCCCAGTCTAACCCTTCCAGCCACCAGGGGACAGAGAAGCTGGGCTGGACTTGTCCTCTCTAGATAGCTCAGTGGCTGGGAAGAAAAAGCAACGTATTTTCCTTATTATAATTCATATTTTTCTCACCCTTTGAAATAGAAGAAAATTGTTAAGTGATCAAAAAAGAGCAAAATTGATTTTAGACACAAATACAATGTTTTACTTAAAATTCTAAGCTAGGGCCCAAGAGATAGTATAGCCTTGTATATATGATGGACCGAGGTTTGATCCCCAGCACTCCATAGGGTCCTCTGAGCCTGCCAGGACTGGCCCCGCCAGGAGTAAGTTGTAAGCACCACTGGATGTGGCCCAAAAACCAGAAAGAAAGTGAGACAAAAATATAAACCACGGTATTACACAGGTTTATAATCTACCTTAGGGGAGAAAGCTCTGGGGTCAGAGTCTGTGCAAGGTGTTGGGTTCCATCCCTGGTAGCTCATGGTGCCTCGAGCACCACCAGGTATGACTCTGATGATCCCAGCACCACTTGGCCTAAGATTAAACTGTCCAGCACGGTTGGCCAGAAATTGCTTAGAGTGGCTCCCTAGGTCTTTGAGCACTGATTGGGAACACCCCCACCCCACCCAAGTCATCTTAGGGGCTGCCTCAGCTGCTGACTGGAAATAATTAATCTGGATAGGCCGCAACTTGTATAGGATTTAAAAAAAAAAATTCAAAACACATGAAAAGTGCATTCTCTCCCATCCCTCCCTCTTAATCAACCAGTTCCCAGCTTATAGCAGAACCCACACATAGGCAAAGAGGCCGTTGACAGTCCATCATCTTCCGGCTTCCGGCTCTCATGGAAGTCCACGACACTGGCTGCCTGCATCTTGCTTCAGTGTATCTTGGAGCCTATGCCAGATTGCCAGATTAAAGTTGCCTGCCTCTTTGTACTAGAAAAGCACATAGAGGTGACAAAAAGTACATCAGGCGACAAATGCTGGATCTCCCAGGAGCAGTTGGATTGCCTCTTGGGGTTTGGGGGAGGGGGGGAACGGGGGACTAGTGGTGGCTGGGATCACATGCAGAGGTGCTTAGGGACTTTGGGGGAGAGGGGTGAACGGGGTGCCCAGTGGTGCTACTTTTGGCTCTGTGCTCGGTCGCCCTGCAGCCAAGGCGACAGAAAGCAAGTGGCCTGCCTTGTACAGGGCTCACAGATGTACCCTGTGAGCCAAGAAGATCAAGTGTGAGGTCATCTCAGTCCTGGAGGTGGGGGCACGCAGAGGTCACGACGCCCACAAGCTCACTCAACAGACCAAGGTAGAGACTGGAAGTCTGAACTTTGCCCCTGAAATAAGATTGTTTTCTGTCTGGAGTTCACTGGCCTGTGTAAGTCCACATGCTCCAGGAAACTTTCAGGCCTCCCAACCACATGCAAGGCCAAGAATCACGTGACAACTTTGCCCACAAACAGCCCCCACATCCTGGTTATGTCCACTGGCTCTTCATTTTCTTGGTGTTTCCAAATATAGGCAGAGGTTTTTGTCCCAATTCTACCCTGCTAGCAGTTTAGAGTGTGTTGTCTAATGAGCCACTAGTCTCTGCACTGAATACTATTTGTCAGTGTGGTTTTTGTGGTGGTGATGTTTTTGTTTGTTTGTTTGTTTGTTTGGGATTTGGGTGGGGGGGGTAAGTGGTGGCTTGGATCACATACAGAGGTGCTCAGGGACATTGGGGGGAGGGTGAAGAGGGTGCCCACTCATGCCCAGTGGTGCTACTTCTGGCTCTGTGCTCAGTAGTGATCCCTGGTGCACTGAGGACCATTTGTGTTGCCTGGGATTCAGACTGGGGTCAGAAGGATGCAAGCCACATGAGTGCCACAACCTCTGGACCATCACACTAGCCCTAGGGGATAACAACTCTTTTAACAGGGTAAAAAAAAAAAAACATGAAAAACATTTAAGCATGTAGCAACTATTTCAAAGATTGCTTTGTAAAAATTTTCAGTTATGGGGCTGGAGCAATAGCACAGTGGGTAGGGCGTTTGCCTTGCGAGCAGGCGACCCGGGGTCGATTCCCAGCATCCCATATGGTCCCCTGAGCACCGCCAGGGGTGATTCCTGAGTGCAGAGCCAGGAGTAACCCCTGTGCATCACCAGGTGTGACCCAAAAAGCAAAAAAAAAAAAAAATTCAGTTATATCAAGCTGGCCCTCTGAGAGCCCAGCAAGCTACTGAGAGTATCTCGCCCACACAGCAGAGCCTGGCAAGCTACCCATGGCTTATCCGACATGCCAAAAACAGTAACAACAAGTCTCACACTGGAGACGTTACTGGGGCTTGCTCGAGCAAATCGATGAGCAACGGGATAACAGTGATACAGTGATATCAAGCTGCATATGTTCTGGTCATAAAATAAAATATAACAAGTAGAGTACACTATGCATATAACCTTTGAAAATAACCAACCCTTGACCCCATGGCTTCGAGGCTGGTCTCACGTTCCGGGAAAAGGGCAACTCAGAGAAGCGATCACCAACTACATTGTAGTCAAAGGCCATGTGGGGGAAGGGAGTTGCGGGCTGAATGAGGGCTAGAGACTGAGCACAGCGGCCACTCAACACCTTTATTGCAAACCACAACAGCTAATTAGAGAGAGAGAACAGAAGGGAATGCCCTGCCACAGTGGCAGGGTGGGGTGGGGGGGAGATGGGATTGGGGAGGGTGGGAGGGACGCTGGGTTTACAGGTGGTGGAGAATGGGCACTGGTGAAGGGATGGGTTCCCGAACTTTGTATGAGGGAAGTATAAGCACAAAAGTGTATAAATCTGTAACTGTACCCTCATGGTGATTCTCTAATTAAAAATAAATAAATTAAAAAAAAAAGAAAGAAAAAAAAAAGAAAATAACCAACCTTACAAGGAAGCAGCCATCAGTGCACTTTTGAAAAATCCCTCCAGAGCATAGCATCTTGGACGAGTAGATGTTCTGAATGCTGTGGTCTGGAGAGATGGATCAATGGGCTGAATGCATGTTTTACATGAGGGAGACCCAGGATCAGTCCCCAGTCCCCAAAGATCCCTGAGAACCACAGGGAGCAGATTCTTCCACACATCCTAAGCACAGAGCCAGGAGTAGTCCCTGAGCAGCATGAGGTGTCCCCCTCACCACCCAAAAGTTTAACGAGGCTGCAAAGGACAGAGAATTTTAAGAAAGGGCCAAGGAGAGCAGGTTGGACTCAATGGCTCTGGAGAAAAGAGGGAAACCCTTGCTGTCAGCGTGGGGGTGCTCAGCCAGTTGTCACCAACTCCATGTTGTCTTTCTAAGCCAGGCCCTAATAACCTCTGATTTGAACTTATCAAAGGTAAGTATTGATCTTTCTTCTTCTACTCCAGTCAATTGCTTCAATCGGTATCAACTCAATAGGAATTCCTACCTCTGCAGTTTAAACAAGAGGACATTGATTATTCTCATGTAACAAAGACTGGGCTTGGGCTGATCAGAACTGCCCAAGGGGATCCTCTGAAGACTAAATTTGTTCCATTATGTTGGGGGGGGAGTGGTAGAGGGGGCATGGGGGTGGGGACACACCAGGCAATGCTCAGGGCTTACTCCTCACTCTGCACCCAGGAGCTACTACTCTTGGTGATGTTCAGGGGACCATATGGAGTACTGGGGATTGAATCCAGGTCAGCTGCCTGCAAGGCAAGTAAGTGCCTGACCCATTGTACTGTTGCTCCAGCATACCACCCCTGCCCCCAAGTGTCTTTTTTCTGTCTGTTCTATACCCATGGTACAATAACCTACATCCTTATGGTTGCAAGAGGGCCAATGTACCTCCAGCCACTGTGTCCCTGCCAAAACAAAAGGAAAAGCAAAGAAAAGACTTTAAAAATATAGGTATCTAGCACCAATGCAACATCTCCCTGTAGGGCACAAGAGGCTACCCCTTTGTGTGCCTCTTGGACTGGATAAGTAATCAAAACAGAATCAGATTAGCAAAGAAAAAAAATTATCTATTTAAATGCCATACGTATGCAAAATCCACACGATTGCAAATTTTTTTATTTTAAGTGTTTGGGGCCATATCCAGTTGTGCTCAGGACTTACTCCTGGCTCCGCATTCAGAGGAACATATGGGGTACCTGCTATTGAACCCTGGTTAGTCTCACGCAAGGCAAATGCCCTTCACACTGTGCTATCTCTCCTGTCCCTTGGCTGCACACTCTGAAACAAATGCTTGAGCATGTGCCCAGGAACCTGGGACAGGGATTCTGTGCTAAAAGACCCGCAACGGGTCTGAAGTGCTAGTCTCGTGTGCTGAGCATGTGCCGTGCATGCAGTAGGCCCAGATTAGATCCTCAGTTGCACACGGTCCCCTGAGCACTGTAGGGAGTAACCTCCTTGAGCACAGAGCTGAGAACAGCCCTCTGAGCACCACTCAGTGTGGCCCAATTTTTTAAAAATTGTATTTTATATTTGTTTTGTTTTGGAGCCACATCTGGAGATGCTCAGGGGTTACTCCTGGCTGTGGACTCAGGAATTAGTCCTGGCAATGCTTAGAGGGCCATATGGGATGCTGGGAATTGAAGCTCGGTCAGCTGTGTACAAGGCCAATGCCCTACCCTCTGTGCTATCTCTCCAGCCCTAAAAAAAATTAAATTAAATAGAACAGCTGCAGCATCAGGAAAGAGGAAGGAGAAACTTCCCAGGGAAAGGAGAGGATGTGCTTATCTTTGACTCTTAGAGTAAAAGCTGAGTTTCTCAGGCAGCAAAGACAGACTCACTCATAAGCCTACACCCTGAGTGACACAACAAACTATCTTCATTTTAGATCGTAGGAGGAAGAGCAGGGGCCCAGGAAGTGAGAGCCCTGAGTTCCAGCTCAGCAGGAAAGACAAACAAACAAACAAAAAAATGGTGGAAGACAGAGAGCAATGGTTGCATCTTCCTTGATCTGGCAAAGGGCAAAGGACTGAGGCAAGGACAAGAGCATCTTCTCAGCCTCTAGACCCATCCCAGTGTTTTGTTTTTGTTTTTGTTTTTTTTTTTTTGCTTTTTGGGTCACACCTGGCAATGCACAGGTCTTACTCCTGGCTCTGCACTCAGGAATTATTCCTGGCGGTGCTCAGGGGACCATATGGGATGCTGGGAATTGAACCCGGGTCGGCCGAGTGCAAGGCAAACGCCCTACCCGCTGTGCTATTGCTCCAGCCCCCCCATCTCAGTGTTTTGTGTGTAAGCAGATCTATCTTGAGAGAATTATTTCACGCTCACACACATACATACATCTTGTCACCAAAACCTGACTCCATGGGTGTCATCTACAGTAGTATATTGTTGTCAATTTAGATCTACGTTTATTGGGTACACTCATGAGTCGATAACATTAAGATTGCATATACAGGGGCTAGAAAGATAGTACAAGGGTTAAGGCATTTGTCTTGGATGCAGCAGACCTGGTTCAAATCCTGGCACCACGTATGGTTCCCTGAGCACCACCAGGGGTCACTCTTGAGCACAGAGTCAAGAACCACCCACCGAGCACCGTGTCAAAGCACTGCAGGCTGTGCCCACTACCACCCTATCCCTCCCCACCCAATAGCATATAGGTAACCTCCCATTGTGAAAACAAGATAATACTTATTGTCAGTTGATATTTTTGTTCCATTAATATTCAGACACTGTAAATAATGGTTGTAATGCTATCCCTCACCATTATTTCCTTAGGACCGAGTCCTAGAAATGGAACTGCAGAGCCTAAAGGCCCAGCAGCATCAGACATTGTCTCCAAGAAGTATCTACGAGGTCTTGCTCCCAAAGGAAGCCCCCATGTGGCCAGCACCCCAAGAGCACTCAGCATAAGTTCGGGCTGCAAGGATGTGGCACCCATCCTTCTACCCACCCTTGGCCTCAGAGGGCTGAGCAGCAGAGACATGCCCAGAAGTCAAACTTCTTTTTCAGCCCCATTGGACAATCCAGAATTCCCTTCCCCAAGGTCTATTTTCACCAGAACTCCAGAATGTGGCAATGACTCTGCCAAACCTGAGTATCTGTTCTGGTTCAAGGGCTATATTAGTTTTCAACTTGGGGAACTTTTTTGTTTTCCCTGGATTCATGCCTTGGAACCCAATTCTACCAGGGTTTCACCCAGGCTCCTGCTAATCTGAGTCATCTTTTTCCACCACCTCAGCTGTAATCTCATCTCCTGTTTCTATTAGAGTTTCACATTCTAGAAGTAACTTGTGGTCTGGAACGGTACTGCCCAAATAATCCAATTATGCATAAGCCCTAGCCTGCTATTATTATTATTGTTATTATTATTTTTAGCCCCTTAGGACTTACTTACAGGGTCTGTGCTCAGGGATCATTCCTGTTAGGACTCAGGGACTACCTGGTGAGCTGGGGATTGAACCTAGGTTGGCTGCATGCAAGGCAAGGCTCCCGGCCCACTGCACTATCACTCCAGCCTATAAGTCCTAACCTGCTCATTCCACAATGTCTGGTCTGTAATCTGAGGCTCCCTGATGCTCTGACAAGCCCAGAGATATCTGGAGTATCTGGAGAATGTGTGTGTGTGTGTGTGTGTGTGTGTGTGTGTGTGTGTGTGTGTATGAGGGGGTGCACTAAGCAATCCCAGGGTCTGCAGAAATGAGTGCCTAACTAGAGCTGAGGTTCAGAGTTTCCTGTCTCTGGAGAGGCTTCTCAGAAGGTGGACTGTATGGGGAAAAGTCAGGTTCCCCTGGTGGCTGGTTCCTAAAGAAGCATCCAGGTCAGTACAGCCAGAGATGATGAGGTGGGGGAAAGACTGCAAGTGCCCAGGAAAGTGCCACCAAAGCCAAACCCAATTACTGTTGGTGCAGGCAACACTCAGACTTACTCGGGTGGTGCCAAAGCTGAGAAGATGGTGCACTTGTCCCTCCCACAGAACATCTGCCTCTCTGGCTGGGTCTAGGGCCATCTATAGGGCTGCTTGGGAAAGCCGATTCAAGAGAAAAGTGGGTATTGGGTCAGGGGGAGGAGGAGTCTCCTTCACAGCTGGCAGGCAGCTATTTAATATGTCCTGGACATGGTTGTAAGTTCTGGATAAAGTTTGGTGACAACCTCATTCAACAAAAACCTCCTGCACCTCTAGGACTGCCATGGCAGCCTGAGGAGTCTTAGTGGAGGGCCTGGTGTCAGCAAGAAGGGATGGAGGAGGGGGGAGGAGGATAACAATAAAAAAAAAACCACTAAGAAGCAGCAGCAGCAACCCAAGCATTAAATAGCATGACTGGATTAAGAAACGATGGTTCAGATACACAGTAGAATACTACTCATTTTAAGAAAAGATGAAATCATGACATTTTTCTACTACATGAGTGGATCTAGAGGCTACCCCGATGAATGACATTCAACAGGTAGATACAGAAGGATCTCTCATATGTAAGATACAAAGAAATGTAGTAAGGGAATAACAAACAGCCAAAGGCAATAGAACTGAAGCCTTGGTCTACAAAACTGCGCTCTCCTGGGGGCTGGAGGCATTGAGATGTGTCCCTGGGACACTAGTTGGGGGGAAACAGGCACTCCAGTGGAGGGTGTGGTTTTGGAACAATCATTGACAGTGTTGCACACCAGGGTTCACTTTTTTTTTTCTTTTTGGGTCACATCCGGCGTTACTCAGGGGTTACTCCTGGCTCTGCAATCAGGAATTACTCCTGGCGGTGCTCGGAAGACCATATCGGATGCTGGGAATCGAACTTGGGTCAGCTGCATTCAAGGCAAATACCTTACCTGCTGTGCTATCCCTCCAGCCCCAAGCTGGAGGGATAGCCACTTTTTTAAGGATGTAAGATGAAACACTCAGGACCACCTTTGAGAAACACAAGCATTCTCCACGGCTTCCATGCGCAGGCCCTGGGAGGTGGCTCTGTCCGCAGTCCACGGAGAGCTGCAGTTCCACTGTGAGTACATGGCCTCTGGCACCCCACAACCAAGTGTGCGACCCCAGCCATCATAGCAGGAACAAAGGGAAGGAGAGGGAAAACCAAACAAAAAAAAGTTTGAGAGCACACAAGACATATCTTTGTATCTACAAGAACAGCTATAATAAAACCAGAAAACAAGTGCTGGTAAGCAGGTGGGGAAATTGGAACCCTTGGACACTGCTGGTGGGAGTTAGAACAGTGCAGTTGCTGTGGAAATAATCTGGAGACTCTTCAAGAAGTTAAACATAGAATTCCATGAGATCTAACATGTGTTGATCCCACTCCTGGGTATACATCCAAGAAAACTAAAAACAGGTTTTCAAGGCCCAGGAGATGGCTCGAGGGCTGAGCACCTGCTGTGCAGACAGAAGCCCTGGGGCTCCTGAGCACAAAGCAGAGAATTGCCCCTGAGCACCGCTGGGCATGGCCCAGAAACAAAAAGAGAATGCAAATTTATATGACAAGAATGTTCACTAAAATAGTCCAACAATGGAAACCAGCCAAATGACATCAACAGATGAAAGGATAGAGAGGCTGAAGAGATAGTATGGGGGTTGGATGCTTGTCTTGCACAGCTCACCTGGGTTCAAGCATGGCATTGCACATGATCTCCCAAGCATGGCCAGGAGCAGTCCCTGAGCACAGAGATAGGAGTAAGCCTTGAGCACAGAGATAGAAGTAAGCCCTGAGCATAAAGATAGGAGTAAGCCCTGAGCACAGCCAAGTGTGTACATACAGTGGGATTTGTTGACTATATAATTGATGGACTACTGATATATTGTATAAAATGGATAAACAGGGCTGGAGCAGTAGTACAGCCTGAGGGGCATTTGCCTTGCATGCAGCCGACCTGGGTTCAATCGCTGGCATCCCATATGGTTCCCCAAACACTACCAGGAGTAATTCCTGAGTGCAGAGCCATGAGTAATTCCCCAGGAGTGACCTCTGAACATCACCAGATGTGACCCAAAAAGTCAAAACACACACACCACACAATGGAAAAATAATGAAAATGTTCTACAGAGCAAAATAAGTCAGTCAGGTGGGGGCTGGAGCAATAGCAGAGCAGGTAGGGAGGGCATTTTCCTTGCATGCAGCCAACCCGGGTTCGATTCCCAGCAATCCCATATGGTCCCCTAAGCACCATCAGAAGTAATTCTTGAGTGCAGAGCCAGGAGTAACCCCTGTGCATCGCCAGGTGTGATGCAAAAAAAAAAAAAAAGGAAATCAGTCAGGGGACCAGTGGGTAGCTCAGTAGCTTAGTGTGTCTACCTTGCAGGTATGAGGCCATGAGTTCAAGTCCCAGTGCCATCACATGCTCTCAATATGGTTCCAACAGCTATGCTGTTTTTTTCTGGGAGCTCTGCTGTCTATAATCGCCAATTCACAAAAGATATTTCTGCCAGTGTGAGCTATGCAACTGACAAGGTATGATTCCAGCAAGCAGCTCAATAGACAAAAAGATGCAAACATCATAGCCAGGAGCACAAGATTTGTGAGTAAAGGGGATAGAAAGCAGCATAGCAGGCAGGGCACTTTCCTTGCATGCAGCCAACCCAGGTTTGATCCCTGGCATTTCATATATTCCCCTGAGCACCACCAGGAGTAATGCCTGAGTGCAGAACCAGGAATAACCCCCAGCATTGCTGGGTAAGGCCCAAATTGGGGGGCGGGGGGAAAGAGGTAACTAAAGAGGCAGGGAGAGAGCTCAAGGGGTTGGAGTAAGCCAGGGAGTTGCCAGAGAGCACAGCAGGATATAGTACAAACCACCCACCCTCCACCAAAAAATGGAAATCCAGAAGCAATTTTTTTTTGGGGGAGGGGGCACAACCACGTTGCTAAGGATTGACTCCTGACCTTGTACTCAAGATCACTACTAGCTCAACTCAGGGGACCATTTGTGGTACTGGGGATCAAATCCAGGCTGGCTATATGCAAGGTAAGAGCCTGCTCCCATGTACTATGAATCCTGCCCAAAGATGAATCACTGAAGTAAACCCCTCAGACAAGGACTTCATGTCCCCTTGGTGAAATACAATTTTCACAAATTTTCTTCTATGGAAAAATTTTTTACTATCCTGTTAGCCATATAGTAGTAACAAACAATATAAAATAAACTGTTGTGGGCCTGCTACAGCCTCAGGGACAGGCTTGAGGGGTGGTTGAGGAAACGGAGACAACGGTGGAGGGAAGGTGACAGTGATGGTGGGACATTGGTGTTGGAACACTGAATGTCTATAACAAATCATCATGAACAACCTTGTAAAAAACTTAGTGTTTAAATATATTTTTCCTCCACTTTAGTGGAGGAAAAATAATATTAAAAAAAATTTTTTTTAAAGATGAATCACTTAAACACAAAGGAAACTACTTCCTGGAAGACGTTTCCTGGTGCCAAGGCCAAAGAGAAGTGGCTTTTGCAGATGTTCAAAAGGAGGATCGGATGGACTGCAGAGAATGCCAGGCCCAGCGTTATGCTTCCAGCAGGATGCTGGAGAACAAGCTCTCACACGGGCCCCCCAAACACTAGAGCTCAGAGCCCTCAGGTCTGCCCAGCCAGCCTCCCCAGCAGAAATCTGACCCTCGCAACTGGCTCTCTCACTCAGCCTTTCCATTTTCTTTCCTCCTGCTCTTATTTACAAATATACTGTGTGTTTGTTGAAGAAAACAAAGACAAAGGAAAAGAGGAAGTGAAAAATAATTCATAATTCTCACCACCTAAAACCATCACTCTATGGAACCCTAGTGGAAATATAAGCCACTGGGGACCATGAAGATAAAGAAACGGGGTTGGAGCAGTAGCACAATGGGTAGCCTGCTTGCCTTCATGCGGCCCCCCCAGGGTTCCATCTCTAGTGCCACATATGGTCCCACCCACTAATAGTAATCCCAGAGTGCCCAGTCAACCCTGAGCACTGTCAGGTTGGCCAAAAAAACAACAAAAGATAAACAGTAAGCAAAGGGTTGCTTGGGGGCAGGGAGCGGGGGGGGGGGGGGGGGGGGAGAGAGAGAGAGAGAGAGAGAGAGAGAGAGAGAGAGAGAGAGAGAGAGAGAAGAAAAGTGCCATAGAGGCAGGTGATGGGAGGAAACCTGGGGACACTGGTGCTGAGAAATGTACACTTGTGGAGAGATGGGTGTTGGAACACTGTCTGATTAAAATCTATCATGAACAGCTCTGTAAGGGTCTATCTCACAGTGATTCAATAATACAGTTTTTTTTTAAAAAAGAAAAACAGTGGGGAAAAAAGGAAAAAAAGAAAAATGTTGCTTAAAGGAAACCTACTGAAAAATAAGTAGCAACACTTCATAGCAAACTGCGTGCACAGTGGGGAGAGGAAGGCTTGATTTGGAGTCTATCTTCAAAAAAAAATTAAAACCAGGAGCCAGAGTGATAGCTTGCCTTGCACACGGAGGATCCGGGTTCAATTCCTGGCACCCCATATGGTCCCCCTGTCAGCAGGGCGAGGAGTGATCTCTGAGTGCGCGCAGAGCCAGGACTCAGCTCTAAGCATTGGCGGGTATGATCCAAAAACCAAACCCCCCCAAATAAAACCCAAACTAGCGAAAATGTTTACAGTTTATGTTGTTTTGTAAGCATGAGTTAAGCAGACTTTGATTTTGGAGACGTGTTCTTTTTAAAAAAACTTTTATTCGGGGGAGGGACGAGGTTTGGGTCACACCTAGGTGTTCGTTCCTGGGCCTCTGCGTTTAGAAGTGCTGACCCCTAGTGGTGTAGGGGCGGAAGTGGAATGGGAAGCCGAATTTATGCAAGGCAAGTGCCTGAACCCGCGTACTGGCTCTCTGGCTCAGGAGACCTGGGACTTTTTTTTCCTGGTTTTTGTTTGTTTGTGTGTTTTTTGTTTGCTTGTTTGTTCGTTTGTTTTGATTTTGGGGTCACACCTGGCAATGCACAGGGGTTACTCCTGGCTCTGCACTCAGGAATTACTCCTGGCGGTGCTCAGGGGACCATATGGGATGCTGGGAATCGAACCCAGTTGGCTGCGTGCAAGGCAGCCGCCCTACCCTCTGTGCTTTTGCTCCAGCTTCTGGAGACCTGGTTTTTTTTTTTTTGCGAGCATATTTGTTTGAGAGACAGACTATACAAACTTTGCTTCACTGTTTCACCAAAATCCCATAAAAAGCATCGCTAATGGGAGCCGAGGCCTAATAACAGAAGCTAGGCCACATGCCTCCCATGCATGAGACCTGGGGTGGATTTCTGGTACCACAGGGTGCCCCCAGCATGGCTGCCGTGTGGTCCTGGAGGACCCCCAGAGCCCCAGCTAATTTACATCATCAGAGGGCCTAAGCACCATTGAATCCTCAGGCCAGTTGGGCTAGAATGGTGGTGGTGTGGGGGGGGGGGGGGTGGCAAACCTCCTGAATACCACTTGGGAGTACCTACCCAAAAGCACTGCTTCTGTCTATATACATATTGAGAACTTCATCCATTTTTCAAAGGGCCTGGTTCTTCTTTGCTACAAACTGAGTGACAATGAGTTCAAGGTTATACTCTGCTATGATCACACAATGGGGCAGAAGCTGTAAGAAAAAAATCAGCAAAAAAGCAAAGGACTAATACACCCAACAACATGGTCGAACCTTATGCTAAAACACAGCCTAAGTGAAAGAACCTAATCACCGATGAACACATACGGAAAATTTCATAACAGGCAAATCCATAGAGACAGAAAGTCAATCAAACCCCTTGCCCCAGGGGCCTGTCCTCCATTCCAGATCATTCTTTTCATTCTGAGCTAGACAGTGAAATAAATGTTTTTGAGTTGGGAAGCAAAATGCGACTGTATTACAGATTTATTATCGATCATCCATCAGGCGCATCTAAGACACTCCCACAGATACTGATAATGGTATCTAGAGGAGCCCCAAGTTCTATGGAGGTGCCCCCCTTCATGGGCCCTGGCCTCCTGATCCCCAGCTTACTCTGTGACTGCCGTCCCAAACCCTTGGCATGACAGCAGAGAAGATGGAGGCAGCAGAAGTAAAAGGTGAGAAATGGAAGAAGCTGAAAATGGAGACCCAGTTAGAGGCATTCGAGGAACGAGGGCCAGTGATGGGTGAGAGTAAAGATCTGGGGCTGGGGGTAGAGAATGGTGAGGAGGACAAATTCTGGGCTAGTGAGCACAGAGATTAGGGCACTTGCCTGTCATGTACGGGGGCTGGAGTGATAGTACAGTGGGTAGGGCGTTTGCCTTGCACTCGGCCGACCCGGGTTCAATTCCCAGCATCCCATATGGTCCCCCGAGCAGCACCAGGAGTGATTCCTGAGTGCAGAGCCAGGAGTCAGCCCTGAGCATTGCCGGGTGTAACCCAAAAAGAAAAAAAAATTCAAAAGAAAGGAAAGGAGGGCAAGCGATAGTACAAGGTATAAGGCCCTTGCCTTGCCTGCAGTCAACTCCAGTCCAGTCCCCAGTACCACATATGAATGAATGGTCTCCTGCGCACCGCCAGGAGTGACCCCCGACCACAGAGCCCTGGCACTGTCGGGTGTAACCCAAAGACCGAACAAAAACAAGTTCTGGATTGACAAATGGTGATGGCTGCACTGCTTTTGACCACTGAAGTGTAACATTACATGGTGAATGTTATTATATCTCAGTGATTTATTTTTAACTTGGGTGTGTTTTCTTTTTTAGTTTGTTTTGGGGTCACAACCAGTAGTGATTGAGCTAACCCCTGGCTCTGCACTCAGCGATCACTCCTGGCAGGCTCTTGGGACCATGGAGGGTGTCCAGGATTGAACCCAGCCTGGCAGTGTGCAAGTGCCCTACCCACTGGACTACAGCTCCGGACCTTTAGTGAGGATGTGAAGGAAAACTTAACACTCCCTGACAACTTTGCAGAGTCCAGCTGTTGTCTGCAGCTGGCCAATGAGCTGTCTTTTACAGCAAACTGAGGAGCCTGAGGATGAGCAGGGATGGGGACAAGACTAGCAGAGTCCCCAAAGGCCACTCAGACCAAAGCTGGGAGGGCTGTTTGGGACACAGAATCTCATGGCAAAGAAGCTGCAGAGAGTTGACCCAGCTGGCAACCCCACATGCTGCCCTCATGGCAGAGACGGGCATGCGATGCTGTGCTGTCTTGAATTATAGGCCATGAAATCACACAGGGCTACATACCTCTCTGTTGCAGAAGCCTCTAGGTAACTACTGAAGGAGCGCGTGGATGGACAAAGCTTGCAGGGAGTTTTGTTTCCTTATTGGGGTGCCGGGAACTGAACCTAGAAACACACACGCAAGTGCGCTGCCACTGAGCGGCAGCCCTGGGCCGGCGGCAGGTTTTCTACGGGATAACAATATTCTCGTCATCCTCGCTCTCCTCCTTCCACAGCTCCTTTATTCTCGAATTTGCACAGCAATTATGAGCGATTACAAGATTTAATCCTCTAATACATTTTCCAACCATGTAATCATATCTTTTATCGGAGTTAATACCTTGGTAGGTACCACTTAATTCCAAGTCCCTATTATTTTTGCTTTTGTTACTTTTGTTTGTTTTTAATTGGGGCCAACACTGCTTGGGCCTGGTAGAGCTAAAACTATTTAACTGGTTGTTAAACCCAGGTGGGTTTTTGGAGGTGCGTGTGTGTGTATGGGTGGGGTGGTGGTGGTGTTATTTGATTGTTGTTCTTTGGGTCACACTGAGCAGTGTTCAGGGCTGACTCCTGGCTTTCTGCTCAGGGATCACTCCTGGATGGGCTCAGAGGACCATAAAGAGTCCCAGGGACGGAACACAGGTCAGCTATATGCCAGGCAAACGCCCTACTGGCTGTCAGTCACTCCAGCCCCAGTTGGCTGGTTTTTGGGCCACCACTAGTGCCACTCACGGACTATTCCCAGCTGCTCAGGGATGATTCCTGACAGTGCCAAGCAGAATGGGGCCCCAGCCCACACACTGTTTCATTTATTGCCTTCTACACACATCCTAGTTGGCTACAAGAAGAGGCTTCCTGGGGCTGGAGCCATAGCACAGCAGGTAGGGCGTTTGCCTTGCACGTGGCAGACCCGGGTTCAATTCCCAGCATCCCAGATGGTCCCCTGAGCACCGCCAGGAGTAATTCCTGAGTGCAGAGCCAGGAGTGACCCCTGTGCACAGCCAGGTGTGACCCAAAAAGAAAAAAAGAAAAAAAAGAAGCGGCTTCCTTTCTTCCACTATAATGTGACCCTCTTGGTGTACGGGAGCCATTGAGCTCCACCCAGTCTTTCTGCATCTCAGCATCTAACAAGGAGAAATGAAAACATCTATTCCCAATAAACCAATACAAACCTTGATCAGTGAATGTGCTTTCACCTATTAAACCATCTCTGGCAAAGTTCGGGGAAATATCAATCCCTTGTTCTGGACACACGCCAGGTAGTTCCGATTTCTGCAGAACTGGTCCAGAGATATAGTTTGAGCTGATTAGTGAATACTTGGCTTCTGTCAACTTCACTTTATTACCATGTTCATATCAGGTTTTATTGTTTTCAGATTTTCTTGCCCAGCTTACATAAACATTTCATTCATTCAGTAGAACTGAGTGATCTACTTTTATCAGTATAGTTTGAATTTCCTCGAGCTCGTTCTTGAAGCCTGTTCTATAGCTGTTGGTTTACCAGATCATATCTTAACTGTAGAATTATGCTTCTTTTATCTTGTGTATTTCCCCCCTAGGTAGGTACTGGACTTTTTGGGGTTATTTCTGCTCACTCCCAGCAGTGCATGGAGGACTAACTAGTGCTGGAGATCAAACTAATTGAACTCCTCCTGTATTGAACTATCTCCCTAACCCTCATGTACCAAACTTTTTAATTTATTTCACTGTTTCTCCTCGCCTCCCTCTTGTCAACTTTCCAAGCCTACCAATATATTTGATCTCCCAAAATATTCTATGTTTATGTCATCTAATATTCATTTCTTTATTTTACCCACAGAGTTATGTAAGACTGTCATCTCTGTTTTTATTCAAGTAGAAGATAAAGTTTTTCAAGGAGATAAAGGTCAAGGACAAAGCTCTGAGGCTTGCCAATAAAGATTTCCTTTGCAAAAATTAAAAATAGAACCCACAAATCCAGCAACTCCACTTCTGGGAATAAGACCAAAGGAAACAGTAACTCAAAAAGCTATCTATACCCCCATGTTCATAACAGCACCATGTGCAGCCGGTAAGACATGGAAACGACCTACACAAATGTTCACTGATGGGTGAACAGATAAGGAAGCTGTGGTATATATTAATACCGCAGAATATTACTCACCAATACAATCAAAAGAAATGCCTATTATTTGTGTCACAGGTGGACCTTGAAGTCATTACACCAAGTAAAATAATTCAGAGAACAACAATGTCTTTGTTATCTCACAAGAGGAATGTTAACAGAAAAAAACCAGGGGTGGGGGCCAAGGCAATAAAGGGCTGGAGCACATGCCCCGCATGTCCAGATCCCCACATCCCAAAGGCGTAACGGCATGGCCTGCTGAGTACCAATGGGTGTACCTCTAGTGCCCCAGAATTGCTGGGAAGGTCTTAGAAAGTCAAAAACACTAAGCCGGAGTGATAGGACAAAGGGGAAGGCATTTGCCTTGCATGCAGCCAACCCGGGTTCAATCTCTGGCATCCTATATAGTCCCCCAAGCACTTCCAGGAGTGATTCCTGAGTGCAGAGCCAGGAACAATCCCTGAGCATCACTGGAAGTGGCCCCAAACAAACAAAATCCCATCTTCTCAAATTTAACCAATGACTTAATTTTGATTTGCTTTGCACATTTATATCTTCATATAACAAGAAAAAAGAAAAAAGCTGATTATTAGTTGATATGTAGCTTCTGTTGTTCAATATTGTGAGATTCACTAGTATTCTTTAGGAACTTGTGGGGGGTGCATTTAGTTTGGGATCACACTTAATACAGATTCTGGCTTTGTGCTCAGGGGTGCTGGGGGTTCAAACCAGGGTCAGCAGGATGCAAGGCAAGTGCCTTAATCCCTGCATTCTCCAACTCTGAAACTTGCATTTTTTTGTTTTGAGGCCATACCTGGTGCTCAGGGTTTACTCCTGGGGGGCTTAAGGGACCATATGGGGTTCCAGGATTGAACCCATGTCAGCTGTATGCTAGGCAAGCACTCCTACTGCCTGTACTATCTCTCTGGCTCCTGAAACTTGCATTTTGTTTCATTTGGGGGCTACACCTGGCAGTGCTCAGAGAGTACTCCTGGCTCTGCACTTAGGGATCATGACTGGCTGGCTGGGGGAACTATACGGGGTGCTGGGGATCAAACCCAGGTCAGTCACATGCAAGGCAAACACCCTACCTGCTGTACTACTGTCTGGAACTTGCATTTTAAAAGTGATAAGAAACAAAGCAAAATGTTACTATTTTGGTCTTGGGGTCATACAAGGGTGTGTGGGGACATTATGGAGCTAGTGATCCAATGTGAGCCTCCTACATGCAAATCTCTCTCTCTCTCTCTCTCTCTCTCTCTCTCTCTCTCTCTCTCTCTCTCTCTCTCTCTCTCTCTCTTTTTCCTCCCTATCCCTCTCTTGCCCAGACAGGTGATTTACATTTACTTCTCAGCAACTTTCTCACTAATCAGAAAAATGACATTTTGGAGGTCAGAGTGATAGTACAGCAGGTAGGCCATTTGCCTTGCACGCGGCCAACCAGGGTTCAATCCCCAGGATCCCATATAGTGCCATGAGCACCGCCAATTTCTAAGCACAGAGCCAGATGTTGCCCCCAAACAAACAAAAGACATTTTTTTTGAAAGAGAAAAAAACTTTTACTTTCTAAATGGTAACCATATACAAGGCATAACTCTAACACGAGGCCTACAGCTTGATAAATGCAGAGTTGAGATGGGTACAAACACTGACTAGTTATTCTCAGTTCTTAAGGCACCCAGGCTAGGTCCTTCCGAGCCACCTTAGACATCATCATCCCCCTTCACTGCCATCAGAGCCAAATCTCAGAGAACTGTTAGCAGTTCTGCCTCACTGTTATTTCCCCAACAATTCCTTCTAGGTGACTTGACTGTGCTTGCCTGGCACTGATTTTCCATTCATCTAACCCCGAGGGTTCCTCTCTGGTCTTTCTCCAACGTGGGCTCTGCTGTTTTCACTTACTGCATGTGGAAATCACCTAGTAGTCAGCTCAGCAGCAGAACCAAGGGGCCAGCTGCCGTACCACACAGGGTACCGGAGACTGAACAAGAGATGGCTGCATACAAGCCAAACTCCTTACCCACTGTACTAACTCTCCAGCCCCCACCAGTGTAATTCATCAAATGTACCAGGTAAGTAGCTGTTTTGCCTCCTGGCCCCTCCTCCTGAGCTCACGTGCAATTCTGAGGAATGAGGACCCGAACACAAGCCTCAAACCCAGCTTCACTCACCCTGGCTGCACGTCCCTTCCCCCACCTAGTGTGCCTCCAGAAATCCTAGGCTCTAGCATGGGTGTGGGAGAGGGACGTGTGGGTTTCATAAAAGCATCATCTGTCGCTCTGCTTAGAGCTGAAGTCTCCAAAGTCTGGCATTGAGATAACAATCTTCTGATGGATAAAACTGATTAAAATTGAACTGAAAAGTAAACCTTCCTTTGGCTAGATGACTATCTATTTGGACTTTATTACCGACTTAAAGTTCTTCCCAGCCCCATCCTGCTTTCGTTCTTGATTTGAATGTCTACTTTGAATTGTGTGTGAGAAGACCAGATTTGAGCACTTAAGTTTAAAAAAGCAATCAAGGGCTGGAGACAGTTCAACGGGTGACGCACTTTCTTCCAAAGAGTCCCACCTGGGGTGGATCCCCAGCACCCCACATGGTCCCTCAAGTCCCCCAGGCGTGATCCTTGAGCACAGAGCCAGGAGTAAGCTCTGAGCACAAACAGATGTAGATGGAAATAAATAAAATTAAATTAAATCAAAAGGGAGTCAAAGTTCATGAGATCATATAATTTGTTGTTAGTAATAACAGCTTTAGGAGAAAAATGTAAGGTGCTTGGAATAAGGCAAGACTATATTCTTCACCAACCCAAATTCCAAAGACAGGTCATTTACCATCTCTATTGAAATGTTCTAACT
This sequence comes from Sorex araneus, assembly GCF_027595985.1. Classification (NCBI taxonomy): domain Eukaryota; kingdom Metazoa; phylum Chordata; class Mammalia; order Eulipotyphla; family Soricidae; genus Sorex; species Sorex araneus. The sequence goes on along the minus strand of NC_073305.1, from coordinate 136,885,974 downwards.
TAGACTATGGAGTAAATTTTTATTATGCTCTGAAGATTACAGTCACCTGGAAATTAAGAGATTACACCTTACAAAATTATATAAGCAGTTGAACAAAGGCTCCAAGTGGTTCTGAACTGCAACAAAAAGACTTCGAGGGTCACAGACATAGCCCCACAGGCTGTACACACACGTTGCCTGCTGAAGACGCAGGTTCAGTGCCCAGCACTGAACAGAGCCTGAGCACTACATGGAACCTCCCCAACTGCCAGGATCAGCTCCTGAGCACAGAGCCAGGAATAGTCCCTAAGCACCGAACGTGGTGAAACAAGATCTTTCAAGTCTCTGCATTCAATTTCATTAACACTGTATACTTCAGAAAATGCATATAAATTTACTTACCATTAGATAAAATTATATAGTAGAGGATGCCATTACCAAATCTTAAACAAGTAGGGTTACTGACTCGACAGAACCTTTTATGTATGTACCTTACATACACCCGATCCTAGTTTGATCCTCCGCCCTGCATGGATTCATGAGGTATGGTCCTGGGGTCCCTCAAGTGCTGCTGGGACAGCCCTGAGGATTCCTGGCACCGTAGGAACCTAGCACTGAAACTTCAGCCCAGTTGGCTGAGGATTGCCTGGAGTAACTGCCAGGCCTCTAAGCACCTCTTGGTAGGAATGAAAGATTTAAAAAAATAACCACCACCAGCGGGTAGGGCGTTTGCTTGCACGAAGCCGACCCGGGTTTGATTCCTCCATCCTTCTCGGAGAGCCCAGCAAGCTACCGAGAGTATCTCAACCACAAGGCAGAGCTGGCAAGCTCCCCGTGGCACATTCGATATGCCAAAAATAGTAACAAGTCTCACAATGGAGACATTACTGGTGCCTGCTCGAGCAATTCAATGAGCAACGGGACGGCAGTGATACAGTGATACTGTGATGATAATGTCCCAAATCATGAAATAAAGCCATCCTTATGGTAAAGTTAGTTGAAACTGCCATTAATTGCTTAGGTAGAGCTTCCTGATGGAAAAAGGGCCGGGAGAACAAGGTTCTCTCTGGAACTGGCTGGTGAGAAAGACTCAAGATTTTTTCCCAAATCATTAGATGGATCAGTTAGAAGTCAGGCCTTAGGGAAGACCTACACATCCAACTTCTCTCACCATCTCCTGTCCCTCTGATGACTTCTCCCTCCCCATATATTGCCCATGCATCTGCAGATGATAGTAATCACTTCAGCCCTTCCTCCCCATTTAAGACATAAAATACGAATGTCTATTTCAGATCTAAGACTGAACTTGTTATAGACTTTTGCTGACTGTACATTCAAGCAGCATGTATGAGTGACAACCAGCTCTCATTTTTATGAGGGGAGGAAAGTATTATCCTGCAAAGAGAAGAGAAAGACAGGCTGAAGGAATGTGTTCACAAGAAGGTAGAGAATATGGGAGATAGGGGCCAGAGATTTAATACAGTTCAGGTGCTTCCTTGAAAACAGCCGAGCCCAGTTCAACCCCAGCACCACCTTAAGTCCCCAGTACACCACCAGGAATGATCCCTGAACACAAGGGCAGTAGTCCCCGGGCCCACCAGAAGTGCCCCTCCACCACAATGGACAGAGATGCTAGTTTTTGCTTAGTGTAAACAAACTTAACATAAATAGTTAAGGGAGGGGCTGGAGTGATAACACTGTGGGTAGGACATTTGCCTTACAGGTAGCCGACCTCAGTTCGACTCCCAGCATCACTTATGGTCCTCTGAGCACCGCCAGGGGTAATTCCTGAGTGCAGAGCCAGGAGTAACCCCTGTGCATCGTCTGTTGTGACCCAAAAAGCAAAAAAAAAAAGGGAGCTCCTTGACATGGACTTGGAAACAAAAGCATTTCTACTTCATAAAGTGTATTACAGTCTATGCACATTTCTGCTCTTACAGTGCAAATAACTTACATTATATAAAGGAGTTCTTTTTTTACTTGGGGGCCACACCCAGCGGTGTTAGTCCTGACTGTGCTCAGAGGTCACTCTGGAAATGTTCAGGGAACCTTAGTGGTGCCTGAACTTGAGTCAGCTGTGCACCAAGGCAAGCACTACACCCACAGTACTATGGCCCCTAAAGGAACTTCTTTACCAGAACTCAAAAAAACTAAATTCCATTCTTAGGGAAAAACAAGTACAGAACACTAAGAGGAGGATACAAAATCTCTTGCCATTTTCTTAGGCACAGATCCAGTCCTCCAGAAAAAGTCTAAACAAGCTAGTTGGCTTACTGCTTCACCATGCATGGACATCCAGGGCTCTTTGTGACCTTTGGTTTCCTGGGCACAGCTGAGCTCCACTGAGTTAGAGAATATGGAAATGATCAGGCAATTGCATTCTCTCAAACACTTATTTTGACACACAAAGCTTACTGTCTCAAGTCTCCCACTGGTGGAATTCCAGGCAGAGTAATGAAGGTTACCCCCGGGCCAAAAATAACAAGTCAGGTTGAAAATGAGTATTGGGAAATATAGAATCAACTTGCAAGTATCGGTGTGCCATTTTTATTTTCCAAGCTTTCCTCCCTTTATCTGATTCTTAACCCAGAAATTCTCCAAAGAATACCAAAGAATACCACTGAAGAGCCCTCTGGTGGGAACTGGTGGTGTGGCGGAAAGATGTTAGTTCACTTCTGTTGTCTTGGGGCCACACCCAACTGTGCTTCAGGCACCTGCCCTACTACTGTACTATCACTCTGGGCCTAAGAAATATCTTCAGCTTGTGTGTTGTAAACCACCCCTAGCTTTGCACTCAGGGGTCAGACCCAGGGATCCCCCCTGCAAAGCATACACTCCAGCCAGTCTTTCCCACAGTGGGCAGCAGAGGCGGGGGAGGTGGGATGGCAGCGCCCTCGATCCAGCTGGGGTCAGGTGAGGGTCGGGGGGAGTCATGCATTATGTCTGCTTAAAGAAGGTAGATTTGTTGGAGGCTGGACCAATAATTCTTCTGAAAAGATGGTAGTAATTAAGTTGGGGAACCTCTGTCCCGCCCTTCGAGCTAGGCCCCCCGGAGCAAAAGGGAAACAACTTACAGAGAAGGTGGTACATAAGGGTGTGATGTCTCAAGAAAGTTACTTTCAACCAGTATTAGTAGTCACTGTTTATAACATAGTTTAGGAAAATTATATTATAAAAATTACGTGAGGGGCTGAAGCAATAGCACAGGGAGTAGGATGTTTGCCTTGCACGCGGCCGACCAGGGTTGGATTCCCGGCATCCCATATGGTCCTCCGAGCACGGCCAGGAGTAAGCCCTGTGCATCCCTGAGTGTGACCCAAAAAGCAGAAACAAACAAACAAAAAACCAACCCGAAACTCCATCAAACTCTGAAATGTTTGATGCATAATAATTCTGTTAAATAATCAGAGTATAATAAAAGGGAAGTTATTAGCTGAGTTCCATCAATTTGGTTTAATTCGCTTTGACTTTTTCTCCTGGTCTTCTGTTATCTTTTCTGCAGGTCGCTTCTTCAACCCTTTCATTTTCCTGGTTTGTAGTTTACTTAGATCTTGCTTCTGCATGTGAATCCTTCCATAAGTTGTACCGAAAGTATCATGGGAGATATTTTTCTTCTTCTTTGGCTATGAAACAAAATTAATGATCTCTATTATCATGAATTGACAAACATCTAATATGCAACTACATTACTAACAATTTTCATTAGTGACACCCCCCCTTAAAGTTATCTAGTCTGCACCCCAATAAACCTTTCTTCTCAAACCAAGTGCAAATGTATCACTTGATAATCTTTTGAAAACTAGGTCCTAATTCAGTGGTTGTAGAATGGGATTAGAACATTCCCCCCCCCCCCTCCGCTTTTTTTGGGAGAGGTGCCAGGCATCGAACCCAGGTAGGTCGCCTGCAAAGCAAGCACCCTACTCACTGTACTATGACTCCAGCCCCAAGACTCAGCATTTCTAAGAACTCCCAGGTATACTGTCTGACCACATTCTGAGACGAGATACTAGGGAATACAATAGCCACTGCCACGCAGAGAAAACAGCTCTGTGTTTACTGAAGGATTTGTGACCAGCACTGTCACTACCACTCACATGCCCAGTCTTCTTCAATGCCCAAGAAGATTCTCCATTTTTTTTCCCCCTAGAAAGTGGCAGTCTTGGCTACCAGAAAGTTCTTAGTCACACTTGAAGGCTGCCAGGTTTCTCCAACTTTTTGCTTCTTCTTCCTATTCACAGTTCCAAGATCTAGTTTTATCTATTCTACTGATCTCTTTGTATGTATGACCTTTAACGTAATATGTCATATATTCTTTTCAGAAAGAAAAAGGAATATACAAGTAACCACGATGCCAATCTGCATGTTACATACCTTGAGGGCTTTGGGCACTTTCATAGCTAACTTATAAAGGTCATCTGAAGCCAGATGTGTCCTCCTCAGAACCAAATCTAACGAGGGTCCCATCTCTTCCAGCTCGACCCGTGGTGTTTTGCAACCGGATTTCAAGAGCAACCTTTATGAAATATGAAAAAGAAATGTTGTGTTGACTCGAATAAAAGATAAAAGCCCAAAACATTTTGTTGAATTATAGACCCACAAAATGATATAAAATGTTTAGAAAAGTTGTGCTTCTGCATAGGGCCCAGAGTGATAGTACAGCAGGTGGGGAGTTCGCCTTGCACGCAGCCAACCCCGACCCGGGTTCAAGGGTTCAATCCCCAGTTTAATTCCCAGCATCCCATATGGTCCCCCGAGCAGCACTGACAGAAGTAATTCCTGAGTGCAGAGCCAGGAGTAACCTTGAGCACTGCTGGGTGCAACCCAAACAACAACAACAACAACAACAACAACAACAACAACAACAAAAAACCCTCTGCATATTTTATCATGGCAATAAAATTTCTGGAAATTAATAAAGCCCCCAGTCCCAAATTTGACCCACTTGGTGTATACAGAAAACAAGACCGGGCTGGAGCGATAGCACAGTGGGTAGGGCATTTGCCTTACACTTGGTTACACTCGGGTTCGATTCCCAGAATCCCCTTATGGTCCCCCGAGCACCGCCAGAAGTGATTTCTAAGTGTAGAGCCAGGAATAATCCCTGAGCATTGCCAGGTGTGACCCAAACAGAAAACAAGAAAGACCTGATAAGACCTTCTCCAGCAGCAGACCCTGAGGAGGCTGGACGCCTTCCTACTGAAAGGGCCTGAAGGAAATTACTGGAGAATCCTCAATTCCTTCCTTTAATCTGATATGCACTCAGCTAGCCCAGACCAGAGAAGGCTGGACCCACCCTCCCAGAAGGATCCAGCAGGAACAAAGGTCAAGAAAAGCAGTTTCAAAGAGGATCATCAACAACTCTAGTCCCTTGGCAACAGCCCTTGCATACTTAGTTAAAAATCCCCCACGTGGGGCGGATTGGAGAAATCTTATAAAAGTCACTTTGAACCAAGGAAGGGTGCCCATATGCTGCCCTAGTCCATGTGTTGCTTGTGCCTAACGTGGCCAAGCACATGTCTCACCCACATCTCCCCTCTTGAGATGTGTAATCTCATGCTTTCATATCTAATGCTGGGATGTGTATAGAGGCTCTCTCCACCTTTGGAGAAGTCTGAATTCTCTCTTGAGTGCTCTGTCTCTGTCTCTGTCTCTGTCTGTCTCTCTATGTCTCTCTCTTTCTCGCCCTCCTTCCCCTTCCTAAAAAACTACAAATAAAATCTGTTTTACTTCACTGCCCGTCTACTCCTGAAATACTTTTCTGCAGGGTAAGACAATAACCCAGTTACCCTGGGTAAGGCCTAGGACTGACTCTTCTTTCCTGCAAAGAGCAATTCCTCGCCCCAACACGAGTGTGTGGCTCCCCGAGAAACCAGGTGTCGGGGATCAACTCCTGTGACGTATGTCTTGATGGCCACTTCTCGGGACTGGCAAGCTCTGGCCCACGCTGTGCAGGGGCGTTATCAGGGCAGAAAGTGACCTCTCTCCTCTACCTCACACAAGCCACCTGTGCCGACCACCTACTTCCTAATAATGATACAATACTGTTCTCTTCTACTTGCAGTGCTGCTACACTGTGCCCAGCACCAGAGTCCAGTGTGCCAGAATGTTTACATTATCCTGAGGTCCCCTTCCCATTCCTGTCCTATCCCTGTCACTGCTCTACTGACCTTATCTCGGGGTTGTTTCCACTGGGATGGTCTAATCCTTTGTTCTGTTTCTTTATACTCAGTGAGATCATCTGGTGTTTGTCTTTTTCTTTCTGGCTCACTTCATTAAGCACTTCCTCCAATTCAATCCAAGACACAGCAAAATGCATCCTTTCATCCATCCATCATTCCATCCATCCATCCATCCACCCATCTATCTCAGGATTTCTTTTCTCGTCTCTCCCTTTTGTTTTAGGGCCACATCTGGGGATGAAACCGGGGTCTGCCACATGCAAGCTAAGTGCCTTATCCTTATACAATTTATTTGGTCCCTATACCACAATTTCTTGCCCTACTCACCTGCTACTGTTGTTGACACTTGGGTTACTTCTGCTTTTTGGTTATTGTAAATAATGCTGTGATGAACCTAGATATGCACATGCCCTTTGGGATTAATGGTTTTGTATTTTTGGGGTAGATTTCCAGGAGTAGAATTGTAGGGTAAAATGGGAGCCCCCTATTTTACTACTTTTTAATTTTTTAATTATTATTGAGTCATACACTCTGTGTACCAACTATATTATTTGGAATCTTTTAAATATAAAAAAGATTTATGTAAACAGTGTTGTTTAAATAGTGAGATAAACAGTTCTTCTAAGAAACAGAACACTCTGAAGGCTGGGGTGACAGCACAGTGTGTAGGATGGTGGCCTTACACGCAGCACCACCTATGGTCCCCTGAGCCACACCAGGAGTGATCTCTGAGCACAGCCAGGTGTGGCCCAAAATATAGAAACAAAGAAATAAAAATAAATTAAATCCTTTAAGTTCATCTTATTTATATGTTTACACGATTAACAAATTCTCTTTCTGTTTTTATGGGGGGTGGGGACAGCACACCCTGCATGCAGTACTCAGGGATTATTCCTGACTCTGCACACCCCTGGTGAGCTTGGAGAAGCATACGGGACACCAAAGATAGAACCCAGGTAGGCCAAGTACAAGGCAAACCCTATCTGCTGTACCATCTCTCTGACCTAATTCAAGTTTCTCAAAGAGCTACTCAGAATCAACTTCTCTCCTTAGCACAGACATTAGCAGATCTCCATAGATTGGAATGAATTTAAAATCTTAATAAAAACCACAACTTTCTGGATACCATATGTCCAATTAGTGGCAAAATTTTTTGCAAGTGATACCATAGAACAGCTGGAAATCCTGAAGATTATGTGAGCTGAAACTCATTTTTGTAACAGTGGCGAGATTGCCACATGGGGGTGGGGGGTGGAAAGAGGATAATATAACAGTGTTTATAAAGATAAGCCTTTCAAACAAAAACTGAAGAATGAGAGAGGCAACTGGTGATGTGAAAGAAGAGAAAGCAAAGTAAAAAAAAAACTTGAGAGAGCAACAAATACCAGAGAGCAGAAGTAATTGTGCAGAAGCTCACTAACATCTCTTTGGGGCCTATATCCCTGCAGATGGCAAACCAAGATTAGCTCCACCCACAGGCTGTGCACTTACTGGGGTTGCAGAAAAAGCCACAGCAATAGATATGTTAAAATGGACATAGACACCCAACTGAACAAAAGTAAAAGAAGCAGAAGTGTTAAATTAAAAAACTTCTAGATAGGGGATGGAGTGACAGCACAGGGGGAGGAGGGGGGCAGAGTGTTTGCCCTGCACAGAGCTGACCCAGATTTGATACCAGGCATTTTATATGGTCCCCCAGGCATTAGGGGTAATTCTTGAGCAGAGCCACAAGTAACTCCTGAGCATCATTGGGTGTGGACCAAAAACAAAAACAAACAACAAAAATCCCAGCATCCTTCATGTACTAAGTACTATCGCAGCAGCTCTGGGCTGTGAGGTAGGGTGCCACCAGCACAGGCGAATGCTGGTTGCACCACAGCCAGGTAGATATAAGTAGCACAGGAGGATGTGTGACCCCTGGCAAGCAGCAAAAGAAATGTGAAAAAGAAACAATGCAGAAGTTCAGCCTCTGGAAAGCACAGTAACCCTGGCACCATTAGAAGTGATCCTGAGCACTAGCAATAAGGCACCAAGCCCAGAAAAACCTATCACCATACTTAAAACTACAACCATAACTTCTGCGCCTCCACAAGAGCACGATGCCCAGTGAGCACATGTGAAAACACAATTAAAATCCCAGAGCTCACTGCAGTCAAGAACAGGGGTCCCACAACTTCAGTGTGACTTCCAGTATATCACAACAAAATGAAAGGGGCTGGGGACAGCCAACAGGCTGAGCTCAGGTGCTGCATGCAGGAGGACCAGGTTCAATCCCTGGTTCCACATGATCCCCTAAAGCACCACAAAAAGTAAGCTCTGAGCACTGAGCCAGGAAGCACATGAGTACTGCCACATGTGGCCCAAAGTCCTCAAAAAGGGAGGGCAGGGCCAGAGAGATAGCAACAGTGAGTAGGGTGCTTGCCTTGCACACAGTTGACCCAGGTCCAACCTGCGGCTTCCCAAAAGGTCCCCTGAGCACCAACAGGAGTGACTCCCTGAGTAAGGAGCCAGGAGTAAGCCCTGAGCACCAGGTGTGGCCACCCCTTGCCCAACCCAATAAAACAAAATGGGGGGGAAGGAGGACAGCAGTGGCATTAGGGGAGAGAAATGAGAGGGAAAAGGATGGATGAAATTCTTTCGTTGTTTTTTGGACCACACCTGCAGTGCGCAAGGCCTACTCCCGGCACTGTGCTCGAGGCTCACTCCTGCCGGTTGCCTCAGAAAAGATCTGTAAAAGGAATCTAGTCACTGACTCTTCTTCCCCCTCCTCTCAGACTCAAGTTTTTGGACTCAGTGTTTTGAAATTTGCTTTGGCTAACCGAATGACACCTTGTGGCTGGGTGCTCAAAACCTCGTCAAGAAAAATCAGGAGCTACTGTGGAAGGAGCCCCAGGGAGAGCAAAGGCGGAAGGCAGTGGTGGCGGCACCCGTGAGCGGGAAAAAGCTACGTCGGAAGCGGAGTCAGCAAAAGAACAACAGGCTTGAGGGTCGGAGCAGAGCTGCTGCCACTACAATCCCGCAAACCTTCCAGGCTCTTGGCCAGACACCAATTCTAAGTCAGAATTCCACATAAACAGTCACACTGACATGCTACCCTGGAGGATTAACAGAGACATGCCAAGAGATGCCAAGAGATACACTTACTTATAGCTTCGAAAGTAAATCTTCCCGTTGAGTGCAGTGAAGTGCAGAACATACTCTAAACCAGCCAGGCGGATATTTGATACTGTGGGGCCTCTGAAGAAATCTAAAAAACAGCACAAATGAGGTGGTTTCAGAAAAAAAATAAAGAGAGAGACTTACAAGATTTAAAATTTAGTAAACAAAATTTAAGCTGAAAAATAGAATTGTTTCTGTTTATGCAGGCTGCATTCTAAATGTTCCCAATGTGTATACCAAGTGCTCCCATTGTGTACCAAAACTCATCTGAAGAGCAAACAGCCCCAAACCCATCCCTGAGACTGCCTGAAAGTCCTACCCCTCCATCATTTAATCACACGGCCTTACTTCGAGGTGCAGCTCACTGAGCCACATGCCTTTTCAGTCCCGAAATCCACCTGCCAATGCTTCACACAGGAGTACACCATGTTATCAGGGAGTAAAATTTTAATCTCAAAAACAGATTAAGACTACAAATGTCGGGGCTGGATCGATAGCATAGCTGGAAGGGCCTTTGCCTTGTAAGCGGCCGACCCGGGTTCAATTCCCAGCATCCCATATGGTCCCCCAAGCACCGCCAGGAGTAATTTCTGAGTGCAGAGCCAGGAGTAACCCCTGAGCATTGCAAAAAAAAAGTTAAAAAAAAGAGAAAAGAAAAAAGATTACAAATGTCTGGGGCCGGAGCAGGTAGGGTGTTTGCCTTGCAAGTGGCTGACGTGGGTTCAATCTCCAGCATCCCATATGGTCCCCCAAGCACTGCCATGAGTAACCCCTGAGCATTGCTGGGTGTGACCCAAAAAATTAAAAAAAAAAAAAAAGACTATAGATGTCTTTAAAAGAAAAAAAGTTGTTACTGAAGCTTAGACTCGGGGGAGGCCGGTGTGGGGAGACACCTGGCAGTACTCAGGGATCACTCCTGGTGTGGCTCAAGGGACAATATGCGGTGCAGGAATAGACCCCAGACTGGGCACCTACAAGGCAAGTGCCTTTCCCACTGTACTACCGCTCCATCCTGAAGCTTAGATTATTTACCCAGATGACATTTGTATTATGAGAAGGTGCAAAACGCAAGGAGGTTCTAAGAAGAAATCTTAATCTGAGTAAAGGATAACACATTTCATAAAGTATCAATAAAGATGGAACCACTTTGACCTACAGTGTTTGACCATGTACTCTGGTGGCAAAAGAGATGTTTAACGATATGCATGCAGATATAGTTATTAATACAACTCTAACAACAAGTCTCACAATGGAGACATCACTGGTGCCCGCTCAAGCAAATCAATGAACAACAGGATGACAGTGACAGTGACAGCCCCCCAAGCATCTCCAGGTGCAGTTCTGGAGGCGCCTATAACCACTAGGATGGCCGAAGTAACCTGGTGCCAAGGATTCCAAGTAACACTGGGTCCTTGGGCCCCAGCATCGGAAGGCTACCTAGGCTGGCCAAGAATCACTGGGAAAGGACACTGGGTCTGCAGAGCGCCACTTGGGAGATTCCCCTCCCCGCCTCCAAAGAGTCCATTTAAAGAAAAATCTTGTGATCAACACGGTGGCTACTAAATGGATTTGATTCAAATTATAAAGGCTGCACACAAAAGAAAGAAGCAGAGAACGAACATACAGTACATACAGGTAAGGGACTTGCCCGGCATGCAGCAAAACCCCCAGCACCACATGGTTACCCAATCCCCAGTGGGAGCAGCTACCAAGCTCGGAGCCAAGAGTAGCTCTGAGCACAGCCAGTGTAGCTCAACTACTCCCAAGGAAAATAACTTAATAAGGTACGTTTGGGGGTGCAAGAGTCAAGCCTGAGTCCCTCATTTTATACACACACACACACACACACACACACACACACACACACACACACACACACACACACACACACACACTCTTTTAATTGAGGGGGTGGAGGGGTTGGCCACACCCAGCTATGCTCAGGACTCACTCCTGGTGGGGCTTGGGGGACCATACGGGTTGCCAGGGGTTGAATCAGGTTGGGCCACCTACAAGGCAAATACCTGCTGTACTGTCTCTCCAGTCCCATGAGCCCCTCATTTTACACCTAAGAAATCTGACCCCCAAGCAGGCTTAGTGGGAAATGAACAACACTTAGCTGAGAGGAAAGGACACAAGGCCAGGGCCATAGCACAGCAGGTAAGGAGCTTGCTCTGAATGCAGCCGACCCAAGCTCAACCCCCAGCACCCCGAAGTGTCCCCTGAGCCACACTGAGAGTGATCCCTGAATGCAGAGCCAGGAGTAAACCCAGAGCACTGCCAGGTGTGGCCCAAAAACATACAAAAAAAAAAAAAAGAAAGAACCTGCAAATTGAGCTGGAGGCATAATCACACAAGAAAAAGAACTATTTGAAGTGACTTCAAAGCACAGTCATTTGACCTATTTCAAAAAGCACATAGCTTCAAAGAACTACAGAACAAATTATGTTGGGGGGTCATGGAGGAAAAAAGCCTTTGTCATAAATCTGAATTAACAGTTCAATATGTGCCCCAGCAATAATCAGATGGCCAATGTTACTCTGACCATCAAGTGTGCTATGCCCATGAGTACAGTACTATTTGGGAATAGGTACAAGACCAGGGTATTAATGAGGAAAAAAAAAGGGGGGGGGCTTATAGCCTATCCTGATTTTATACTAGTTGGTCCCTCCTATAATCAACTGAATAAAATGACATCAATTTCTTCTTTAATAACACAGGAATAATATTATCATGATAATATAAATGCCGATGCCTGCCACATCCCCAAATTCCTATGTTAATAAAGCCCATAACCCCTAGTACAGCTTTGTTTGAGGTAACAGCTCTAAGAATAATTACAGCTGATAATCACAGTTAAATGAAGTGCATAAGGATGAATCCCTGATCCCACAGGATTAATATCTTTGGCAGAGGAGATACTAGAGGGGCTGGAGAGACAGTACAGGGGTGAAGGCACTTGCCTTGCGGGTGGCCAACCCAGGTTCAATCCCTAGCTCCCAATATCATCTCCCTGAGCCCTACCGAGGGTAAGCCCTGAGCACTGCCAGATGTGGGGCTCCCATCTCCCCACACACACCCGGGCACTATACTAGAAAGTGATGGTTTTCCTTTCTCCCTCCTACTTCCACTGTAAAGAAAAAGCCTGCCATATGAGCCTATGGCAAGCAAAGAGGAAGAGTGTCTTCACCAGACAACACGTGGGAGGGAAGACACAGGCTTCCCAAGCAGTGCTCAGGAGGCCTGGGGTCCCACTAACGATTCACGCCAGCTGGGCCTGGCAGTCCAACACAAGACGACCGGGATGCGGTGCTGCTCGGGCCCTGTGGTGGCAGGGAATACCTAGCGCAACCCACCGGAGCTGGCATGTCCAGAGTCATACCCTAGAGTACCTGGGGGCCTCCAGAGCTGCACCCAGCCATGTTCAGGAAGAACCATTTGGTGTCTGGAATCAAACCCAATGTTCAGGAAGAATCAAATGGAGTGCGTCCATTTGTCTAGCACGCATCCAAACTGCTGTACTGTCTCCCAGCCTCTTCACCAGAAAACTTAATCTTGGACATTAAACCATCAAATTCTTTAAGAATGAGGAAATTAAGTTTTAAAAAGTAAAGCAATGAAACAAAAGTCAGATCAAAATGGATTAAAGACCTCAACATCAGACCACAAACCATAAGGTACATTGAAGACAAGGTCGGCAAAACCCTCCACGATATTGAAGATAAAGGTATCTTCAAAGGCGACACGGAACTAAGCAATCTAGTAGAAACAGAGATCAACAAATGGGACTACATTAAACTAAAAAGCTTCTGCACCGCAAAAGATACAGTGACCAGAATACAAAGACTATCCACAGAATGGGAAAGGATATTTACACGATACCCATCAGACAAGGGGTTGATATCAATGGTATATAAAGCACTGGTTGAACTCTACAAGAAGAAAACATCCAACCCCATCAAAAAATGGGGCGAAGAAATGAACAGAAACTTTACCAAGGAAGAAATACGAATGGCCAAAAGGCACATGAAAAAGTGCTCTACATCACTAATCATCAGAGAGATGCAGATCAAAACAACCACGAGATACCACCTCACACCACAGAGACTAGCACACATCCAAAAGCACAAAAGCAACCGCTGTTGCAGAGGATGTGGGGAGAAAGGGACCCTTCTACACTGCTGGTGGGAATGCCGACTGGTTCAGCCCTTCTGGAAAACAATATGGACGATTCTCAAAAAATTAGATATTGAGCTCCCATTTGACCCAGCAATACCACTGCTGGGAATATATCCCAGAGAGGCAAAAAAGTATAATCGAAATGACATCTGCACATGTATGTTCATCGCAGCACTGTTTACAATAGCCAGAATCTGGAAAAAACCCGAATGCCCTAGAACGGATGACTGGTTGAGGAAACTTTGGTACATCTATACAATGGAATACTATGCAGCTGTTAGAAAAAAGGAGGTCATGAATATCGTATTTAAGTGGATCGGCATGAAAAGTTTCATGCTGAGTGAAATGAGTCAGAAAGAGACAGACAGACATAGAAAGATTGCATTCATCTATGGTATATAGAATAACAGAGTGGGAGACTAACACCCAAGAATTGTAGAAATAAGTACCAGGAGGTTGACTCCATGGCTTGGAGGCTGGCCTCACATTCTGGGGAGAGGGCAACTCAGAGAAGGGATCACCAACTATAATGTCGTCGAAGGCCATACGGGGGAAGGGAGTTGCGGGCTGAATGAGGGCTAGAGACTGAACACAATGGCCACTCAACACCTTTATTACAAACCTCAACAGCTAATTAGAGAAAGAGAACAGAAGGGAATGCCCTGCCAGTGGCAGGGTGGGGTAGGGGGAGATGGGATTGGGGAGGGTGGGAGGGATGCTGGGTTTACTGGTGGTGGAGAATGGCACTGGTGAAGGGATGGGTTCCCGAACTTTGTATGAGGGAAGCATAAGCACAAAAGTGTATAAATCTGTAACTGTACCTCACGGTGATTCACTAATTAAAAATAAATAAATTAAAAAAAAAAAAAGTAAAGCAATGAAGCTGGGGAGAGAGCACAGGGGTCGGGGTAGATTAATTCACTGGCACTGCATGGCCCAAGGACCAGGGTACCGCTCTAGAGGGCCATGTGTGCAGCTGGTTGACCCTGGGGGTGGGACCTGGCACCTCGGCACCCAAGAATCATGGCATCCCCGGGCTCTGATGTTGAACTGCCAAGTGCTGCCGGGAATGCGACTCCCAACCCCTATTCCCAACTCCCTGAGCAGAGCTCGGGAGACGCATTCCCTCCCGATAACAAAGACCACTAACACAAATAAAAGCCAAGGAGCAAAGGAACCCAAGTGGAGAGCTGTATTTTCACATCAGGCCTTAAAGGAATATTTAAAATTAAACTATTACCATCTTAAATAGTCATATAATGAATAAAATGAATGTTTGGCATAAAACACTTAAGTGAAGACAGTTAACTTTTTTCCCAATGAGTTTAAAAGAAAAATTTTCTGGGCCGGAGCCATCGTACAGTAGGTAGGGTGTTTGCCCTGCATACGGTTGACTCAGGTTTGAACCCCAGCATCCTATATGGTCCCCTGAGCACCACCAGGAGTAATTCCTGAGTGCAGAACCAGGAGTAACCCCTGAGCATCACCGGGTTTGACAAAAAAAAAAAAAAAAAAATTCTGGGGCCCAAGTACAGCAGGTAAGGCGTTTGCCATGCACATGACCTAACCAGGTTCAATCCCCAGCATCCTATATGGTCCCCCAGGCACGGTCAGGAGTAACTTCTAACAGCAAAGCCAGGTGTAACCCATGAGTACCTTCAGGTGTGGTCCAAAAACCAAAACCAAAGAAAAAATTTCCCTAAAGAAAATGCTTTCTTTACTGTTAAAATTCTTCTTTACTGTTGTTCTACTTTACTACATCTGAACTTACCACATGAACTAAAAGGCCTTCCGCTAACTTTATAATGAAAATACTTGATTTCCTACAATCTCACTTTTCCTCTATTTTTCTTTTTTCAGTCCCCAGATCACTTTTCACATTATGTGGCCATTCCTGCCACCTAGTGGAAGCAAAAAATAGTAAGATAAAGCTTTAATAAAAACCACTGAAGTGTCAGGAACATGTGAGAGGCCTGGAAAATCTGAGTTAAAAGAGGGCGTGGGAAGGGGACTGGTGAAGGAATAGGTATTGAAACATTGTATCTCTTAAACCCAGTCATGGTTTCACATGAGTAACGAATTTAAATAAAGAAATAAAATCTGGGTCAATGGAATACAACAGAAATTTTGGTTAAAATACACCCCCCCACACACACACCCAGAAAGATATTTGGTTAAAATACACCCACACCCACACCCACACCCATACCCCCCCCCCCACACACACACACACAGAGACGGTAAGGTGCTTGCCGTGGACATGTCTGATCCAGGCTTGATCCCCAGAACCCCATATAGTCCCCTGAGCCTACCACCAGTAACTCCTGAGCACAGAGCTGGGTATGGTCCCAAAACCAAACCAAACCACAAAAACACATGGCTGGGGTGGGGGGCTCTCTGGGGAAGGGGTACAAAACAATAGTACTGTGGGTAGTGTACTTACTTGCCTTACACATAACCAACCCAAGTTTGATCCCTGGAACCCCATATGGTCCCCTGAGCACCATCAGGAGTAATTCCTGAGTGCGGAGCTAGGAGTAACTCCTGAGCACTGCCAGGTGTGACCCAAAACAAAAGCAAAAGAGTGTAACATTTCTCTGACTTCCCTGTCACAGCAGAAAATAAACAGTAATAAAAAGGAGGGGGAAGAGAGAAATGGAGAGGAGCTATACACCTGAAATGACATGACAAAAATAGTACAAATGACAACGCTATATTCCTTACCTAAGCTGCTCCAATGATGAGTATCATTGGAGCTCACTGATGAGTATCAAACCAAGAAACTTTCTCACCACAAAAGAAACTAGGACCAGAATAAAGACACCCCACAGACTGAAAGAAAATATTTTCTCACCACTCATCTGACAAAGAGTTAATATCCAAAATATATGAGGCACTTGTAAACTTAACAGGAAAAAAGAAAAATCAACCCCACACAAAAATGGGGGAAAGATGGGCTGGAGCAGTAATAACATTGGCCTTGCATGTGGCTGACCCGGGCTCGATTCCCAGCATCCCATATAGTCCCCTGAGTACCACCAGGAGTAATTCCTGAACGTAGAGGCAGGAGTAACCCCTGTGCATTGCCAGGTATGACCCAAAAAGCAAAAAAAAAAAAAAAGAAAAAAAAGACAAAAATGGGGGGAAGAGAAGAACAGACACTTAGTCAAAGGAGACAGATGGCCCAAAGTAATGAAAAAATGCTCTGCATCACTGATAATCAGGGAAACATACATCAAAATAACAATGAGAGGTCACATTACAACAGTGAGACTGGCACGTATCTCAAGATACAAAAACAACCAGTATTGGAGTAGAGTAAGTGTGAGGAAATGGAACCCTCTTCCACTGCTAGTGGGAAAGTCAAATGGTCCAACCTTTCAGAAAACAAAATAGACACTGCAAACTGTGCTTCCATATAACCCAGAAATTCCACTTCTTGGCATCTATTCCAAGGGCCCCATCAATTCAGAAAAGACATTTACATTCTAGCAGGACTCAGAATAGCCCAAATCAGGAAACAACAAAAGGGTCCAAGAACAGATGACTGGATAAAGAAACCATGATACATATACACAATGGAACATGATTTGGCCATAAGAAAAGATGAAATTATGCAATTTGCTGCTACGGGGATTAGTCAGAAGGAAGGGGGACACACAGAGAACTCTGTCTCTCCTACATGGGCTCTAAAGAAACGGTATGGGAATAATGAGAACCCGAGTACTGGTCTCCAGCAGGTACTGGGGTGGAGGGGGCGGGAATCACAGGAAAACAGGAGAGAGATGCGGCGACTCAGGTGGGGCTGGGACCTGTGGTGCCGGGACAGTCTATGCATTAACAGTACTGGAAGTCAGTTGACTAAAATGAAAAAAACATTTTTCAAAAACGAAGTTTTCATGTACTTACCAATAAGAAGGTTTTTTAACCTTCGATAGTCTTCTGTGGTATCGAAGTCATCGCCAGCAAATACCAACATGGGCTTCGTTCCCTCAGGACATTTACTATTCTACAACAGGAAAAAGTCAAAATGCAACTATCAAGGGTGAAAACTGTTTATATGCTAATTTTAAAGTGGTCAATGCTTATATACACCGATTCACTTATTTGGGGGTTTTGTTTTCCATTTTTTGGGGGGGATGCAGGGGGGGGGAACCTAGCAGTGCTCAAGCCTTACTTTTGACTCTGTGCTCAGGAATCACTCCTGGAATCACTCAGGGAAACATGAGGTGCTGGGGGCTGAACTGGGGTTGTGTGCAAGGCAAACACCCAACCCTGCTATACAATTGCCCCTCTTTCACATTTTCCTTTTTTTAAAAAAATTTTATTGAATCACTGTGAGATAGTTACAATCTTTCATGTTTGGGTTACATTTTCTTAATAGTCCTAAAACTGTGTCTACAAATATTGCCTTCAGGGTTAAAACCAGAAATGGCATTTTCATTTTCTTTTGTTTTCGGGGTCACACCCAGGAATGCTCAGGGGTTACTCCTGGCTCTGCACTCAGGAATTACTCCTGGCTGTGCTCAGGGACTCTCTGGGATGCCAGGGATCAAACCTCAGTAAGCTGCGTGCAAGGCAAGTGCCATACCTGCTGTACTATCTTTCCGGCCTCCAGAGTTGGCATTTTCTAATGTGTAGAGTTTTACATTAAAAAAGTAATTTTTCGGGGCTGGAGCAATAGCACAGGGAGTAGGGCGTTTGTCTTGCATGTGGCCGACCTGGGTTCCATTCCCAGCATCCCATATGGTCCCCTGAGCACTGCCAGGGGTAATTCTTGAGTGCAGAGCCAGGAGTAACCCCTGTGCATCGCCAGGTGTGACCCAAAAAGCAGAAAAAAAAAGTAATTTTTCATGGGTTTGGAAAGACAGTACAATGAGCAGGGCTTGCCTTACTAGCAGCCAACCTGGGCTTGATTCCCGAGCACAGAGCCAGGAGTAAGCTGGGTGTGGCCCAAACACACACACACAATGCAAAAAAGTAATTTTTCATTTCACTCCCTGAACACTACCAAGTTAGATTTCTAGGGAGGTGCTCGGTGATATTTTTTCCTTGAAAGAAGGGCAGTAGGGCTCTTAGGACTGAACTGGGATTGACCATGAGCAAGGTAAGCACTTTAACTTCTGTACTATTGCCCTGGATCCCTAGAAAGATTTTGTTTAAAACTAGCTTATTGGGGCTGGAGTGATAGCATAGCGGGTAGGGCATTTGCCTTGCACACGGCCGACCCGGGTTCAAAACCCAGCATATGGTCCCCTGAGCACCGCCAGGGGTGATTCCTGAGTGCATGAGCCAGGAGTGACCCCCATGCATTGCTGGGTGTGACCCAAAAAGCAAAAAAATAAAATAAAATAAAATAAATAAAATAAAACTAGCTTATTTTTATTCATTTGATTTTGAAGTTATACCCAGTGGTACTCGTACTCAGGAATTAATACTGACTTTGTATTCAGGGTTCACTCCTGGTAGGATTCAGGGGTCCATATGGTGCCAGGGATCAAGTCTGGGTCAGCCACATGCAAAGGAAGTGCCCTCCCTGCTATACTATCTCTCTGTCCAAGTCCTCGATTTCAAATATTTTAGCCAACTAGGGTGTGAACTCCTGCCTCATGCATATAGAAAGGTCCTCTTACCACTTGAGCCACATCTTCTAATCATTTTCTTATTATCCCATCGGTTTTTGTATCTCTTTTAAAGCAGTACAGATTACCCAAAACCAACTCAAGAAAATCCAACAACAGGTACATCCTCTGTCCCAAACCATAGCCCACCAGCTGCTTCCCACTTTCCCATCATCAATCTCACTGACACGCATTCTCTGACTCCAGGCCAGGAGTCTCCACCTATCTATACCCAGGAGACATGTCTGAGGGATGTCACCTGACTGGAGATCAAACAGACCATCAACATTCAGTGACTTTTCTGTGAGCAAGTGATGCTCATCCTGCTCTGCCTCGGCCTGTGGGGGACTATTCTAGTGCACAGCAAGAGGCAACTTCAACTTTGACTTGAAACGACACTGACAGGGTTGGGATGTAGCTCAGCAACAAAGCACAGGCCCTGAATGTGTGGAGGCTCTGAGTTCCATTCCTAGTCCTGGGAACAAAAAGCCAATCTGACCACAGTGCATAGTAATAATAATAAAATAATAATTTAAAAAAAAACTATTTTGTCAGGGCTGGAGCGATAGCATAGTGGGTTGGGCGTTTGCCGTGCACGCAGCCAACCCGGGTTCGAATCCCAGCACCCCATATGGTCCCCTGAGCACCACCAGGAGTAATTCCTGAATGCAAAGCCAGAAGTAACCCCTGTGCATTGCCAGGTGTGACCCAAAAAGCAAAAAAAAACAAAAACAAAAACTATTTTGTCATGACCTAGGACTACAAATCATAAATATATCAAGCAGTACGTAACACGTAAATGGTCACTAATCAGAATTCCAATAATCTGAGACTGAAAATAAAAAATACTCCAACACCATAATACAGTATATATTTTAAGTGAACTAATCTTTTCAAGGAAAAAAGAATTCTTACATAGATTACACATAGAATTTCAAAACTTATGATCTTGGTCTTTCCTTCTTGCCTTTGTATAAGGCCAAGAGAGACACGTTGGCTACTCTGACAACCTTAAAACGGACTCCGGGAATGTCACCAATGGCAGGCCCTTTGCGACCAAATCCAGCAACCAGAACTTCATCATTTTCCTCAATGAAATTCAAGCAGCCATCATTGGACACAAAGGCTATGATTTTTTGCTGTTCTTGATCAGCTGAACACGGACACACTTCCTAATAGCAGAATTTGGCTGTTTAGCCTCAACACCAACTTTCTCCAGCACGATGCCCTTGGCGTGGGAGGCACCCCCGAGCGGGTTGGCATGCCCAAGTGCACCTTCTTGTACTCCTTGTCGTGCCACTTCTGATCCCGCTGGTGGCTGCAGAGCTTGCGGGCAGTACGGAGGCCGCGACACTTACCCATCCTGCCGGCAGCGCGGGCCCGATCGAAAGAGTCACAAAGTATTTTATCCTAACTAAAACATGTAAGCTTACAATTTAATTTTGCAGTGCTAGATACACACGAGCACACGTGCACAAAAGGCATCTGCACTATTGTTGAGTTACATCTCTGGCCTCACCTTACAGTTCATCTCATTCATTAAGACTTCGTGTATGCATCTCTGGCTAGACCGTCTGAACACTGCCAACCCTGCCTGTTCCTGAAAGGCTTACTTCATGCAGACTGACATTCCCTAAGTTTCACCATCCTAGAAAACAGGCTCCTAGAATGATCTCTTAATTTCCTGCCACAGTCAAGTAACTTGTTCCATAAGAGTTACCACAAGGAGGGGAGTGAGGCAAGGGAAGGGGAGAGATGCAGAAGGAAGGGGAGGGGAGGGGAGGAGAGAGGAAGGAACTGGAGAAATAGTTCAGCCCTCTGAATACACACTCTACATGCAGACGCCCAGGTTGAATTTCTGGGACTACATAGTCCCCTGAGCACTCCCAGGTATGGCCCTGAAACAGAGCTGGGTAGCCCAGCAATGCCAGACAGGCCCCCTTCACACAAAAAAGAAAAGGGGAGCAAGGGGATTGACTCAAGGGCTGGAGCCCATGCTCTGCATGCAGGAGCTCCAAGGTTAAGTCCTAGTCCCTTGAGGACCATGCAGTATGCACAAACATCTGCGCACTCACACACACACATACATACCCACACGCGTGCACGCGCACTCACATGCACCAAGTCAAGCGTAGCTCCCAAACAAATCTGGGAATAGCCCAGGAACCAAACAAAACCAAAACAGTTACCAGAAGGAAAGGAGGGAGGATGGAAGGGAGGGAGGAAGGGAGGGAGGGAAGGAAGGATGGAAGGAAGGAAGGGAGGGAGGGAGGGAGGAAGGAAGGGAGGGAGGGAGGGAGGGAGGAAGGAAGGAAGGAAGGAAGGAAGGAAGGAAGGAAGGAAGGAAGGAAGGAAGGAAGGAAGGAAGGAAGGAAGGAAGGAAGGAAGGAAGGAAGGAAGGAAGGAAGGAAAAGAACCACCATTTTATTCAGAATTTTTTCTCAGGTATATAGGATTTTAACTTTTATGTGCTTCTTACATTTTAAAATTACAATGAAAAATACTAACAGTGAAAAACAAAGAAAGGGGAAAATGAAGTCAAAATATCAAGAAAGGGCCAAAGAGATAGTACCACTGTATTGTCTAGCATCGAATGATTCTTCTATTTGTGCACAGCATCTTCTTACCTTAATATCTTTTAGAGAAGCAAACTTCTCGATACCTAATTCAATCATATCCAGCACATGGTAGTCATACATACGACCTAGAAGAAAAATACATTTTTAAGCAGTCAGTCATTTTCCAAAAAAATTAGTCATCTTCTACTTATACACTAGATCCTACTACCTGACTCTCTTCTTTTTTCTTATATCCCCAAATATGTATCTTTCTTAAATTTTTATCTTTTTTTCTTTTGGCTTTTTGGGAGAGCACCTGGCAGTATTCAAGGCTTACTCCTGAGTCAGTGCTTGGGGGAATATGCAATCCTGCAACTGAACCCAGGCCACCAGCATGCAAAGCCTTCAGTTCGGCCCACTCAGCTATCTCTATGGCCCTTCTTAAATTTTTAGCTCTACTAAAAAAGATTGTTTCGATACAACATTGAAAAAATGTCTTAACAGATCATTTAGAAATCTGTTTTAGTTTGTCTTTGCTATTTTGGGCCATACTTGGCAGTGCTCAGAGGTTACTCCTGGCTCTGCACTCAGGAATTACTCCTGATGGTGTTCAAGGGACCATATGGGATGCCAGGGATTGAACCCAGGTTGGTCGTATGCAACCTGGACAGTACAGAGGTTAAGCAACTACCTGCTGTACCATCTCTCCAGCCCCTGTATGTTTTATAATAGAAAAATGTCTACAACTTGAGGTAAAATATTTACATGTCATTATTTACCTGAGAACAGATAACATTTTTTATCTCACAAGAAAATTAAAGGAAAGAATTAAGCTTGGGGCCAAGAGGTGGCTCAAGTGACAGAGCACATGTCTTCCATGTGTCAGATCCTTGGTTTGATCCTGGGCACAGTAACAAAAGTAACCTGATTAATTTACTGGTTACTCCTGAATCCTCAACACCAATCAATCTGAATCACAGAGCTGACACTACAAATAAAAGGTACGCTTTGTTTTGGGATTTTTTTTGGTGGGGGGCATAAATGGTGATGCTCAGGGGTTACTCCTGGTTCTGTGCTCAGGAATTACTCCTGGTGGTGCTCAGGAGACTTATGGGATGCCAGGGATCGAAACCAGGTTGGCCATACACAAGGTAAACACCCTACCTGCTGTATTATCTGAAACTCTAAGTGAAAGGTTTTGATTTTTTTGGTCACACTCAGCAGTGTCAAGACTGTTCATAAAGCACCTGGCACAGTGTTCAGAGCACCTGGCACTGGGACCAAACCCCGTAGCTCCCACACGCAAAGCAAATGCTCCTGCCCTCTGAATCATCTCTCTGGCCCTATAAATAAAATTTTTATAAACAATACATACCGATTACGAGATTGTTTGGCCGCTTCTTATTATGGGAGCCAAACATAAATAAAGAACAATCTGATTTCTTTGAAAAGAATTCCTGTAAAGCCAAAGAAGTTCCATTCAGTTAACGCATAAACATTAAGAATGACAGAATTATACCTCTGAGTGGGCTGGAGAGACAGTACAGAGGTTAAGGCATTTAACCTTAAATTCCTCAGACCTGGTCTGCAACGCTGGCACCACATATGGTCCCAAGTACCACCACGGGTCACTCCAGAGCAAAGCCAGGAATCACCTGAGCACAACCAGGTGTTGTGCAACCACTGCCCACCCACCAGCCACATAAAGGTCATATAATGGTTCCAGCCATAATGAACCTTAGGAGGGGAAAACAGAATTGCATCACTTGAAAAAAGTCTTCCAGTCCTGGGATCGGAGCCATAAACAGCGGGTTGCACTGGCTGACCCAGGCTGGCTCTCCCACATCCCAGATAGTTTCCCGTGCACCACCAGGAATAATTCCTGAGTGCAGAGCCAAGAGTAATCCTGAGGATCACGGGGAGTGACCCAAACTCCACCCCCTTTTTGGGAGTCTTTCTTTTTTGAAGTCTTCCCGTCTTATTTTTAGTAGAAATTAATGAAAACTTAGGCACAGGGCTTCTGAAAGGATTTTATTTCTAGTCTTTTACCTCCAATTTTCTGATCTGAAAATCAATTGTGTGGGGCCAGAGTGAGATCTCAAAGAGTCTCTCACATGAATCGTAGGCAGAAGGTCCAGATCTGATCCCCTCAAGCACGGGCAGAAGTGACCCCTACACAGAACTGGGAATAGCCCCTGAGCACTATTGGTTGTCTCTCTCTCTCTCTCTCTCTCTCTCACACACACACACACACACACACACACACACACACACACATACCAAACAGCTACACACTCAAAGTTCACTCACCATTTATTTTTATACACCTTTTATCTTCTGATGTCATTCACTAGTCCTTGAAATTTAGTTTTGGCTGTTAATAAACTGAAAGAGAAACTTGATACACTGTAGTAAAGCAAGTTGCAATATAAAGAAAAGATAGTTGGAGATAAACTTTGCTCCAATGGGCAACTATGGACAAGACACTAGAGACTTCCTACCTATTTCATCACCCTGGGCTTCAAATATCTTATTTCTCAATGCACATCTGACATCCTTTACAAAAACAATATGGAGTTTCATTTGTCAATAAGTGCAGTAAGTTATAATAAGCAAAGATTATTGTTTAAAATTTAATATTTTATCAGGTTTCCTCTAAGAAACCTTTTTTTGGTCTGATTTTTTAGTGCATTATTTATAACAATAAATGCAAAATAAATTAAAAAAAAAAGATATCCGTGCTCACTTCAGCAGCACATATGAAAAAAAATGTTTTAAATAAAAACAATACAGGGAGGAGAGGAGAGAGAGAGAGAGAGAGAGAGAGAGAGAGAGAGAGAGAGAGAGAGAAATACAGTGGGCAGGGCACTTGTCTTGCATGAAACCAACCGGGGTTAGATCTCCTGAATCCCATATGGTCCAGGAGCAATACTAGGAGTGATACTTGAATGCATTGAATGCAGAGCCAGGAGCAACCCTGGCTCAAAAAAAACCCTATCCTTTTTTAATCAAGCAAGTTTTGTTCTAGAACTTGCACTTTTGTTTGTATACTTTAAGAAAAAGAAACTACTGCTCGGACTATCAATAGCAACTGCAACTTGCTCTAGTACAGTGTATCAAGTTCCTCTTTCACTTTATTAACAGCCAAAACTAAATACCAAGGACTAGTGAATGACATCAGAACATAAAAGTGCATTTTAAAAAGCATTACTGGGTATGGCCCAACTCCTCTCCACATACTGTCTGTAGCACTGTCGTCCTGTTGTTCATTGATTTACGCACGTGGGCATGAGTAACGTCTCCATTGTGAGATTTGTTACTGTTTTTGGCATATCGAATATAACATGGGTAGCTTGCCAGGCTCTGGCGTGCGGGCGGGATACTCTGGGTAGCTTGCCGGGCTCTCGAGAGGGACGGAGGAATCGACCCAGGTCAGCCGTGTACAAGGCAAACACCCTACCCACTGTGCTATCGCTTCAGTCCTCCACATACACCCCCCCCAAAAAACAGATAGTACAAAAGGAAAAAAAAAAGTACAGCAGGGAGGGTGATTGCCCAGCACACAGCCAATCCAGGTTTGATCCCCAGCCCTTTATAGAATCTCTTGAACCCTACCAAGAGTAATCCCTGAAGCGGAGCCATGAGGAAGCCCAGAGCACTGCTGCATATGCCCCCACACACACATACACACACCCCAAAAACAAACAAATAAATAAGATTAACAGGTGCCAGAGAAATGGCTGAGTTAGTGTGTAGTTTGCATGTAAGAGCCCCACATTTGATTCCTGGTTCCGCAAGGTCCTCCTGTAACTGCCAGGAGCAACCAACCCTCTATCACAGAAAGCTGGAAGCTATGGTAAAAAAAAAAAAAAAAAATTTTTTTTTTTTTTTTGGGCTTCTTGGGTCATACCCGGTGATGCACAGAGGTTACTCCTGGCTCATGCACTCAGGAATTACCCCTGGCAGTGCTTGGGGGAACATATGGGATGCTGGGAACCGAACCCAGGTCCACGGCGTGCAAGGCAAATGCCCTACCTGCTGAGCTATTGTTCCAGCTCCTGGTCAAAAAATTTTTTAAATCTGTAACCATTTTCTTTTTTTGCAAATTTTTGACTCATATACTTAGAAAGCAATTCCAAAGCCTAGACACATGATTCAGTGGTAAAGTACGTGCCTCAATGTGTGAGGCCCCTGGGAACGCAGCTAAGTGCACTTCCCCGCACAGGGTGACCCCAGCACAGCAAAACAAAAAAATTCTTTGTTTTGTTTTGTTTTGGTGCCATACCCAGTGATCTCAGTAATCATAGCTCTGCACTCAGGAATTACTCCTGGCGCAGCTTGGGGACCATATAGGGTGCCAAGGATTGAACCCAGTCAGTCAGGTGCAAGGAAAAGCAACCTAACTGCTATACTATCTGGCCCCACAATAATTCTACTTCGAAGCAGTGAATATAGCCTAACCACAGTGAGATGTAAGCTCTCTAGAATTATTTTTTAAAATATGACAAATTGTTCCCCACTTTATGCCAAAATCCCTCATATAGGATTTTTTTTTTTAATGATGGTGCCAGGAATTGAACCCAGGACCTCTCACATCCAAGTGCTCTACTGCTGAACCACATCCCCAGTCTGATGATTTCTCACTAAAACAAAACAAAACACATGAATTGTAAGAATTAAACTTGTCTTGCAAGCCAGTGACCTGGGTTCAATCCCAGCACCCCATACGATCCACCACTTGTGGTCCCTGAGTAGAGACCTAAAGTAAGCCGTTGAACAGAGCCAGGTATGGCTCAAACCACCTATGCCCCCTAAGTAAATAAAAATACTTACAGGCCCATAAGTTAGAAAGATTTCCCGTACTTACCAATGAAGTCTGATCTTCAAATGGTCTCGTAATATTTTTCCTAAGATATGAAAAAAGATGAGTCTAATTTTAATGCTATGTAACTCACCCCAGGGCCAGAGAACGATAAAAAAGCTGGAGCACATGTCTAGCAAACACAAGAGCCCTCAATTTGATCCTTAGTACTGAATAGCCTTTAGAGTGCTGCTGTGTGTACCCTGGTTGTCCCTGGAACTGCCCAGGCGACCCAAAACTAAAAGGCAATATTTGGATAACTCAGGGGCTGGAGCTATAGTACAGCAGGTAGAATAGTACAGACCTTGACAAGGCCAACCTGGGTTTGATCCCTGGCACCCCAAATGGTCCCCCAAACCTACAAGGCACTGCACAGGATGTGGCCAAAACCCCCCACTCCCCACACCCCCAATGAAATTAAAAATACTAACATATGTATATAAAGAACTGTAGTGGTTTTTTTCTGTTTTGTGACCAAATCCAGTGATGCTCAGGGATTAACTCCTGGCTCTGCACTCAGGAATTACTCCTGGCAGGACTCAGGGGACCATATGGGATGGTGAGGATTCCAGCTGCATGCAAGGCAAGTGACTTACTTGCTGTGCTATTGGTCTGGTCCCAGAACTGTAGCATTTAAAAAATACTTTCTTTAATGGTGGTGGGATGGTGAAATGGTGGTCGGACTATTTAATGTCTGTAACAAGTAATCATGAACAACTTTCTAAACCAGAGTGTTTATATAGTGTAAGGGGAAAATAAAATTTAAAAAAATTTTTTTTTTTTTTAAATTTCCTGAATCTTCATTTGTGGGCCCAGAAGAGCTCAGAAAGTCTACCCTGCAAACATGAGGGCACAGGATTCAACTCCCAGTGCCCCACATGTACCATGCATCATCCTGGTAGCTCTACTGCCTTTGTTCCTCGGCATAGCAAGCAATGTCTCCTGTGCCGTGTGTGTGAGCACCGTAAAAAAGTGGCCATTTGCTTTTTTTTTTTTTTTTTTGGTTTTTGGGTCACAGCAGGTGATGCACAGGGGTTACTCCTGGCTCATGCACTCAGGAATTATTCCTGGCGATGCTCAGCATACCATATGGGTCGGCCACATACAAGGCAAATGCCCTACCCTCTGTGCTATCTCTCTAGACCCCATTTGTTACTTTAAAAATGGTATCAAAAAAAAAAATTTAAGTAAAAAATGTACTTACTTTTTATACAGAACACCATATGGTTTTTTCAATGCATACTGTAAGACACAATTCACAATTCTCAAAATACATTATTTTGAAAAGCAGAGAAAATTAAGCACTACAGCATGTAATCATACATTACTCTAACATCTAAATTCTATTTGTGATCTTCTTAGATTCCCTTGAATTACTAAAAACTTGAAACACAACTCTAATAATCTAATCTAAACTCAATTTTCTTAAGCAAACACTTTCCACATGCTCTAAATAAACCAACTTAAATCACTCTCGTGGTTTCCTTAAATGTACCAACTCATGTTTTCCTCAAACAACTTCAAAAACAATGACCAGAGATAGCTCAATGGACTGCAGCACATGATTTGCATTTGAGAGGCCCAGGTTTGATTCCCAGCACTGAATGGACCCCCAAGTAGAGAGTCAGGAGTGGTCTCTGAGTAGTGCCGGTGTGACCCAGTTGTTCTTTTTTTTTAAATTTAAAAATAGAAGGGCCAAAGCCATAGCACAGTGGGTAGGGAGTTTGCCCGCATGCAGTCAACCTGGGTCCAATCCCTGACATCCCATATGGTTCTCCGAGCACTGCCAGGAGTAATTCCTGAGTGCAGAGCCAGAAGTAACTCCTACGTGTTGCCAGTAATGACCCTAAAAAACAAAAATAAATAAATAAATAAATAATAGAGATGCCTTCAGACCCCTCGCCAAGCTGACTCTCCTCCGGGACACCCCAGAGGGAGGCAGGAAATCCCACAACCTGCCCAAAAAGAGTCCTGGCAGCCAAAAACTTCCACACTCCTATCACCAACAGGTTCACAGCCAGAATCTATAGGTTCGGGATAAGCCTCATCCAGGAATGAATCTGTACGTGGGTTTTGTGACCAAAATCTCCAGGCTCTCATAGTCAGGGATGGGCTCCCCATCCCAATCTCCCTGTGCTTCTGGGAGTCTGGTGGTCACACCCATGTTCCAGAGACTCATAAATAAATCTCAAAAGAGATCAACAAGCTGCAGAAATGCTCCCAGACCCCAAAATCACCATCAAATTAAAATTTTAACTCCAAGGGAGAGAGAGAAGAAAAGCGCCTGCCATACAGGCAGGCAGAGGATGGGGGATGGAGGGGATGGAAGGGAACCTGGGGACACTGGTGCTGGAAAATGTACAATGGTGGAGGGATGTATGACTGAAATCCAATCATGAACAGCTTTGTAAAATAATAATAATAATAATAATAAAATTCAATTAAATAAAATTTAACTCCAGCTATATCACCCCTTTAAAAATTTTAGAGTTCCCAGAGAGACATCTCATATACCACTGATATACTAGGAGTAGTACATCACACTGGATGGGATATAAAGTAGAAGTTACCTAATCTTAAGAAAATATTAGCACACCAGGCTTAACCTATTAACAATATGTTAGTAATCTCTTATACAAGGGCTTGGTGGCTCCAGAGTGAGATACAATAATCTTCATATACTTTCTTCTAAGGAAATCTTTTTTGATCATTCATAGTGAATTATTCATAACACTGTCATCCCCTTGCTCATCGATTTGCTCGAGCGGGCACCAGTAACATCTCCATCGTGAGACTTGTTACTGTTTTTTGGCATACTGAATAGCTTGAGTAGCTTGCCAGGCTCTGCCTTGTGGGTGTGATACTCTCGGTAGCCTGCCAGGCTCTTCGAGAGGAAGAATTGAACCCGGGTCAGCCACATGCAAGGCAAACAGCCTACCACTGTGCTATCGCTCCATAATAAGCAATATAAAAGAAATTAAACAGGGCCTACTATTAGGGCAGGCTTGAATGGTGGTTGGGAAAATTAGAACCATAAAGCTGGCAGTTCTATGTTTTGTTTTATGATGCCACAGATAGCAGAGCTCAGATCTGCCTCCTGGCTCTGTGCTCAGGAATCACTCCTTGTGGCCTCTAGGAATCACTCCTGGTGGGAAATTAAACCTAGGTTGGCTGCATGCAAGGCAAATGCCCTGCCTGCTCAACTATTATCTCTGGCCTAATGCCAGCAGTTCTTGAAGCAAGCCTATTCCTTGGATTGCCAAGTTATTATGCAGAACTTTCCAAAATTGACTTCAAAGCAATTTTAAAAATTAAGTACATATACATACCATATCTCTAAGTACTTGGGTCACTATTAAGTTTGCATTTCCCCCTTTAATCAGCATGGCATTTTTAATATTTTCATTGAGCTTCGGTTCTCTCTTCTCAAGAAATCTCTTGGCTCTCTTCGTTTTGGGTTTTCTGTTAAAAAGAAAAATCACAATTCATAACAACTTAAAACATTCTGCTCATATTATAAAACCATGACTTTTAAACTCTTAAAAATTGAATGATATTGGGGCTGGAGCGATAGCACAGCGGGTAGGGCGTTTGCCTTGCATGCGGCCGACCCGGGTTCTAATCCCAGCATCCCATATGGTCCCCTGAGCATTGCCAGGGGTAATTCCTGAGTGAAGAGGCAGGAGTAACCCCTGTGCATCGCCAGGTGTGACCCCCCCCAAAAAAACCCAAAAATTGAATGACATTAATATTTTTCAGGAACCTATTACCAATTAAATCCCTTTTTTAAATTAAATCCCATATTTTATTTTTTTTTTGATTTTATTTTTTTTTATTATTTTTTTTTTATTAAATTTATTTATTTTTAATTAGAGAATCACCGTGAGGGTACAGTTACAGATTTATACACTTTTGTGCTTATACTTCCCTCATACAAAGTTTGGAACCCATCCCTTCACCAGTGCCCATTCTCCACCACCCGTAAACCCAGTGTCCCTCCCACCCTCCCCAATCCCATCTCCCCCCCACCCCACCCTGCCACTGTGGCAAGGCATTCCCTTCTGTTTTCTCTCTCTAATTAGCTGTTGTGCTTTGCAATAAAGGTGTTGAGTGGCCGCTGTGCTCAGTCTCTAGCCCTCATTCAGCCCGCAACTCCCTTCCCCCACATGGCCTTCGACTACAATGTAGTTGGTGATCGCTTCTCTGAGTTGACCTTTCCCCGGAACGTGAGGCCAGCCTCGAAGCCATGGAGTCAACCTCCTGGTACTTATTTCTACAGTTCTTGAGTGTTAGTCTCCCACTCTGTTATTCTATATACCATAGATGAGTGCAATCTTTCTATGTCTGTCTCTCTCTTTCTGACTCATTTCACTCAGCATGAAACTTTTCATGCCCATCCACTTGACTACAAAATTCTTGACCTCCTTTTTTCTAACAGCTGCATAGTATTCCATTTATAGATGTACCAAAGTTTCCTCAACCAGTCATCCGTTCTGGGGCATTCGGGTTTTTTCCAGATTCTGGCTATTGTAAACAGTGCTGCGATGAACATACATGTGCAGATGTTGTTTCGATTGTACTTTTTTGCCTCTCTGGGTAAATCCCATATTTTAGTAATGCATATTTAGCTATTGCCATCAAGTGTATTAATTTCTATTAGCTTTTGAGTTTCAAGCCTTTCATTTTATATTCCTAGCATTTTTCGATTTCCAGTTTCTAAAAAGAGATTCTTAAGAGGGGTCAGAGAGTGTGGGCAGCAGACAGAGTGCTCGTGATCAACAAAGGTTCGATATGGTTATGGTTCCCTGAGGTGGGTGTGGCCCAAAAACCAAGGCAAAAAGGGGGACACATTTCTTCCTGGCTGCCTCACAACCTGCAATGTGATCTCTCTCTCTCTCTCTCTCTCTCTCTCTCTCTCTCTCTCTCTCTCTCTCTCTCTCTTCCCCCCCCCTCCCTTGCATTTTCCTAAACAACATTATTTTACTTTAAAAAAATAAAATCATAAAGTGGGACAGCCCCTGGCATGATTCAATCCACAGGCAAACAGAGAACCAGGAGGAGCTCCTGAACACCACCAAAAAACAAAGCTTCAAATGAAATAAAAAGAGCTGAGACTGGGCTAGAGAGACAGCACAGCAGGAAAGGTGCTTGTCTTGCACACGGCTAGGTTCAATTCCTGGCACCCCACATGATTCCCTGAGCCTACCAGAAGCTATCTCTAGTAGAGGCAGGAGTAAGTCCTGAGCACAGACAGTGCCCCCCAAATCCGCCCCAAGGGGCAAACAATATTTTCTTTTAAGAGCTCAGATGAGGCCAGGGAGATAGCACAAAGGGCTGAACATACACGGCTTGTGGAAGACCGGAGGGCAACTCCCAGGACCACACTGTCTCCTCAGCATCACAGGAGGCAAAGCATGAGCAATGGCCTGAGTACTCCTTGAGCACAGGTGTGGTCCCAAATCGACCTGGACCCTAAAACAAGCAGTCCCCTAACACAGACAAGTGCACACCCACTACTGACAGACCCGAGGGCATTTGCTAAGCACAAGGAGGCTAATCACAGCTTCTCTTTCCCCAGGTGGAGGTCTACAGAGCCTGTCAGGAAAGCACACGCAATCCCTCTCCACACATCACTCTTGACAAAACCAAACTTCACTGTCCCCAAAGGTGAATACGGGTTGACACTATCTAGGCTTAATCTTCACAAGACCCTATGAGGCAGGCACAATTTTGTTATTTTATACAGACACCGGGAAGAAGAATGATAGCAAAGTTACAGCACACAAGGCTGACCCAACCCACCAACCACCAGGATGGGGGTCCACACCCCAAGAAATAAAGTTATCTATACAGTGGAGCCAACTGAGACCAAACAGGTCTTTTTGTTTCTCCCAAGATCACAGTTTCTAAGTCAAGATGCTGGAAGAGGACTACAGATGTAGCCTTATACCAATCACACCACACGGCAAATCCCTCATTCTGATTTTATGATGGAGCACATAAGCATCTGTTCATATATATTTCTGTTCAGAGAAGGATCTTGGGCCGTTTCCACTTGCAGCAAACATCCCACTTTTCCAAAAAGTTCCCAGCTGTCTACCTAAAGTTCCTCCTTGTTTTGAATAACTAGCCTCCTCCTCTTTCCGAGTCCACCAGACAAGGCTTTGAAAAGCAAAACACTTAGAAAATTCTCCTCTAGAGGGCTGAGAGATGGCACAACAGGTAGGGTGCTTGCCTTGCATGCAGTCAACCCAGGCTTGATCCCGGGCATCCCATACGGTTCCCTGAGCCCTGCCAGGAGTAATTCCTGAGTGCAGAGCCAGGAGTAACCCCTGAGCATCTCTGGGATGTGCCCACTCTCCTGCCCGCCCCCCCCCCAAAAAAAAAATCACAAAAGAAAAAAAAAGCTAATGAGTATTTGTACTTGCTGTAATCAAGACTTTCTCACTCATACAACAGTCGGGCACAACCAGGCGCGATGAATGAAGGCGAAGAGAGGAGACGGGGGTGGGGGAGGGCAACTGGACTGGCCGCGATGCCGAGATCAGGGCATCCAAACCCTCACTCCATCTTTTCAAGACGAGTCTGGGGAGGCCGGGACGTTTCTACTGGGTTAAAGATCAAAGCGCACACGGGTTCGGGGACCTATAGCGCCCCCCCCCACCCCTACCCCACCCCCACCGGCCGGGCCCCGGCAGGGAAAGGGTGAGTGCAGAAGTGACAACCAGCAGCGGAAAGCAGAGGCGCCGTCCCTCCTCGCCTCCAAGCTCCGCAGGACAGCGACAGGGTAGCGACGAGCGGACTTACACGACCCGGTCCAACGCGTCCATGGTTAGAGTGCCCAACACGAACCCGGGAAGCGCACGTGCACCGCCGGCGACTCCGGTACCCACCCCCGGCGCCCGGACACGCGGAACCGGAACTAGCTCTCGACGTCACTTCCGGGCAAGGTCGAGCGGCCGCCGCTTAGAGGCGTTTAGCGGCCATCTTGGGTGGGACCGCGCCGTTTCCTTGGTTACGGGATCTCGGCCCACGCAGCAGAGCGGAGTAAAACGAAAGGAGAAGCTTCACCTCAAAGCAGGCTGATGTACAAGCCTGCTTGTATTCCCGAAGTCTTAGTGCTCTGCTGAGGGGTCCCCCAGGATGCTAGGAATCTTGATGGCATAGTCACTTGATTTTTTTCTTTTAACTTGTGAGATCTACCCTAAATTGGGATGTGCCCGAACTGTGGGAGATCAACGAAGAATTTACAAATGCCAATGCCTGGCACCCAAAAGCTGCGGAGAAAATAATACGACTGGTCATAGTATTTCCCCATCTTTAAAAATTATTTATTTTTCAGAGTTGAATCACAGTGAAATTACACAGTTACGAAGTGGTTCATGATTGCGTTTCAGTTATATAAAGTTCCAAAACTGTCCCTTCACACCTGTGTACATTTCCCACCACCAATGCCCCCAGTTTTCCTCCCATCCCCACGTCCCAGCCTCTATGGCAGGCACTATCTCTCTCTGTGTCTCTGTCTCTCTCTCTCCCTGCCCACCCCAATTTTAAAACTGCTATATACTTAACATAAAATTTACTCTTGTAAAGTGCACTGTTCATGTGTTTTTCTTTTTTTGGTTTTGGGGCCACACCTGGTGGTATTGAGGGATTATTCCTGACTGCACTTGGGCTCAGGGGACCAGATGGGATTCCTACCTGCTGTCCCATCTGCTGCTCTGACCCCCAGATATTTTTCAGTATATTCACAGCTAAGTGAATTCATAAAGACATCACTAATTCACAGACATAATTTCAGAAAATGTTGTATCACTTCAAAAGATAACAGCCCCTACCTAACCCAGCAGTCATCCCAACTCCTATTTTTCCCCTCTTCACACCCCTTGGAATCATCATCTATGTCTGCCCATGGATTTGCCCAGGCATATAATGAGTTCACACATCACATTCCTTCTGTGTTCATGTTTGAGATTCCAACATGACACAGTATACTATATTGTTTTATCACATTTGTGATGTTATTTTAAAATGATGGGTATTGGTGTGCTCTTCAAGCCCATGTTCTCCTTTGAACATGCATTTTGCTTGCTTGTCTGTTTCCTTACTGCCTGTGTTCTCTTTTGCCTAGCTTGGGCTGATCCAGGTTTGATATCTGGCATCCCATATGGTTCCTGAGCCCTGACAGGAGTGATCCCTGGACCCCAGAGCCAGGAGTAAGCCCTAAGCACAGATGGATGTGGCCCCAAAACAGAATAGAAAGAGCTGTCTTGGGGCTGGAGTGCTAGCACAGCAGGTAGGACATTTGCCTTGCATGTGACCAACCCAGGTTCAATTCCTCCGTCCCTCTCGGAGAGCCGGGTAAGCTACCGAGAGTATCTCACCCGCATGGCAGAGCCTGGCAAGCTACCTGTGGCGTATTCGATATGCCAAAAACCGTAACAAGTCTCACAATGAAGATGTTACTGGTACCCGCTTGAGCAAATCAATGAACAATGGGACAAGAGTGCTACAGTGGGGGGGGCATGGGGCACATTCAGTGGTGCTCAGGGCTTACTCCTGGTTCTGCACTCATGAATCACTGAAATGGGGGCTGGAGCGACAGCACAGAGGGTAGGGCGTTTGCCTTGCACGTGGCCGACCCGGGTTCGATTCCCAGCATCCCATATGGTCCCCTGAGCACCGCCAGGGATAATTCCTGAATGCAGAGCCAGGAGTAACCCCTGTGCAGAGCCAGGTGTGACCCAAAAAGCAAAAAAAAAAAAAAAACTGAAATGGGTACTGGAGTCATAGTACAGTGAATAGGGTGCTTTGTCTCCATGTGACCAACCTGAGATCAATTCTCAGCATCCCATATGGTCCCTCAACCCCACCAGGAGGGATTCCTGGGTACAGAGAATCATAATGGGGTGGTGCTGGGGATCCAACCAGCGCGAGCCCCATGCAAGGCAAGCACCCTAATTCCTGATCCCTCAAGCCTGGTCTCTGAACACCACAGGTGTGGCCCCCAAAACCAAACAAAATGAAATGGGTCCTGAAGTGATTTAGCTAAAAATAGGCTGAATGTTTTGTCTGAAGGCAGTCTTGTTTAATCCCTGGCACTGCAAGGCCTCCGAAGTGCTGCAGGAATGACCCCTGAGCACCTTTCTGCAAGGTCCAGATAATGTTAGTGTGACCCAAATCCTTCTGTCCCTCCTCCCCCCAAAAACTAGAATGGTATACAAAGTTTTGGCTGGAAATGCTTTTAATCAAGGTAAAGTATTTTCCAATTAAATAGTAAAATATTACAAAACATATCAGGAAAAAATTTCATCTAAAATAGGACTTAAATTTTCCATTCAAAACTGCTCTTCATCTGAGAAATTCAACACGTGAGCATTACAAGAGATACTTTCAATTCATTAAACATTTGTTTTTGTATTTTGTTGCACATTCAGAAACCTTTTCCTCTTTTTTTCAAAGTTTTAGCAACCACCACATATTAAGCAATCCCATGTGGAGGTCTCCACACCCAGCTTAAGAAGCAAAGATCTAGAACATTAATTTGCTAATTGTAGTTCTATCTTCAACAGCTATGAGATACAATTAGTATGAGGTATGTTTGAACTTTATTGCAAGGTTAAACTGTATGCAAATGCTAGCCAGAAACTAATATTGGTAAGTTCGTGTAAACTGTAATATGGTATGCTTGTGATTAATTTATTTTTAAAAAAAACAGGCTGGAAAGGTAGTACAGAGACTAATGCATTTGCCTTACATGGAGTCGACACCACTATGATGGCACTACATTTGGACCCCTGAGCACACAGCCAGGAGTAGAGTAGCCCATGAGCACCACCAGGTTGTGGTCCCACACACCTCCACAACTTACAATTTAGGAGCTGGAGAGAGAGCTCAATGAGTGTGTGGTCTGCATGCCAGAGGCCTGGGCTCAATCCCTAGCACCGCAGGGTTCCCGACCACCAGCAGGAGCAGCCCCCTAAAACACACACACAGTTTACCAGGGATTATATGGCTCAGGTGGGAGGCCCTGGGTTTGATTCCTAGCACCACATGGTCCCCAGTACTTGCTGATGGGACCCAAGCACCACCAGGTAAGACCCCAAAAGAAAAAAATACCAAAAACTGTCACTAGTTAAGGTTATAAACCTTAAAATTGGGAGGTTATTATCATAGCTTGGTAGTATAGTTCAAAGTTGGGAAATGATACCTCCCATCTCTATTTTTCCCCCCTTAGGAGTACTTAGGCTAATCGTGGAGTCTTACAATTCCATACAAATTTTAGTAGCATTTGTTCTGTTTTTGAAAAAAAAAAGTCACTGGAATTTTAATGGGTGTTGCATTTAATCTGTATAGTACTTTGGATAGGACTTCATTTTAACATGTTGATTCTTCCAATCCATGAGCAGGAATGTCTTTCCATTTCCCTTAAAATTGGGAGATTATCCAGGTGGAGCCATGGTAATAAAAAGGAAATTTAAAAGTGAAAGCAAAAGAAACAGAACGAGAATGATAAAAAAAAAAAAAAAAAAAAAAAAACCCGGCACCAGAGAAAGAGGGACGTGACCTTTCCTGGCTCAGAAGGGGATCATAAAGCAAGGAAGACAGGAACGTAGAAGCAGAAAAACACCCTCAGCCACAGCAAGTAAATGGGACTTTGATCACCACTTTGAGTAAGAGAATTTTAATTCTGCCAACAACTCAATGAACAAGGAAATGGAGACCCTCGGTTTTACCAGTTCCCCCATATTCCAGAAAAGAACAACGTCCTGCTACACCTGAACTGCAGGTCAGATGAGACACGATAAAGGACTGACCTACCTACGACAGTAACCTGCAATATTTATTTGCTTAAATTCATTTATTTTCATTCCCTCCCATTCCCCTTCCTCGTAGAGATGATGAGTGGAGAGGCGCGCTACCTGCACGCTGACGTGGCAGTGGTGCTCCCCGAGCTCTGCACACCTTTAGCTGCAGGGCTTCCCTGCTTGCTTCCAGGGCCTTGCCTGGAGTCCAGGCAGTTATGGCTGTGGTGCTCACACATGCTCACCACAGGTCACTTCCTGGACTTGGTTCTAGCACTTAGTTCTCGTCTTTACCAGGGTTGCACCCCTTTTTGTGGGGCTCACACACCTTGCTCGTGGCGCAGCCAAAAATCACTTGAGATACAGGGGATAGTTGTTCCTCATTAGCAGAGCTGCCTGGACCATGCTTAGCATGTGTGGGATGCCAGGGATTTAAAGTCATGAACATACAGTGACAAAACAGGTGCTTGACATCACTGCCCTATTCCTCAAGGTCTGACACCTGTATAGTTTAAGTCATTATGCTTGTGGTCACATGACAGTTGCAATAGAAAACATACACTCACCTCAGTGATTAAAGGACTCAGGGCTTCTGGAAGCAAAACATGCAAAAAACATATTTTTAACATCTTGTATCAAGTCCTTAACGATTCTGGTATATTAAGTTGTGCCGTAAGTAAAAATGTGAGTATAGCTAACAAAAAGAGTAAGTAATTAAGAGAAAGCTACAATTAATTCTTCTACATAAAAACTCTAAATAAAGTTCATGAGTATTGTAAAGAGTATTTCATCTTGGGGTGATTTCTAAGGCCGTATCTTGGGTTCCCATAAAAACAGAACCGTCCGTCTCACACGAGAGAGCAGTAAGAGGACCAGAATCCTCTATTTCCAAGTCCTGTGGTTTCCCCTGCTCATAATCCGGGTTTGAATCATCTTTCACTTGGGTCTCTTCCAACTCCAAAGGTTTATCTGAAACTGGAGTTACAACTTCTTCATCTTCATTTTCATGCAGAAAACTACAAATCATGTTGGGTCTATAGGAGAAATGATTGTCCTTGATTTGCAGCCATTCCACGCCACCTAGTGGGGAGGATAAACCAAAAAGAAACCGTGAGAAAGGTTTTTCAGTGACTTTGGTTTTTTTGTTTGTCTGGGGGCTATGCCAAGAAGTGCCGGAGGGACCATGCTTTGCTGACCTCCTCCATGAAAAGCAGGTACTTAGCCCTATAGGCTCGTTCTGGTCCACATCTACACTTTTTAAATAAACAGAAAATGGGGCCCCTAGCCCTCCCATCCCCAATCCCAAATACCTGGCCCATTGTTCCTAGTGCCCACAAAGTGGTGGTATCACCCACATTGGGAAAAATTTAAATGATAGCAAGGAACTGGAGAAATAGAACAGTTGGTTAAGGCATTTGTCTTGCACATAGCTGACTAGGGTTTGATCTCCAGCACCCCATACAGTTCTCTGAGCCCTTCAAGAGTGATTCTGAGTGCAAAGCCAGGAGTAAGCCCTGAGCACAGCCAGGTGTGACCCCCGAAACAATAAATAAATAAATATTTTTATTCATTAAAATACAATAAACTTACAAAGCCATGAATATTCAACCCTAGTGTCATATTTACTAGAATTTCAATCTTATTTTTGAGCAATGAGTTTTTAAGACCATAAATTATTATTTATGTTTATCTTTATAAACATGTGCCTATTATGGGTTCATCTTTATAAACATGTGCCTCTGACCCTTAACATATTAAGCATAGGTTCAGGGTCAGAGAGATAGTTCAGGGGTTGAATGCCTACCTCTCATGAGGTCAACACTAATTCATCCCTGGCACCAGATACTCCCTTTAGCACAGGGCCATAACTAGCTCCTGAACACCTCTGGGTGTAACCAAAGCATACCCGGGCCAGCCCCCGCCCCCCCCCCCCCGAAAGAACTGTATTGAAGGCCAAGGAGATAAGAGACGGCTCAAAGGCCTAAAAAAAAAAGCATGCTCTTCATGCAAGAACCCTGGGTTTAGACAGAGTGGACCAGCACCACATGGTCCTCCCAGCACTGTTGGAGGACCACCCCACATACCCAAATAACCACCAAAAAACCCAAATGTGACTGTGGGGCAGGGACAGCGCTATGGCTCATATGGGAGAGCACATGCTTAGTAAGATAAAGCTCCCGAGTCTGATCCCTACACTAAATGTCCCAGCACTGCCAGAAACACTAAGTATAGCACTAGTATCCCTCATTCCTAGAAAGAGATTAAAGAAAAAAAAAAGAGAGAGACTGAGAACTAACAACTGTGGTCCTAGGTCCTTTCCTCACCTCTCACACATAGTTTTAGTTATGAGACAACTTCTATGCATCAGTTGCTAAAAGTGTCCAAAGACCGCCTGAAACTATACACCTTGACATTCCAGATCCACTCTCATTTCAGGTTTGTTTGGGTTTTGTGATACACCGAACAGTGCTCAGGGCTTATTTCTGACTCCATGCTCAGGGATTATTCCTGAAGGGACTTGGGCCTAACCTACTGTACTATCACTCAAGCCCCTAATATTTCAAGTTTTTACTTAAAAAATAATAATAATAATAAGTGGGAATTGAAGAGATAGGGGTTCAGATGCTTGCTTTGCATGAGTTTTATTCCAGTTCATTACCCAAAGCACCACCAAGAGTTATCCCTGAGTTCAGTGCAAGAAGTAAGCCTGAACACAGCTGGGTGTGGTCGAGAAACAGAAAAGAAAAAGTGCTGACTGAATCTCTAGGAGGTGGAAATCATACCAAATTTCCTTAACAACTACTCACAAATGGTTTCAATGTAAATCAAATAAGAGATTTCGACTATGTCCTTAATGACCTTTGCTTACTAAGAGTTGAGCTGATTTTTAATTGTATTTTATCATCATAGAGCATTTTCAATTTCATTATATTTAACAGGCTGGAGCAATAACGCAGCGGGTAGGGCGTTCACCTTACAGCACACGGAAGACCCAGATTCGATCCTCCGTCCCTCTCGGAGAGCACGGCAAGCTACTGAGAGTATCTCGCCCACACGGCAGAGCCTGGCAAGCTACCCATGGCATATTCGATATGCCAAAAACAGTAACAAGTCTTGCAATGGAGACGTTACTAGTGCCCGCTCGAGCAAATCGATGAGCAATGGGATGACAGTGACAATGATTATATTTAACATTACATAGTTTTTCTTTCAGAATATAAGAAATGTCCTGGAAGCAACGTTACTGGCAAAACCAATACTAAATTATTTATTTTCAGTGAATTATAAACTTACCTATGTTTTCTTCGCCTTCCTTCTTTTCTGTCAGAAGAGTTCTTGTCATGCTGAGCTTCTTCGTTGTGTGGCATTTGTATTTTAGTACTGTTTTATTACAGCCTTCTGCATCCACTAAAATATAAATAAAATGGAATTAACTATTATATTGCTGAACACCACAAAATATTAAGTTTCAATAATTCCATTTAATGTGTTGAATAAATACTTCCTGTCAAAAAGTATATTAAGTACAGCAAGAGGATAGGATGCTTGTCTTGCACACAATTAACCTGGGCTTGATCACCAGCACCCCATATGATCCCCTGAGCACCGTCAGGAATGATCCCTGAGCACAGTGGTTGGGCGTTCACCTTTCACGCTGCCGACCCGAGTTCGACTCCTCCGCCCCTCTCGGAGAGCCTGGCAAGCTACTGAGAGTATCAAGCCCGTGCAGCAGGGTATATTGGATATGCCAAAAACAGTTAACAATAAGTCTCTCAATGAGAGATGTTACTAGTGCTCGCTCGAACAAACCGATGAGCAACGGGATGACAGTGACAGTGACAGTATTTTAATATAATAAAAGTGTTTGTTATAATTTGTATCTAACTTGAAAATGGGACCAGAGAGAAAATACAAAGTGTAGGGCATTTGCCTTGCATGCAATGACCTGGGTTTGATGCCCAGTGCTACACATGTTCCCCCATGCCCCACCAAGAGTTATCTCTGAGCACAGAAACAGGAACAAGTTCTGAGCACCACCTGGTATGGCCCAAAAAAGCAAACAAAAATTGAAAATCTACCCAAAATGCTGTTTGTGGATATGCACAAGCATGTAATATAAAATCAGGTACAGGAAAGAAAATCGCTAAATTTAAGAGAGTTATTACCCCCAAAGGTAGAAAGAATTCCTGGGAATACATTTATTAAGTTGTTTTTGGAGGATTGTGAAGGGGGGCTGTTTGGGCCACATCTAGCTGTGCTCAGGACTTACTCCTGGCAGTGCTTTGGGGACCATACACAGAGTTGAGGACCAAACTGGGGTGCAACACAAGCATCTTACCTCAAACTGTCTCTCCTACAAAAGGGAATAAATTTGAGGAAAGGGAACAAAGGACTTCAAATGTAACTGGATTGTTTCATTTTCTTTCTTTCTGGCTTTATTCCTGGGTTACACCAGGCAGTGCCCAGGAGCTACTTCCAGCATGGTACTCAAGGGACTTTGCAGAGCCAGTGTGTGTTCTCTGTGTGTTCACACACAGAGAACACACAGAGAACACACAGAGAACACGGGCACTCTACCCAGCCCAAATACATGAAATGATTCTTAGCTAGCTGCCAAAAATGGTGGAATATGACACCAATCCTAGACAGGTAAGTACATGATATGTCTGATTTTCTGTTTTGTTTTTTGAGCCGCACTGGACAAGCTCAGAAACTATTCCTGGCTCTGTGTTCAGCAGTGACCCCTAGGTATGACCAGGGGCCTGACCATATGTGGTGTAGAGAATTCCAACCAGGGTCAGCCATAGACAAGGTAAGCATCTTATCTCCTGTCCTATCTCTTCAGTCCAAGGTGTTTAATTTCAATGTTAACTGTACTAAAGTGAGTTTAAAATGATTATAAAGTATGTTTTTTAAAAAGTTGCCTTAGGGCTGGGAGTGTGGTTCAGTAGTAGAGCACCTGCTCTGTGTATGTGAGCACACAAACTTTGGGTTTGATTCCTGAAACCACCCCAAGAAAAAAAAAAAGTTGATTTATCATAGCAATTACTTACCATGTTCAACATCCTCTTCAAATATAACGCAGGTCCCAAGAGCATCTGCAGGAAAATTTGAAGTTAAAAAAAAAAAAAAGCAACTTAGAGCAATTTTCTCTGAAAAGCATAATTTAGGGGGTGGGGAGGTTGATCCCTTAACTGGTGATACTAGGATTATTCCTGGCTCTGTGCTTGGGAGACATTCCTGGCAGTGCTCAGAGGATCAAACAGTGCCAGGGATCAAAGTACTGCCAGACAAGCATCTTAACTCAAGTATTATTTCACCAGTTCTGAAAAGCTGGGCAGCACTCGGGCATGCTCAGGGACTACTACTGTGTAATTTCACATATAAATACATAAAATATATTTTTGTACTTTATTTTTATGCCAAATACAGTAACAATGATGGGTCTCATTCCCCTTATCCTGAAAGAGCCTAGAATGCGGCACCACTGGGAAGAATGCGTAAAGAGAGGCTGCTAAAATCCCAGGGCTAGGACAAATGGAGACATTACTGGTGCCCGCTCAAGCAAATCAATGATCAACAGGATGACAGTGATACAGTGATTTTTAAATTATATTTTTTCTATTTTAATATCATTTAAGACATTTAAAACATTTATTCAAAACATTTTATGTTATTTATTTTTTTTTTTTTAATTTATTTATTTTTAATTAGAGAATCACCGTGAGGGTACAGTTACAGATTTATACACTTCTGTGCTCACACTTCCCTCATACAAAGTTTGGGAACCCATCCCTTCACCAGTGCCCATTCTCCACCACCCGTAAACCCAGTGTCCCTCCCACCCTCCCCAATCCCATCTCCCCCCCACCCCACCCTGCCACTGTGGCTAGGCATTCCCTTCTGCTTTCTCTCTCTAATTAGCTGTTGTGGTTTGCAACAAAGGTGTTGAGTGGCCGCTGTGCTCAGTCTCTAGCCCTCATTCAGCCCGCAACTCCCTTCCCCCACATGGCCTTCGACTGCAATGTAGTTGGTGATCGCTTCTCTGAGTTGACCTTTCCCCGGAACGTGAGGCCAGCCTCGAAGCCATGGAGTCAACCTCCTGGTTATGTTATTTATTTTTATTTATTTTTATTTTTAAAAATATACTTCTTTTTTTCAGGCAACACTCCATGGCATGCAGGTCTTACTCCTGACTCTGAGCTCAGGAATCACACCTGATAGTACTTATGTGATTGTACGTGGTACCAGGAATTGAACCCAGATCAGCCACGTGCAAGGCAAACATTTTACCCACTATACTATCTCCCCAGTTTCCTGAAACGCATATTTTTAAAACTGGTTTGGGGCCCCGGAGCTAGCTCGCAGGCTGACAGCATGCTCTGCATGCAGGAGACCTGGCGCTGGCACCAAATGGTCCCCAAGCAGCAGGTGCAGCTCCTGAACACAGAGCCAGGAGTAGTCTTCCAGCACTGCCGGGTGTGACCCAAATACAAGCACTACTTTCAGAACTAAAGAAGTGGTACAGCAGGTAGGGCACTTCTCTTACACATGCCCGAACTGGGTTCGATTCCTGGTATCCCATATGGTCCCTGAGCACCACCAAGAGTAACCCCTGAGCATCACCAGGTACGACTCCCCCCCCCCCACAAAAAAAAAATTTGTCTACCTGACATCCATCTTACCTTCATACTCTCCAGCAAAGACATAGCTGTCCACTTGCAGAATGGGTCTCTCAGTGTCAATTCCCTAAAACAAAATAATCATTAGAGGGAATGGGGCTCAGTTGGTAAAGCACAGCACATCACACACACACACACACACACACACACACACACACACACACACGGTAAAGTACAACAGACACACACACACAGAGCTAAGAGCCTTCTCCATGAAACCTTGCTTCCAAAGAGCTTCCAAAGACACACACACACACACACACACACACAGAGCTAAGAGCCTTCTCAGTGACACCTTGCTTCCAAAGAGCTTCCAAAGAGACAGCTGTGGAAAACAGGAGACCCAAACACATTTTCCTCACTTACTATCATATGTTTAAACCCCTTTGATGGCAGCACCTATAATCTGCAGGCTAGTAAGATCTGTTTCAACCAACACCCTCTTAGAAAGTTTTGTCTTAGCCAGATTTAAATTTGCTTTGTTTTGTTTGGGGGGTACAGGCAGATATGCTTTTGGCTTACTCCTGGCTCTTTACTCAGGGATGACTGCTGGTGGGGCTTCAGGGGACCATTTGGGGTGCTAGGAATTGAACCCAGGTTGACCAAGAGCAAAGCAAATGCTATACTCACTGTACTATCCCTCAAGCCCACAAGGTCAAGATTTTATTTTTATTTATCTGTTTATTTTTGGCTATTTGGGTCACATCCGGCGATGCACAGGGGTTGCTCCTGGTTATGCACTCAGGAATTACTCCTGGTGATACTCAGGGGACCATATGGGATGCAGGGTATGGAACCCGGGTAGGCTGCGTGCAAGGCAAACATGCAAGGCAAATGTGCAAGGTGAACGCCCTACCCGCTGTACTCTCACTCCAGCCCCCAAGGGCAAGATTTTAAAGTGATAAAACTCATGATACCACAGCTCCAGGATGGGGAGT
Source organism: Sorex araneus (assembly GCF_027595985.1). Taxonomy (NCBI): domain Eukaryota; kingdom Metazoa; phylum Chordata; class Mammalia; order Eulipotyphla; family Soricidae; genus Sorex; species Sorex araneus. The sequence continues at coordinate 136,841,012 of NC_073305.1, read as the reverse complement.
GCTGTGGATACAGGGAATGTAAAGTCTGTGAGCCGTGAACGTCAGCCTCCCTCCCTTCTTGCAATTTCCCCTGGAGGGATCTAGGATTGCTCTCCCTTCTCTTTGCATTTCTTCTCCCCTTACTTTATCCAGTTTTTCAAAATCCATCATAATCGCTCTCGACAAAATTAAGAAAATACCACCTCTGAGGCCAGTAGGGCGCTTGTGGCTGACCCAGCTTGGACTCCCCAGCACCCTATGTGGGTCCCCAGAGCCCACCGGGAGTGATCCCTGAGCACAGAACCAGGAGTGAGCCGTGAGCACTGCCCGATGTGAAGAAAAGAAGGGGCTGGAACGATAAGCATAGTTGGTAAGGCACTTGCCCTGCATGCAGCCAACGCAGCATTCCATGTGGTCCCCCTTAGCACCGCCAGGAGTGATGCCTGCGCGCAGAGCCAGGAGTGAACCCAGGACATCGCCAGATGTAGCAGCCCCCCCAGCCCCGAAAAGAAAAAACAAGACAAAAGACGGACTACCTCTTCCAAATCTTCCCCGTTTGGGAAGATGCATCCTCCCACCTGCTCCCAGAGTCGTCGCTCCCCCGCTCCCCCCTTCCCACCCTCCCCCCACCAACGCAGTCTTGGTGTTACTGCTTTGTTAACGTAGAAAAAAACCGTCAGCCTCTTGGGGAGAGGCACCCACCCTTTCAAGCCCCCCACCCCATTCAATTCCTCCCATGCCATTCTGCGCCCACCTTCGAATAGAAGGACTCACCAGAATCTTGCATTTATTCTCACATTTTGAGAGGAAATCCGAATCAATAATCCCGGACAACTCCACCAGAACCAACTGCTCCTGGGAAGAAGGAGGGGTGACAAGCGGCAGGCGATGAACACTGACACCCCCACGCACGCATCGGGCCCCCTTAGTGCAAGCCCTGCACAGAGCGGGGGCGCCGGCGGCCTCTGGGGTCGCTTCCCGCCCCACCGCCCGCCGCGAGCCGACCGGGCAGGGGCCGCCGCGCCTCCCCGGGCCAACGCGCTCGAGGTCCCGCGGCGGTCCCCACCACCACCCGTTTCCACACAGCCGGCTCGGACCCGCCGCGCAGCTCCGCGGAGTCGCACTCACTACCTCCTCTTCCTCCTCCTCCTCCTCTGCATCCTCCTCCTCCTCCTCGGCACCGCGCTCCGCCGCCGCCGCAGCTGCCGCCGCCGCCATGATCGCGCCGCTACGCTCGGCCTGCGCGGCACTGGCCACGCCCACGCGCCGCCGCCATCTTGGGTCCGGGCGGCAGAGACTCGGCTCGCGCCGTGCCAGGATCAGAGATGGCCGCGCCCGTGCAGCTCCCGCCTGCAGCGTCACGCCCCACCTCCGAGCTCTTGCTGGGAGCCACCAGGAGGCTCTGGATGGGGAAGAGCGGTGGGGATGGGGGACGGGGATAGGAGTGGGAGTGGGGGTGGATCCTCTGGAATTTGCGGGGCAAGGGCCAGGGCGGGGGGGAGTGTGCCTTGCACGCAACCGAACCGGGTTCGATCGCCGGCATCCTCCCCCCACCCCCACACGAGCACCGCCAGGAGTAATTTCTGAACATCGACCCTGAGCATCGCCGGATGTAACCCCCCCAACAAAAAAAAAAATTTTTTTTTAATTTTAAATAAAGGAGATGTAAGCAACGAAGGTGTCGTTGGCGGGAACTGGTCACTGGTCAAAAGCCTGTAGGAGCTCCAGCTCCTGCACCCTGGCACACACAGGTCCGGCCAGCTCCCCAGAGAATCCGGCAGGTTATACCTCATACCCACTTGATCCGCAGAGAACTAAGGTGACAGTGTATAATAGTGGCATATAATAAGTGTGTGGGGGGGTCCGTCTTGCTAAGTGATGATGCTGAGCCGCGGAAGCCTGTAGAGCCGCCGAAGCGCTCAGTGGATTTGCACCACCCGCAAGGTGGAGCCACCACACCCAAGTCCAAAACCAAGAAGCAAGGTTTTGACTACTCCACACCCAGAGCAATCCAACAATCCTATTGCCCTGATTGTCATGAAAGATATAAATCGTTATCTCTTTAAGGAGGCGGAAGAGATGTTCAGCACTGTTGTACCTGCAGTGTATGAGGGAGGCCCAAAATCATTGCCCTGCACTCCTTGGTCCCCCTAGCACCCCAGGTGTGGCCCTCCAAAAAACAAAATTGCTAAGGGAATACAAACAGAACCAGGGAGGTGAATTTTTTTTTCTTTTTGGGTCACACCCCGTGAGGCACAGGAGTCACTCCTGGCTCTGCACCCAGGAATTACTCCTGGCAGTGCTCAGGGGACCATATGGAATGCTGGGAATCGAACCAGGTCGTCAGCGTGCAAGACAAATGCCCTACCTGCTGTGCTATCCTTTCAGCCCCCAGGAAGTGAAAATTTGACCAGAAGTTTCTTGAAGAAATCTCATTTAGTTTTCTGATTAAGTAACAAATGATCTCTCTACTTGAAACGGGATGGTTCTAACCATGACCTATGAGGTCTGATACATCTAGTTCGGTGGCTTTATTAGCAACAATGCATTATGCATATTAGTTATTGTGAGGATTAAATGAGGTGCTTTGTAGGGAAGTATGATCTGAAGCTCAGATTATCTTAGCCAATAATGTGTTTCACACAAGTTGGCTATGGCACAATGAAAACTTCACATGACTGCTATACCCTCATCCATTCCTTCCTGAGGAACAGAGACGCTGAGATTAAGGAAGCAAAAAGCACCCTTGGTGCGTGGTGGGGTGGGTAGGTGTTGGAGACTTGTACTTTGGACATGTGTCAACGCCCACCCTGAAACACTTTCTTTTGGCTTTAATTGAAGAGGCTTAGGAATACCAGAGCTTTGATGAGAACCCCAGACCACTGCTCAAGCAGAACTGGTCAGTGGAGACAGTGCTGTGGAATTCTCGTTAACCTCTCTCCTCAAGGTATCCCCAAACTCCCCCCAGTGGCTTTTCTCTGCTGTTTCCTGTACAGACACGGTATAATTACCGTCATTGCGTGTATATTCATTGTGTTGCAGGCAAATAGGATAGGGGACCCCCAGTAATATACTTTTGTGAAATAATAAAATTTAAGAAGAGATTGACTAGTCCTGAAGTAGCTCAAAGGCACGCACTGAAGACCATACAAATCCTAAACTCTTGGAGAAGAAAAACAGAGGCACCACAGTAATGCAGAAATCTAAGGCCCCACCCAGAGAGGGTGAACTCCCCAGAAAAGAAGAGGCTACAGAAAAGCGTATGAGAGTATGAAGAGGCCATCAACAGTATAACAAGTAAGATTATTAATAGAGCAGTGCAAAGTTTTTCTGTGACAACACCCAGATTAATATTTTATGTATGTAAAACTCCAGGAAAACCTATTTGGAAGTATTGTATAAAAGCTCCTCCCAAAGGCACAGAGTAGGTAGGTATAGCAGGTAGGGCATTTTCCTTGCACATGGGGCTGATGACCAGGATTCAATACCCCGCATCCCATATGGCCCCCTGAGCACTGCGAGGAGTGATTCCTGAATGCAGAACCAGAAATACCCCTGAACATTGATAAGGTGTGGCCCCCAAACAAAAACAGCTCCTCCTGAAAGTTTGTTCTTCTTGGGGCTGGAGTGATAGCACAGGGGGCTGGAGTGATAGCACAGCGGGTAGGGCATTTGCCTTGCACGCGGCCAACCCGGGTTCGATTCCCAGCATCCCATATGGTCCCCTGAGCACCGCCAGGAGTAACTTCTGAGTGCAGAGCCAGGAGTAACCTCTGAGCATCGCTGGGTGTGACCCAAAAAGCAAAAAAAAAAAAAAAAGTTTGTTCTTCAAGCTGTGTTCTCCCTTGAACTGTATTTTACTTGCTTGTCTCTGTTGCTTGTTCATTTCACTCATTCTCACTTGAATACATTTCCCCTCTTTGTATGCTCTTGCATCTTTCTAAGTTTTATTCTATATGAAGTACCTCGACTTCACTACTTTATTTCCCCCTGAATTTCTTTTCTCCAAAAGAAAGGCAACAAGCCCAGAAAGCTTTTGCCAGGCTTAGGACTGGCTACTTTCCTGCAGAGAGCAGTCTCAGCATGAGCCCATGGCTCCCTAAGGAAGAGGGTGGCAGGAACCGTCTCCCACGCTGTGCAGAACAGGTTGAGTCTAGGTGCAGCTTCACAACTGCCTCGTGAGGCTGGCAGGAAACAGACGTCTCTGCTTTGCAGGTGCTCACGGAAGACTTGAATGGTCCTGACCCAAGGCAGGCATTTCCCAGAGCACTGATGGCTGAGGTGGGTTGAGCAAACAGGTAAAGACACTCACGAGTCTAACTTCCTCCCCATTTTACTAAGTCACCAGCAACAAAAGAAACATAAGAGAACACAGTCTTATCCACAGTCGAAAAGGTGGAAAGAAGAAATATGTGTTCAAGGGACTACATGACCTTAAAAGAATAAACTAAGCAAAGAGACAGATTATGCTTCTGGAAGAACACTTTTTAGGAGAGCAAAGCCCGTATGACTTTCAGAAGGGAGTTTTATATGATTCCTCCCAATGATTCTTTCCCCCAGAGCTCTATACATACTTACAAGTTCATCTGGGGGTTGTTGCAGGTTCTCATAATTTCATCATGACCTTTAGATTCTTCTGTAGCCTCTTTTTTTTCCTAGGTGGTCTGCCCTTCTTTGAATGGGACTTCAGATTTCTGCATCAGGTGGGGTCTCTTTTCCTCTCTCCAAAGAACTCAGGGTTTTCATTTGAAAAGGATGTTGTCGGGGCCGGAGTGATAGCACAGTGGGTAGGGCGTTTGCCTTGCACGCGGCCGACCTGGGTTCGATCCCCGGCATCCCATATGGTCCCCCAAGCACCGCCAGGAGTAATTCCTGAGTGAAAAGCCAGGAGTAACCCCTGTGCATTGCTGGGTGTGACCCAAAAAGCAAAAAAAAAAAAAAAAAGAAAAGAAAAGAAAAGAAAAGAAAAGGATGTTGTCTTCATGGCTTTGCGCTACTTCAGGTCTGGGCCATTTCATCTTAGTCTTATTATTTCCCAAAAGTATGTTACCAGGCCCACCTACCTATGTACCTGCAAAAAAGTGACATAAATTATAGATTTTCTTAGATTCAAGAGAATATAAAGAGGGCTGGGGAGATAGAACAGAGCTTAAGGCATTTATCTTGCATGCAGTTGCCCCCAGTTTGAACCCTTGGCACCAAATATGGTCCATAGAGCACTACCATATGTCATTCCTGAGCACCCTGGGGTATAACTACTTCAAGAAAAATTAAACTAGTGCCGAGAGAGAGAGAGAGAGAGAGAGAGAGAGAGAGAGAGAGAGAGAGAGAGAGAGAGAGAGAGAGAGAGAGAGAGAAAATGGGGCAGGTGTAGAAAGATAGTATAGGTGGCAAGGTTTGCATATGACCGACCCTGATTCAGATCTTGGCACCATATGATCCCCTGAGCATTGCAGGAGTGATCCCCCAACACAAGCACAGACCCCAGACACCACCAGGTGTTGTTCCTCCCCACACACACATACACAAACCCGAATGGGGAGCAGAGAGATAGTCCAGGGCTTAACCCATTTGCCTTGCATGTGCAGACCCCAGTTTGATCCGGGTTAAATCCCTGACACCAAAAATAACCATAGAATCAGAACAGGGAAATCATTTAAAAGGAATAATGTTGGGAGAACTGAGCAGGGAATCTTACGTGGTTGGGGGTCACACCCAGAGTAATCACCAAGATGTGAGGCACAGCTCCAGCACCGCTGGGTGTGGCCCAAAACAGAATGAATCATCAAAATGTGCTCTATCTATACAATGAGATCTTACTTGTCAATATAAAGGAATGAAGTCAAGATACATGCTACAACATGGGTAAGCTTGAATATGATATGAAGCCAGACACAAAGGCCATTGTTATCTTTTGAATGATTCCATTTATATAAAATGTGCAGGACAGGCAAGTCTGCAGATAGAGGAGGCAGCTTACTGGATCTCCTCGGGGCCTGGGAGCAAGGGGCAGCAGTCTGACTGCTGCTGGATACGGAGTGGGTGATGAAAATATTTGGAAATCAGTGGTGGTTGTCACTCAGCTAAGTGAGTGTACTTCCAGCCCTAAATTGTACTTTTTAAACTGTATATTTTAGAGGGTGAATTTTACACTATGTAGAATACATATGAGGAGTTGTGAAGGCCAATCCCAGTGTTGCTTGGAAGCTACCAAGACTGAACCTGTGGGTGTGGCAGGGCGTCTCACGTGGGCTGGGGATCACATCCAGAGTAATCTCCAAGATGTGAGGCACATACTCTACCACTTAAGCTACATATCTTCCGGCCTATAAATTGTAGTTGGTGTAAGATCTTCCTTTGGGCCATTCCCAGGGTCTATTCCTGGCTCTGGGCTCAGGAGCGACCCCTGGTGGTGCTTAGGGGACCATATGCAATGCCTGGGATGGAACTGGGGTCAGTCCTGAAAGGCAAGTGCCTTACAAACTTTACTATCTCTCAGGCCCTATGAATTTTATTTTAATCAGGCTATAATTATTTGTTCTATTTTGTTTTAGGGTCACATCCAACAGTGATCAGCAGTCACTTCTAATTCTGTGTTCAGCCGTCACTCCTCTTTGTGGGGAAGGTTTTGGGCCATATCCGCCAATGCTCAGGGGTTACTCCTGGCTCTGCACTCAGGAATCTCCTGCTGGTGCCTTGGGGACCATATGGGATGCTAGAGATTGAAAATGGATCAGCTGCATGCAAAGCAAGCACCTTTGCAAGCTATACTATCTCCCTGGCTACCTTGGGGGTCACTCCTGGTGATGCTTAGGAACCATATTGGATACCAGGCATTGAATGAGCATCCGCTGTGTATTTACCAAAGGGCAGAGGCGCTCTATCTCTCTTGTCACTTGTGTTCAGTGAACTTGGGCCGCTTTCCCCACCCCAGGAGGCCGATGGCAATGGGCAGGCGAAGGAAGGAACGAGGGTCAGGCTGGTCACTATCAATTGCAGTTTATTCCATTCCCATCTCCATTCTCCTCCTGCTTCATCCTCCCCCATGCTACTTCATTCTCCTTCTGGATCCCCCTTCATTCTCCTGGCTCTGGATCCCCCTTCTGCTTCTCTCTCTGGAGCCGCACTCACTCTCACTCTGACTCTTACAGCCTTAGTTTATATAGCAGTCACATGGGGTGGTGACACAAAGGTGGGTTGAACATTAACAAATCAACAAGGAGGTATAAGACCACTCCTCCAGGGTTGACTCCATGGCTTCGAGGCTGGCCTCACGTTCAGGGGAAAGGTCAACTCAGAGAAGCGATCACCAACTACATTGTAGTCGAAGGCCATGTGGGGGAAGGGAGTTGCGGGCTGAATGAGGGCTAAAGACTGAGCACAGCGGCCACTCAACACCTTTATTGCAAACCACAACAGCTAATTAGAGAGAGAGAACAGAAGGGAATGCCTTGCCACAGTGGCAGGGTGGGGTGGGGGGGAGATGGGATTGGGGAGGGTGGGAAGGACGCCGGGTTTACGGGTGGTGGAGAATGGGCACTGGTGAAGGGATGGGTTCCCGAACTTTGTATGAGGGAAGTATAAGCACAAAAGTGTATAAATCTGTAACTGTACCCTCACGGTGATTCTCTAATTAAAAATAAATAAATTTAAAAAAAAATTACTCAAAAAAGTATAAAAAAAAAAAAGACCACTCCTCCAGGAGATTAACTCAAGGACCAAATCTCATCTAAGGAGATTACTCCAGATTACTAGGAGATCTGTCTAAGGGTGGGATCCCATCCAGGGTGTGTTGCTTTCTTCTTTCCTCAGCTAGTAATCCACTTAAATAGTCACAGTAAGTTTACTTCTAGCAATGTCATTCTCTATGATCACAGTAAGAGATATATCAAACTTATAGTTTGGTTCTTCCTGAGGTCATCTCACTATATTTTCTAGACCACAGTCCTCAGGTCAGGTTAGTCTTCCTAACCCCAGCAGTCTCTTCGTTACTTTTGGATCATGACAGCATTTGTCCATGCTCTCAATTTATAGTTGAGTATTGTGGCACTTTGGCCTGGCCCATTTCGATGCCAGGGTTCCTCACAGCTGGCCCTGGGTCCATTCTATCCCTTGTTGGGACCCTGCTTTTGGAGTGCTAGGAACTATGGGCAACTGAGTCGAGAAAACAAATGCCCAAGAGTAAATATTATTGGAGTCAATCAGCTCCCAAGTTACAAAGCATAATATTAACTATCTTCCTGTGTCCATACAGAAAGGATGGCAAGGTAAAAAAAAGCTTTAAGGTAAACTAAGTTCCCTGAGGCAAGGCTAAAAGGACAAACCCAATGTTATCCTACAGTCAGCCACATACAAAGCAAGATTCTTAATCCTTGTGCTACCTCTCCAGACCAGAAACTATGTTTTAATAGAATCTCTGTGAATTGCAAAGTTACAAAGAAATTTACAATTGAGCTTCAGGTGTACAATATTCCAACACCAATGTCCACTTCTCTGAACCAATGTCACCAAGAAACAACTAGTTTTAAACTGAACAAGTTAGAGAAAATTGTTTGAGATAATTAAAGAAAACTCTTTGAATAAGCTAGTTGACTTCTGGTTATCTCTTATTACTTCTTTCTTTTAGTTTTTTACCTCTTCCACCCCTCTTCCCCTCTAGTGGCAAGAATAAAAGTCAGGACCTCACACATTGAAGTCCTCTAATACTGAACTATATCCCCATCCCTAGGAAAGAAGCTCTGAAAATGTAATCAGCCAGATACCATTGCAGCTTCATAGCAAAAGTATAATTTGGCCCTGGATCCAAAACAATGACTTAAGGACCCATGTTTGGAAAGAAGTAGTGGGAAGAATTGGCAAGAGCCAAGTGTTATTAACCAGCTTTACTGAACCCACATTAAGCTAAATGATAAGCTCAAGAGGGAATATTATCAAGAGTGATGTTGGATTTTTTTTTTGATGTTGGATGTGTTTAACAAATTGTAGGACACGGGCACTTAGTTATGTTGGAATAGTTGGTGGAAAAGCTTTGTGATGAGGAGTTCTGACCCAGATTTTAGGGCAGTTGATTTTTACTGAATAATAAGAATTTAGTAACTTGTTACTAAATGTAGTAATTTAGTATAGTTTGTTCACTGTATACAAGCTAAAGACCAGTCCTCATTTGTTTTAGCTTCCAGTTTAAGCATTAGGAAACACTATAGCACTGTAGCATTGTCCTCCGGTTTTTCATCATTTGCTCAAGTGGGCACCAATAATGTCTCCATTATGAGACTTGTTGTTACTATTTTTTGATTATTGGATACTCTATGGGTAGCTTGCCAGGCTCTGCCTTGTGGGTGGGTGAAACTTGTTTCTCTAACTTATTCCACTGTTCTCTTTTCTAGGAAAGCAGAGAAAGAGGAGTGAGAGGAAACATCTGACCTTCACAGAGCACCTGGCCCCAAGGTCCTCTGGAGCTGCACCTCTAATAAAGCCTGGCCAGTTACATTGTTCCATGGCAACACTTGAGAGAAGCCAGGATAAGCATCCCTTGTCCTGTGAACCTGTCCTCTATGTGTTTTTATTTTTTTGGTAGAGAAAAATTCTCTTTATTTGTAAAAAGATAATACTTCTTAAAGAACCCCTTATGACCAGGTCAGACTTGTATTTCTTTGAGTGAAACTCTCCCAAACATTGAAATCTTCCTCAAATGAAATCCAAATTGTGTCAAGGAAAGAAGTAGACACATAGTTGCCAGCATACCATCCCACAAAATGTAACAAACAGGCCAAATCAAGGACTTCTGCATTTAGTGGCCAAACTATACCACGTCTTTCCTTTTTTTGGCTTTTGCTTTTCTTTTTCTTTCTTAATTGGAGCACTGTGAGATACACAGTTACAAAGTTGTTCATGATTGGGTTTCAGTCCTATAATATTCCAATACCTGTCACTTCACCGGTGTACATTGGCACTGATGTGCTCTTTCCTCTGGGTTACTCCCTGGCAGAGTTTGAGGCTTCTCCTGGATCTGCGTTTGAGGTCACTCCCTGCATTGCTCTTGAAACCATGTGATTGGGGAACAAATCAGGCCTTCTGTATGCAGAGCATGTGCTCAGCCCTCTTCAACCATTTTTGCATGGTTCTTTGTTGTATTTCGAAGCGGGTAAATTATGGTCAGAAACTTTATTCAATATATAAGAAGACTGTTTCTTCATTTTCTTTAAATCAAATTAAATTTGATAGAACTACTACCATATGAAGATACTTGAAAATTTTTATTTCCGCCTATGGAAATTACTTTTCTTTCATAGGCAGAAATTAAATTTAGGGGGGGCAGAGTGATAGTACAGCGGGGAGGGCATTTGCCTTGCACTCGGCTGACCTGGATTTGGTCCTCGGCATCCCCAATAGTCCCCCAGCACTACCAGGCGTGATTCCTGAGGACAGAGCCAGGAGTAACTCCTGAGCATCACCGGGTATGACCCCAAAAGCAACAACAACAACAAAAATTAAATTTAGGGATATCGGTGGAAATCTCTCGACATCGCCAAAGGATTTGGAGAGATATCTCCAGTCTTTAGCACACCTGTTTTGTTTGTTTAAAACTTTTTAAAATTATGGGACTGGAAATAAGTAAGGAGGGGTAAGGCCTTGTACATGACTGACCTGAATTAGATTCCCAGCATCACCTATAGTCCCCCAAGCCTACCAGGAGTGATCCCTGAGCACAGAGCCAGGAATAAACCCTGAGCATCACTGGGTGTGGCCCAAAACACAAAACAAAACAGTACAAGACTTTTTAAAACAATTATAGTTTAGGTGATATGGTTACAGTAATGTATAAGTTTATAGTATTGCTTTGCAAAATTATTTTACCTGTCCACCAGGAAAATGTCCATGACCCTGCACCCCTGTGTCACCTCTGATCTGATTTTAATTCCTCACCCACTGCTTGTTAATAACATATGTAATCCAAAGCTATGGTTTATTATTGTTTAATACTGTCAATTCCCTTGTTTAGTCTCTTATCCACAAATGAGTGAGATAATCTAGTATTTGTCCTTCTTCCTCTGATTTATTTAACTTTATTTGTTTTGGTTTTTGGACTACACCCAGCAGTGCTCAGGACGTATGCCTGGCTCTGTATTCAGGATTACTTCTGATAAGTGCCTAACTCTGGTATTATCTCTTTGGTACCTGATCTTAACCTGTAGGTATTGTCCAGTTCCATCCACATTAAACAAAATTGTATTTAATTACTTATTTTGGTTTTCTGAATCACATCCAACAGTGCTCAGGGCTTATTCCTGGCTCTGTGCTCAAGGATCTCTTGACAGGCTTGGAGGACCGTTGGGGTGCCAGTCATTGTACCGAGTTGGCCATGTGCCTATGTACAAGGCAAGCACACAACCCACTGTACTATCGCTCAGGCTCTCCGTCCACATAGCAGTAATCAGCATGGTTTAATCTGTCCTTACAGCTGCATAGTAATCCATTGTGTATATATGTCAAAATCCTTTATCCCTTGATCTGCAAACAGATATTTGGGTTAGTTCCATATCCTGGTTATTGTACTCAGAGTTGCAATGAACATAGGTATGCATTTATCTTTTTGAATCAATGTTTTTGTTTGGAGGGTAGCTGCCAAAAAGTGGATCACTATGTTATATGGGAGCTCTACTCTTACTGTTTTGAGAACTCAATATAGTTCAATGGTTACCAGTGAGATTCCTGTGGTTGAAGTCACAAAGACTCGTAAAATGTAGGGATTCCATTTGGCAGAACACGGGATCTCTCGCCTTCCCAGCAGGCCCGGCTTAGCCCTGGGCATTTTTGTTGAGCATTGCTATGGGAACAATACCCCAACTTGCACTCCTCTGCCTAAAGAAATCACTCTCTCCAATTTTTGTGTTTCAGTTTTTGGGTCATATCTAGCTGTGTTCAGTGCTAATATCTATCTGGCGCTGTGCTCAGGGATCACTCGTTGCATTGTTTGGGAACCATATGCAGCGCCGAGCATTTAATCCTGGATGGTTGCATCCAGGCTTGACCCCTGAACTATGACTCCAGCCAGTATTTAATGAAGGCACTCCTCCTCTTTTCCCTTGTAGACATTCTAACATCATTTCTTCAAATGACCTCAGACTCTTAAACACAGGCAGGAAAGGGCATGGTTTTCAAGTCGTTTCAGCTTTCCATTCTTTTAGCAGCCCACACAAAGAAATACAAAGGGCCTTGCTCCCAGTTTGGCAGGGATAATGGGAAAGCACAGGACATTACTATTTCCATAAATTATCCTGCCAGATCAATAAAATCCTGAGGGGAGGGAAAGAGGAGCAAACCTCTTCTTGTCAGTTTTAAGAGCAGAATGAATTGGGTCACACCCTAGGTCAATATAGCCTGGGAACTAGCGGGCTTAAGGTGCTCATTCAAAAGAGATTTAGAAGAAAGAAAAAACAAATTAAGAATAAATTACAAAAAAAAAACAAAACAGAGGAGAATCTATTGCATGGTTATCCAATACCCTGGAAGTGGTATGTGGTTCCTGGGCCATTGTGAATATCCAGAGGAGTGGGTGGAGTGCAGGATAAACAACAGGTGCTGCTGTAACCTGATAAAGGAAGAAAATATACTTCACAGTGATTGAGGTGAGGAGGTGAGAGGGATGGACAGGGTGGCTCAAGTGGCAGAAGACATGCCTTGCATGTGTGGCACCTGGTTTTGACCCCCAGCACTGCACGAACCTCCTCCCTTAACCAAGTTCAGCCAGTTGCAGCCCCCAACCCCACCCACAACTACAACAAAATGATTTTTTGTTTTGGGGCCCACACCCAGTAATGCTCAGGGATAACTCCTGGCTCTGAAGGAATCACTTTTGACGGTGCTCGGGGACCATACGTTGTGCAAGGATTGAATCTTGGTTGGTTGCATGCAAGGCATTATCATTCCAGCTCCAACAAGAAGACAATTTTTAAATGTCTTCTAAGTAACTGAAGTTAATCTTTTGCTGTTGTTATTGCTGTTGTAAGATTTTTGTTTTGATTTTCTTGGTTTGGGGGTCACACCTGGCTGTGCTCAGGGCTTACTCAAGGTTCTGTACTCAAGGATCACTTCTTATTATGTGCCAGGGAACAAACTGAGGTTATCCACATACAAGGCAAGTGCCTTAACCCCAGTATTATTTCTTTAGCCTTTCAGTTGTACTTTTAGGAAGTTAAAGATGACAAATGAGGAATGTTTTACAAGTCCATTTAGAAAGACCTATCCGTGTAAGAGACAAATTACATTATTTTTTTGCAGCCACAATTGGAGCTACTTGGGAAAAGAAATTTATTTTTATTATCTGGGGAGGTAGATAGTTACTAAGAGGGAATCATAAAAAATATTCAGAAACTAAGTTTCTGAGAAATATTAAATGGGATGTTGGGTTTAGTATTTAAAAGCCTGCCACTAGGTGGAGACAAATGAATTTAAAACAGTTTAGTTCTATTCTTCCTTTGGAATAGTTTTTCAAATTAAGAAAGAGCCTATGTAGAAAATACATTTAGTACCAGGATTCTAATGAAAGCATCGCTAGGTTTGTTGTTTTCATGCTGTTGAACTCAGGGCTTAACATAGGCAAGTGCTCTACCATTGAGTCATATCAACAGTTAGAAAAGAGTATTTAGTATAATGGGAAGACATCTGCGGGGGCCAGAGAAATAGCACAGCAGGTTAAAATGTTTGCCTTTACATGGCCAACCTGGGTTCAATCCCTGATATCCCATATGACCCCCCCATGCCCCACCCCTAAGGATTCCCTCTTCCCCCAGTAACTCCTGAGTGCAGAGCCAGGAGTAAGCCCTAAGTGTCCCTAAATGTGGCCCCTACCACACACACACACACACACACACACACACACACACACACACACACAAAGATATCTATGCATCTATGCTTGGGGCTAGAGCAATAGCACAGCGGGTAGGGCATTTGCCTTGCATGCGCCCGACCTGGGTTCGATTCCCAGCATCCCATATGGTCCCCCGAGCACTGCCAGGGGTAATTCCTGAGTGCAGAGCCATGAGTGACCCCTGTGCATCGCCAGGTGTGACCCCCCCAAAAAAGCAAAACAAACAAACAAACAAACAAACAAACAAAAAACAAAGACATCTGTGCTCCTATGTTTATTACAGCACTTTTTACAATAGCCAGAATCTGGAAACAACTCAGATTCCAAGAATAGATGACTAGGGGCTGGAGTGATAGCACAGCAGGGAGGGCGTTTGCCTTGCACGCGGCCGACCCGAGTCGATTCCCAGCATCCCATATGGTCCCCCAAGCACTGCCAGGAGTGATTCCTGAGTGCAAAGCCAGGAGTAACTCCTAAGCATCGCTGGGTGTGACCCATAAAAGTGAAAAAAAAAATCGATGACTAGATAAAGAAATCATGGGGCCCAGAGCAATAGTACAGCAGGCAGCCCACTTACTTTGCACATGGTTAGCCTGGTTTCGATCCTCAGCACCCCAAATCCTGAACATCAATCAGGTGTGCCCCCTACCTCTACAATAAAAAATGGTATATATATATATGTATATATATATACAATGAAATATTACTGAACTATGAGAAGACACAAAATTATACAGTTTGTCACTATGTGGATGGAGCTAGAGTGTCAAGCTGAGTCAAGTCAGCCAGAAGGAGAGGACAGCCACAGAACAATCTCTCATGTGTGGGAATATAAAGAAACATAGTAAGGGAATAACAAATACCTAAAGGCAACAGAAACTGGTAACTGGTCTAGAGAACTAAGCTCACCATGGTGGGGAGACAGCGGGGGTGGGGTGGGAGGGAGTTACAGGGGAAACCCTGAGACAGTGGTGGAGGAGTTTGGATATTTAGTGCAGTGTGGGGTTGGAATGTTGTTATGAATGAACTTATTACCAACAGTATTGTAAATCATGGTGACTAAAATTTTAAAAGAAAGTTCAAGCAATAGTAACATTTTGACTTAAAAATAAAAATTTTACATTGTTAGCAGTAGTATGGAGCTGGAGCTGGAGCATAGTGGTAGGGCATTTGCCTTGCACACAGCCGACCCGGGTTCAATTCCTCCGCCCCTCTCAGAGAGCCTGGCAAGCTACCGAGAGTATCTTGCCCGCATGGCAGAGCCTGGCAAGCTACCCATGGCATATTTGATATGCCAGAAACAGTAACAACAAGTCTCAAAATGGAGACATTACTGGTGCCTGCTCGAGCTAATCGATGAGGAACGGGATGACAGTGACAGTGACAGCAATAGTGTATTTTCCATTAAGGTCTAAAACAGAAATTAAAGCACTAGTATATGTCCCTGGTTCAAATCCCTGCACTACATATGTTCCCCTGAACACCATCAGGCATGACGCCAACAGCACAGTCAGGTGTGGATCCTGAGCACCACTTTATGTGTCCCTCTGTGAAAAAAGAACAGTGAAAATGAATATCTGGGAGCCAGAGAAATAGCACAGTGGGTAGGGCATTTGCCTTGTGTGCAGCCAACCCAGGTTCGATTCCTGGCACCCCCTAGACTCCAAGCAAACCAGAGTGATACTTGAGCACAAGAGTAAGCCCTGAGCATCTCTGGGTTGTGCACTGTTCCCCCACAGAACCACCCCCCACCAACCCTCACAAAAAAACAAACAACAACAACAAAAAACATATCTATGGCCAGAGAAATAGTATAGGTGGCAAGATGCTTGATTCATACGCAGCCAAGCCTGGTCTGATCTTCAGCACTACAAATGGTGCCCCAGATACCAGGGGTCACTACTGAACACAAAGCCAAGGATGGCCCTGAGCACCTCAGTGTGGCCCGACCCCTTCCCAAATGCCTATCTACTTCCCCCCCCCACTTTATTTAAACATCATAGTCTACAAAGTTGTTACAGCGTCCAATATTCCAACAGCAAGTCCACCATCACTGTCACCCTCCATTCACTGTTGCCTCCATTTTCCCAACCAATCCTCAAGCCTGCCCCTGTCGCAGGCCCACATTAGTTTATTTTATATTATTTGTTACCACTAAATGGCTAATGAAATGATTGAAAAATATTTTCATAGAAAAAAATTGTGATAATTGTTGTGTCTCATCCTGGGAACATAATGTCCCTGTCTGAGGGTTTACTAAGCTGTTGTTGCAAGTTGAGCCTTCTGTGTTAATGTTTTTGTTAGTTGAGATTAGTTGGCTTCTATGTTACATTCCCACCCACTGTGGTGCTCTTACTGGGATATTAGTATTGTAGAGTTTGTAGATGTTGCTTCAGAAAAGTCCAGAATATTTAACTGGGCAGTCCAGTGGAGGCATGGTGATGACTACTGGGGCTCTGGCTCAGTGGGAACGTGGTCCACCCTCCTCCTGAGATATCCCCAGAGAACTCAGTTGGGACCAGATATCTGAGAAATTTTTGCATGGAGTGATAGCACAGCAGGTAGGGCATTTGCCTTGCACACGGCCGACCCGGGTTTGATTCCTCCGTCTCTCTCAGAGAGTCCGGCAAGCTACCGAGAGTATCCCACCCATATGGCAGAGCCTGGCAAGCTACCCGTGTGATATATTCGATATGCCAAAAACAGTAACAACAAGTCTCACAATGGAGCAGTTACTGGTGCCCGTTCGAGCAAATCTATGAACAATGGGATGAAAGTGGTACAATGCTACAGTTGATCTCTTTCATGAGTTATTTATGAGCCTCTGGAACCAGACCGGTAGATGAGCTTACATGGCGGTGGTGAGAGGTGGGTGTGGCTGCTGGGTCTTTGGAATATATGGAGAGGTGGGGGCAGGTCACCCATGCCAACCCCTAGAAGGCCCAGCGACTAAATGCATATCCTGGAAACAATCCAAATGTCCAATAACTGATGAATTAATAAAGAATTCGTGGCATATGTAAATGCACAATGAAATATTATGCAGCTCTAAGAAAAGATGAAATCATGCTGTTTGCTGTGTGGACCTGGAAAGTATCATGTTAGGTGAAAACGTCAAAGGGAAAAGGACAAATACCAGATTACCTCATTTATTTGTGGGATATAGAAGGGGGAATGGAACACATGGTATTAAATGATGACAAACTTTTGTCTTTAGATTACAGAACAGAGATGGCCATGCAGTGGGGAGGGGTTGAGGAGGCGGTAGAGGAGGACTAGGAGTGACATAAGGACAGTGAAAGAGGGTCTGCAGCACTTTGGTGATGAAGTGCAATAGCTGTATGTCAAAACCAGAAACATTACATGACTGTACACATGTCATCTAGCACTGTAGCACTGTTGTCCCCTTGTTCATCGATTTGCTCGAGCGGGCACTAGCAACGTCTTCATTGTGAGACTTGTTACTGTTTTTGGCATATCGAATACGCCACAGGTAGCTTGCCAGGCTCTGCCGTGTGGGTTGGATATTCTCGGTAGCTTGCCGGGCTCTCCGAGAGGGATGGAGGAATCGAACCCAGGTTGGCCGCGTGCAAGGCAAATGCCCTACCCGCTATGTTATCACTCCAGTCCACACATGCCACCTAAACTATAATAATTTAACAAAAAATATTTAATCTATCCTTACCCTTTTACAGATACAAAAACTAAATCTCAAACTTCAGCTACTTCAGAAGCACCTAGAGGGTTTGTCCGATCACAGGCTGCTCAACCCTAGGCAGCGATTTTTTTTTTTTAATTCTTTTATTGATTCACCATGTGGAAAGTTACAAAGCTTTCAGGTTAAAGTCTCAGTTATACAATGCTCAAACACCCATCCCTTCACCAGTGCACATATTCCACCACCAAGAATCACGATATACCTCCCCCCTTGCCCCCACCTCCCCAGCCCCCCACCCCGCATGTGTAACTGGTAAATTTCACTTTACTTTGATTACATTCAATATTTAAAACAAAAAAATTCACTATTATTGATTTGGAGTTTCTCCCCCCTAAAGTCGATCTGCTGAGAAGAAAGCATTTGGTAATTTGTTTTCCATTGCTGAGAATGAAGAGATATGAGGTCAGGAGGCCGCACTAGCAGCAGTACAATTTTGGATTTCTGTATTTTAGTATTTTAGTAACTAAGTCCAGAGAAATGTCTGCCAGGAATCGCAACATTGTAAGCTTGTACCTCTCAGCTACTTTATATTCCACATATGAGTGCGATCTTTCTATGTCTGTCTCTTTCTTTCTGACTCATTTCACTCAGCATGATACTTTCCATGTTGATCCACTTATATGCAAATTTCATGACTTCATGTTTTCTGACAGCTACGTAGTATTCCATTGTGTAAATATACCAGAGTTTCTTTAGCCAATCATCTGTTTTCGGGCACTCTGTTTTTTTCCATATTGTGGCTATTGTAAACAGAGCGGCAATGAACATGGAAATGCAGATGTCATCTCTACTATACCTTTTTGCCTCTCCGGCATATATTCCCAGGAGTGGTATTGTAGACAGCGATTTTGAATCAGTGAGTCTGTATGAGACAGGAAAGAAATTAGCGTTTCTGGGGTTGGGGAGAGAGTACAGCAAATAGGGCACTTGCTTTGCATGGGGCTCACCCCAGTGTGATCCCCAACACTGCATATGAGCTCCTGCGCACTGCCAGGAGTGATCCCTGGCACCACCAGATGTGGCCCCCAAACCAAGAAAGAAGAAAATTTCTGTTGTAGTGGGGCAGTCACACCTGGTGGTGTTCAGGGGAACCGTATGGTGCCAGGGATTAAACCTAGGGCTCCTCATGTGATATGAGTCATCTCTCCAGACCCAACATTTAAAAATTATTGACTTAAAAACTAGAATTGGGAGTTGGCCAAAGGGGCTGGAGCTTATTCATTGCCTGTGAGAGGTCTGGTTTGATTCTCTCCCCAAGCACTTGGAAGAAACCCACAACCACTAAGCTGGGAGTAACCCCAGAGCACTAGTGAGTATAAACCTAAAACAAAATAGATAAAACATGTTGAGGTAACCAAGAGTTAGTGAATGTACTGGGCAAAGGGAATCAATAGTGCATTTGAGGGTGCTCAGAAGGGCAAGGTGATTTGTCAGCGGTATGTAATATAAAGCTCTTTGAAAATACTGATTTGGGGGAGATGGGGCCCTAATTAGAACAGTCACTGAAGAAAATGTGGTCAGAGAAGATACTTGAAAAGGCAGTAGGGGTCTGGAGAGGGTAGAGCAGCTAGGGTGCTTGCCTTGCTTACAGCTGACCCTGGTTTGATCCCTGGCACTGCATATGGTTCCCCAAGCATCACCAGAGTTATACCTGAGCACAGACCCAGGAGTAAGCCCAGAGAACTGCTGGATATAGTCCACCCCCCCCAAAAAAAAAAGAGTTTCAATAATGGGACTGGAAAGATAGTACAGCAAGTAGGGTCTAGAGCTAGACCTTGCAGGGGTCTAGCCCTGGTTTTATCTCGAGCATGCCACGTGGTTCCCTGAGCAAGCCCAGAAGTGAGCCCTGAACACGGAGCAGGAGTAAGCTCTGAGAAGTGTTGGGTGTTGAGGGAGACATATCTCTCCCCCCCACACACTGCCCCCCCCCACCAGAGCAGCAATAGCAAGAAAAGCCACAAAACCTCCAATTGTGGGGACAGCTGCATTGTCTGAACAGATGCAAGGGAAATCAACAGAGCCAGTGGGCTTCCAGTGTGCGCCATCAACCAGCATCCCTTGGAATCAGGTTACAAATGCAGATTCCAGGCCCTATTCCCACCGCTGAGTCAGGAACCCTGAAAAGCTTAGCTACCCGGCAGCACAAGCTCTCCAGGTGATTCTCACACACACCTGCAACTGAAAATTGAGCTAAGCCAACCATTGTTTTCTTCTTTGAAAATTTGAACTGGGAAACGTGGTAAGAAATGGTCTTGTGGGGCTGGGGTGATAGCACAGCAGGTAGGGAGTTTGCCTTGCACGAGGCCGACCCGGGTTCGAATCCCAGCATCCCATATGGTCCCCTGAGCAGCGCCAGGAGTAATTCCTGAATGCAGAGCCAGGAGTAACCCCAGTAACCCCTGTGTATTGCTGGGTGTGACCCAAAGAGAATAAAAATAATAAAAAAAAAGAAATGGTCTTGTAATTATGGGGAGAGAAGCTGGGAGTTGGTCCTAAACTATGAATAAACTCAAATGCCGAGTAAGTGAAGCTGTAACTAACAGTGGTGACTGAGTCCTGGGGCCTGGCCCTGCCTGCTGCCCACCCCCCCATCTCACGCCCCACCCCACCCCCCGCCCCACTCCACCTTCTCCCGCATCTAGGTGTGTGTGTGGAGGCGACCGCTTCAGGACTCTTTGACTTCCCCGCCAAGCCCACTGCTATTCTTAGGTTCCTGTGATATTCTTATCTCTTTTATTGTCATGTGCGGCCTTTAAATAGATTTCCCATTACTGGAGGTGACCCGAGTCAAGCTGTGTTCTGAAAAAATAAAAAGCTCCAAAGTAGAATGAGCCAAAGTTTAGGTGAACAAGACAAAGTCCTTTTACAAGCACATGGCATCACACCAGACTGGATGAGATGTAATGTAGAAGGCAACCAATCTCGGTTAACAAAATATAAACATAGAAGGCTTAACCTGTAACAGCATCTTAGTAATCTCTTATACAAGGGCTTAATGGCTCAAGGGTGAGACACAACAATCTTCATGAACTTTCTTCTAAGGAAACATTTTTCTGATCATTCTTCTAGCAAATTACTTATAACAAGCATATAAAAAATAATTGAGGATCTGCTGTGGGAGCAGGCTTAAGGGATGACTAGGAAAATAAAAAATAATAGCAGTGGGAAGGCACAATGGTGGTGGGAAGGTGCAATGGTGGTAGGGTTGGTGTTGGAACATTGAATATCTGTAAGAACTCATTATGAACAACTTTGTAAACCACAATATTATATAAAGTGTATGGGGAAAATAATATTACAAAAAATACACAGCATCTATTTCTTATTCTTTTTAGAAAATAAAATGTACCAACATTATCAATTTGTTTTGTTTTTCAGCCACATCTGCAGGTGCCCAGGCCTTCTGCTGGCTCTACATTCAGGGATCACTCTTGGGAGACTTGAGAAACCATATGGGGTGCATGGGATCGAACCTGTGTATGCCACGTGCAATGCTAATGCCTTACCTGCTGTACTATCCAGCCCTGGAATGCTTTTAATTTGGTCAAGAATCACTTTTCATTTACTTTTATTTTTGCAGTTCTGGGGAACAACCCTGGGTCTTTACATGTCAGGCAAGTTAAGTGCTTTACCACTGAGGAATATCTCCAGTCCACTATCACTTTTTATAAAGAATTATTTTTACCCTCCTTTTTTTTGTTTTTGTTTTTGTTTTTGAGCCACACTCAGCAGTGCTCAGGGCTTATTACTGGCTCTGCGGTCAGGGGTCACTCCTGACCGCAGAGCCAGCTGGGGGACCATATGAGGTGCTGGTCAGGGGACCATATGGGATGCCGGGAATTGATCAAACCAGGGTCAACTAGATACCTGGCAAGCACCCCACAACTCTGCTGCCCTCCCTTTTTTTAAAAAAAATGTTTTAAATTTTATTGAATCACCGTGAGGTAGTTACAAGCTTTCATGTTTGGGTTAAAATCTCACAATGATCGGGGCTGGAGCGGTAGCACAGGGAGTAAGGCGTTTGCCTTGCAAGCAGCTGACCCGGGTTCGATTCCCAGCATCCCATATGGTCCCCTGAGCACCGCCAGGATTAATTTCTGAGTGCAGAGCCAGGAGTAACCCCTGTGCATTGCCAGGTGTGACCCAAAAAGAAAAACAACAACAACAACAATCTCACAATGATCAAACACCCATCCCTCCACCAGTGCACCACCAATATTCCGGGTATACCCCCCCTTTCCCACCCCCCTGCCTCTATGGCAGACAATATTCCCCAAACTCTCTCTCTACTTTTGATTATCTTCCCTTTTTAAGCCCTGATCGCTGCTGGATGGGACCAAAACCAGAACCAAAAAGAAAGGCGGATCGTAATACTGAAGTTGACTTCACAGAGTGCAGTATCCACCATGTAGCACATGGACTAGTTCCAAACAAGGTTGGGCGGGGGAAGTATCACTTTTTGAGGGGCCTGAGAGATTTCTCAGCAATGGGCAGAGCTCATGCTTCACATGTGGGAGGCTTTGCATGGGTTGAATCCCCGGCACCTCCTGGTACCCAGCACCACCAGGAACAATCCCTGAGCACCAAGCTGCAAGTAGCCCCAAGTAATGCTGGCATAACTCCTCCATCCCCCTCTAAAATAATAATAATATCTATATTTTTTCTTTTTGGGTCACACCCGGCGATGCTCAGGGGTTACTCCTGGCTCTGCACTCTGGAATTGCCATTGGTGGTGGTCAGGGGACCATATGGGATGCCAGGAATTGAACCCGGTCACGTGCATGCAAGGCAAATGCCCTACTCGCTGTGCTATCACTCCAGCCCCACTGTCACTGTTACTGTCATTGTCATCCCATTGCTCATTGATTTGCTTGAGTGGGCACCAGTAACGTCTCCATTGTGACACTTGTTGTTACTGTTTTTGGCATACTGAATACGCCACAGGTCGCTTGCCAGGCTCTGCCGTGTGGGTGGGATACTCTCGCTAGCTTGCTGGGCTCTCTGAGAGGGGCGGAGGAATCAAACCCGGGTCAGCTGTGTGCAAAGCAAATGCCCTACCTGCTGTGCTATCGCTCCAGCCCTATAAAATAATATTTCTTCAGGCAGTGAATTTTACGTATTTTAGTTTGGGGGCCACACCCGGCTCAGGAGATTGTGCAGGGACAGCCTGGCTTGTGCTTAGCCCAGTTGTGCTCTTTCTCTGATCTAGAAAGTGTATTTTATTTATTTATACACTTATTTAGTTATGTGGGGTTGGATCAAACCCAGCAGTGCTCAGGGCTTACTCCTGGCTCAGTGCTCAGGGATCATTCCTGGTGGGGCTCAGGGGACCATATGGGGTGTCAAGGAGGCCAGTTGCATGCAAGACAAACACCCTGGCCACTGTACTATGGCTTTGGCCCAACATAAAGCAATCATTTGAATGGGGACTACTCAAGGGCCAGAGAGAGGGTCTCGGTGTTAAGACACTTGCCTTGCAGAACAGCTGTCTTGGTTGAATTCCAGGCACCACATAAGGTTCCCTGGCACTGCCAAGAATGTCCCCTGAGTACAGAGCCAGGAGTAAGCCCTGAGTACTGCTGAGTGTGGCCCAAAAACCAAACTAAAAAGAAAGCAATAAATAAACAAATAAACACATTTCAGGAAAGGAAGTTCAAGTTCTAACAACAAAACTGTTACACTTAGGAAATTATGAGTATTTTAATCTGTTATGACAGTTTGCCTGGTATCAGAACTTATTGTACCTTATCAGGCCTCACACTCTTCCTTTTTACCCACCAATCAACCCTTTTGCTCCAGCTAAGACAATCTGCTGAAACTCTATATCCTGCTTTTCCTTTCCACCCCCATCCTTTGACTGTTGGATTTTTGCTAAAGTCATCTGCTCCACCAGGCTGCCTTTTGCTATCAGTCTCTACCAAATACTTCTTACTCCAAGAAATGTGTCCTGAATAGCCTCTTCTCTTCTTTCATTCTTTCAACCTGATCTACACAGGATTTGGTATTTGCAGGACTTCCTTCTATTTAAACTATGAATTTCTATAGGCAACTTTACATCACATCATTCACATTACTTTGCACTTGTTACTTCCCATTTCTGTGCTTTTGAAAGTGAGTTCATTTCTTTCTTTCTTTTTTTTTCTCTTTGAGTCACACCCAGCGATGCACAGGGGTTACTCCTGGCTCTGCACTCGGGAATTACTCCTGGCGGTGCTGGGGGACCATATGGGATGCTGGGCATTGAACCCGGGTTGGCCACGTGCAAGGCAAACACCCTACCCGCTGTGCTATCGCTCCAGCCCTAAGTGAGGTCATTTCTTACCCTTCCTGATTGTAGGTTCATTAAAGGTTACTGAGCGGATGAATAAATGAATGAATGAACATAAAACTAGTATGACTCAAAGAGGGAAACACTAGAATTTAGAAGTCATTCTTAGTTAAAACCGCTTTAAGGACTATGGTGTAGCTTAGTTTCCCTGTATGAATGATACCGGGTCCCTGGGGGCATTGGAATGATGAGAGTAGACAGTTCAGGTGCATTTGTAGGGTTCTTTCTGTTTGTTCACTTATGGAATGTGGATTTCACGGGGGCAGGTGCTGAGCAATTTTTTTTCCTGTGAGGGGGCGATAACCAAATAAATTTAGCAACTCTGAATGACCTAACTGCACTAAGTGCTCTGCTTCGCCCTGCCTATTTTGTAAGGAATCATTCTTTTTTTACAATTATTCACTATTTACATTTGCTTTTCTAAAACAGTGAATTGTCCCAAAGACTCACACAAGTGCATCATTCAAAAAGTACTTGTTGAATTATTAACACAAATTAGCATGTATTGTGTTTAGCTTTTGCAATAAGCATGGCAGGAACCCTATATCTAAAGTACACAGTATCTTGTGTACACAGCTTTAAAATCAATATATTTCTGAGTGTATAGAGGAGTACTTTATTAACAAATGCTTTGTGAAGACAGTGAATAAGTTGTATAGAGAAATACCTTTCCCCTTAGATAAATTTCCTTTCCCTCAGTCAGGATTTCTTAGTGTAGGCTGGAGCCCTTAGAACAAGTTGACGTGCTTATTTAAAACTGATTCTTCAATTTTAAAAAAATCTTGAAAGCCATAGATATTACTGGTAAGGCATATGCCTTCCATGTGGCTACCCTTATTCTACTTGTTCATTTATTTGTTTGTTTATTTATGTTTTCAGGTACAGAACTGGCAATGCTCAGGGATTACTCCTGGCTACAAACCAGGATCCCTGATCTTGATGATCAGGGATCACCTCTGGCAGTGCTAGGACAACCATAGGGGATGCTAGCAGTGAAAACCAGGTGGGCCACATGCAAGGCAAGTGCCCTACTCAGAACACAGATAGCCTGCAGCACTATCTGTGTTCTCCCGAGCACTGCCAGGAGTAAGTCCTGAGCACAGCCAAGCACAGCCCTCAAACCAAAAACGAACAAGCACACACACAAATTCTTGTAAGGCATTTGCCAGGCTTTGCCATAGGGGCAGGATATCCTCGGTAGTGCTGGGCTCTCCGAGAAGGATGGCTTGCACTCAGCCAACCCTATTTAATCCCCCTGACACTACCAGAAAGGACCCCTGAGCAAGAACCAGGTGTGACCCCAAAAAACAAAATAGGGACCAAAGACAGAGTATAGCAGTTAGGGAGCTTGCCTTAAATGGAGTTTGATCTCCAGCATCCCATATGGTTCCCTGAGCAGAGCCAGAAGTAAGCCCTGACTACCACTGGCTGTGGTCCTAAAACAAAATTTAAAAATAATAAATAAAATATTATGGGGGGTGGCAACGGTGCCAACTGGTGAAGAGTGAACCATCCTTCTCGGAGAGCCCAGCACTACCGAGGATATCCTGCCCCTATGGCATAGCCTGGCAAGCTACCTGTGACGTATTCGATATGACAAAAACAGTAACAATAATGGGCCTTCTTTGTCAAGATCCTGAATGAATGGTTTGATGCTCTTCATGTTCCTGGAGCGAGCAGACACCACTGGGCTACACTAGCATGCGACAGGGACAAATGGAAATGTTACTGGTGCCCACTCGAGCAAATCGATGAGCAATGGGACGACAGGTGATACAGGTGATTAGTTTTGAATGAAAGAGCTCAACAAGCTGGAGCACATGCTTTGTATGCAGGTGACTTGGGTTTCATCCCCAGCAGAGTTTGGTCCCCTGGGGAAGCACCAGGAACTGACCCCCAGACACTAAGCCTGGAGTAACTACTAAGCAACATAGGTGAGAACCCTACCCCTACCCCCTTAAAATACATACACACATATGATACATATATACGTATATGTTTGAGTGTGTGTATTTGCTGGAAGCAGAGTCTGAAGATATTAAAACTATGCATATGTTCGCCATTATTAGAATTAAAAGTATCGACTATCGGCTTTCCAACAAAAAATGGTGTATAAAGCCTGCCTGTCGTAGACCACTCCACCCACAAACTTTGTCCGTTCTTCCTTTCTGCTTTTCCAAGCTATTGCCTTATTGTAAGGGCAACGGGCACGACGAAAGCTTGGATCTTTTACCGCCTGCTGATGAGCCAGCAGCAGTCAGTACTCAACCTGCTCCGTAATTAAAATCACATAAAAAGGGCAGGGATTCGAATGAGTCGAACATGTTTTCTCACTCAGCCAGAAAGTGGGCAGCTGCCGAGGTGCCGAAACACAAAGTCTATTATAGTAATGATCAGATGACCAAGTCCTCTCCTGTCCCAAGTACACTCGAAGTCTGGACTCCAGGGCGGCGTCTCCCCTTCTCCTCTGCCTCCAGGAGGTTTGTTTGCTTTCGGGAGATGGACGTGGACCCGGCCAAACCAGAGCGTAGATCCCTGCCTTCTCGAGGAGAAGAGCTTTGTCCGTGTTCCTACAATGCGTTCCTTGTCTGCCTCTGTATCCACACTGGGTATGATTCATGGACTTTAAAATGCAGGCTTTTCTTTTATCACATGACTTCTGGAAAGTGACTTGGGATGAGAATTTCTATTTCCCTATCTGCAAGACAAAACTCACAGTGAATATTAGACTTAATAGGAACTTCTAATATAATTTGCTATAATTCCTTAAATTTTAATAAATTTTGATAAAATCTGCTTTGATCCAGAGAGCTTAAGGGACTTATTCAGAAGTTTGAAGAGTAACTGGTTGGATAAATGCAGGAATAAAATGCACAGGGTTTGGCTGTTAATAGGACAATAGGGGTCAGAATGATAGTGCGGCGAGTAGAGCGCTTGCCTTGCATGCCGCTGACCCAGGCTTGATTTTCAGCAACCATTATGTTCTCCTGAGCTTCTCCAGGAGGGATCCCTGAGCACAGAGACCAGAATAAGCCCTGAGCACAGCCTGGTTACAGCCCCCAACCAACAGCAATAACAAAGAAACAGGACCAAGATGAGGGGATTTTTATTGAAACCAAACATTTATTTCATGTATTTATTTTTGTGGTGTGTGTGTGTGTGTGTGTGTGTGTGTGTGTGTGTGTGTGTATCAGCGATAACACAGTGGGTAGGGCATTTGCCTTGCACACAGCCAACCCGGGTTCGATTTCTCTGTCCCTCTCAGAGACCCCGGTAAGCTACCCGGGGCATATTAGATATTCCAAAAAGAGTATCTCGCCTGCACAGCAGAGCCTGGCAAGCTACCCAGGGCATATTAAATATGCCAAAAACAGTAACAACAAGTCTCACAATGGAGAGGTTACTAGTACCCACTCTAGCAAATCAATGAATGGGACAACAGTGCCACAGTGCTACAATGTGTGTGTGTGTGTGTGTGTGTGTGTGTGTGTGCGTGCGCCCATGCGCCCATACCGGCAGTGCTCAGAGGATCATGCGGTGCTGGGGCTGTAACCTGAGCCTGTGCAAACATTCAGACTATCCCTTTAAGTCATCTCTCCAGCCATAAAGATTTTTTTTTTTGCTTTTGTTTTTGGGTCACAGCCAGTGATGCTCAGGACGTACTTTTGGCTCTGTGCTCAGGGATCACTCCAGGCAGGGTTTGGGGGACCATATTTGGTGCCAGGGATCAAACCCACATTGGCTATGTGCAAGGCAAATGCCTTACCCACTGCAATATTTCTCTATCCCCCTTTAATAAAAGATTTTTTAAAAAAATACACTATCAGGGGGCATTGAGCACCATCAGGTATGGCCTAAAAAAAAAAAAAGCAAACAAAATACAGTATCAGGTTGGGGAAGTAATTAGTGGTAAATTACTTGCATTACATGTTTGAGACCCTGAATTCAATATCCAGCACCACAAAGAAGAAAAATAAATAATAAATAAAAAATAATAATTGAATAAACTATGATATGAAATACCCAGAAAAGTTGCAAGAGTTACACAAAGAATCCCCAGTCTTCACATTATACATTAAATGTAATATTTGGCGTACATATATTTTTCTTTTTTTTCTGAGCTGATTAAGAGTAAGTTGCAGACATGATGCCTTTATTACCTTACTTCCTAATTGGAAAAAAATAAACTGTATCTAATAGCTGTAGAGTAATCCGGTATTGTTCTTTTCAGCAACACCCACTCAGACAGATAATAATCATTGTTGATAGCATCATTTTCAAATTGTAACATCATCTGGCTTGAACAATGATAGATAAAAATCTAGCCGTAAGAACAATTAGTATGGCTTTCTCCCTACCTCAACTAATATTTATTAAAGAGTAGACTGGTTCATTTCCCAGAACCACATGTTCCTGAGGACTACTCACTATATGTGACCCCTGAGCACTGAGCCAGGAGTAGCTCCTTGCTACCAGGTGTGACCCCAAAACAAAATAACAAAAGTAAGCTGATGTCCTAGTAAGTGGAAGAAGATACAAACCATATTTTGCTCATTTGAGAATGCTGAATTCAACAAAGATGCACCTCCACCCCTTGTTTTCCTCTATTTCTCTCCCCAGTTTTGCCCTACTTTCTTCTGTATACATTAAGGTATGTTCTTTTAGGGTGATATGAGGATTTAAAATAAAAGCTAGGATTGGTTAGAAGAGCAATAGTACAGTGGGTAAGGCATTTTCCTTCCATGCAGCAGACCCGGTTCAATTCCCAGCATCTTGTACGGTCACCTGAGCTCTGCTGGGAGCAAGACCTGAGCACAGAGCCAGAGGTAAGCCCTGAGCACTGCCAGGTATAGGTCCCCTCTTCCCATCTACCAAATTAAAAAAGCCATAAGGAAAATAAATTAAAGGTGCAGGCAGAAAAGATAGCTCGAGGATCTCATGTATGGACACACTTTACATTCCATGGACCAGACTCAATACTAAGGCCATGAGGTTCCCTGAGCACAGAGCTGGGAGTGGCTTCCAACCATTGCCAGGGGCGGCTCCAAACACAGCCCCTTACAAAATAAATCATTAGATAAATAAAATTAAATTGCATGCATCTGTTTTATAGATGAAGGATTGATGAACCAAATCAGTCTAAAATGACCAGTTTGGGGCAGAGGATATAGTTCAGTGATAAAACACTTGCCTTGTGGGGCTGGAGAAATAGTTGTACAATGGAGAGGGCATTTGCTTTGCATTGGGCCAACTGGGGTGTGATCCCCAATATTGCCCCTGAGCACTGCCAGGAGCAATTCCTGAGTGCAGAGCTGGGAGTAACCCCATTGGAGAAGTAGGAGGAGGATGTGGAGGAGGAGTAGGAGAAGTTGTCAAATTCTGGCTTGTCATCTCTGATTCCATTACTGTATGCTAGCTCTTAGTATTTCTATTGGAGTTAGACCAGAATCCATGGAAAGGGTGGGGTGTCAAATAGGTCCAGAACTCTTTCCTGTCCCTCCTATTATCTTCCAAATGAGGTAAAAATTCATGAAATACATAAACAATTTCATTTAGCTCATGTGTGCTGTTCTTTTTCCTTTTTTTAATTTTTGTATTTGGGCCACATCCAGCAGTGCTCAGGTCTTAACTCCTGGCAATACACACAGGGGTCACTCCTGGGAGGCTTCAGGAACCATTTGGGTGCTGGGGATTGAACTCGGGTCATCCCTGTGCAAGGCAAATACGCTACCCACTGTACTATCTCTCTGCCCCTTCTGTTTTTCTTGTATCACACTTGTCACTTGTCATCCCATTGATCTCCGATTTGCTTGAGTGGGTGCCAGTAACATCTCCATTCATCCTGTTGTGTGCTAGTGTAGCCCAATGGTATCTGCTCGATCCAGGAGCATGAAGAGCCTCAAACTGTTCATTCAGGATTTTGACAAAGAAGTCTGACCAAAAAAGTCTTTTTCTCTTATGAAGCAAAATTATTTTATTGAGAGAAATACAAAGTGCATGTGGGGGTGGGAGAGAGAGAGAGACAGAGAGAGAGAGAGAGAGAGAGAGAGAGAGAGAGAGAGGAATTGTTCAAGAGTAAAAATGCAGTCTTCTGCAGAGGGGAAAGCTCAGAGTGTTATGCCATAAAGTTAAAGGGAATTATACATCTCATGTCTCATCTCACATGCTACCTGTCTGAATGAAGATTCCGTCCCAATGTAAAACCAGCAGGACCATTCTGTTGTACAAGAAGGGAGACATCCACGACATCGGCAACTATTGCCCAATCTGCCTGTTGTCCGTCATCTACAAGTTGTTCACTCGAGTCATCCTGAATAAAATAGGCAGAACACTAGATGAAGGACAACCATCCGAGCAAGCCAGGTTTCAAAAAGGATTCAGCATATTCGACCATATCCACACAGTGACCAAGCTCATTGAAGTTTCACGAGAGTTCAAGATGCCGCTCTGTCTAACGTTCATTGATTTAAAGAAGGCCTTTGATTCTGTTGAGAGTGAAGCGATCATCAAAGCCCTAGCCAAACAGTGTGTTCAAACTCAGTACATCAAGATCCTCTGCGAGCTGTATTATGGATTCACTACCAGGATCTCACCATTCTACAAGGAAGTGATCATTGATGTAAAGAGAGGGGTTTGGCAGGGCGATACCATTTCATGGAAACTTCAGTGCCACCCTCGAGAACGTCATGCGACAACTGGAATGGGAAGGAATGGGAGTGAAGATAGATAGTCGGCAACTACACTACCTTTGCTTCACTGATGACATTGTTCTAATAACACCAACTTTTAGCCAAGCAGCACAAATGCTGGCCGACTTAAACTGTGAGTGTGGAAAGGTTGGTCTGCAGCTGAATCTCACCAAAACAATGCTCATGAAAAATGAACTAGTCCCTGATGTTCCATTTGCTCTCAATGGAACAAACATCTCCGAATGCAGCAGCTATGTGTACCTGGGTCGAGAACTCAACATGAGGAATGACTTGGCACCAGAACTGTGCAGGAGGAAGAGAGCAGCTTGGAAGCCTTCAAAGCGTCGTGGTTAAGAGGACAAAGAAACTCCAGCTCTGGGCACATCTTTTAGACTCCACCATTCTTCCTGCACTAACATATGCCTCAGAGACCTGGGCCCTATGAAAACAGGATGAGAACGCTATTTGGGTATCCCAAAGAGGAATTGAAAGAGCTATACTGGAGTATCATGTGTCACTCAAGTGAGAGAAGGAATCCTGAGTTCTGACCTCCATCAACGATCAAGAATCAGGGACGCTGTCTTCGTTTGCCAAGGCGTCAAAAATCAGATGGGCCAGACACGTAATGCGATTCAGAGACGACCGCTGGACTAGAGCTGTAACCAACTGGATTCCACGGGACATCAAAAGACCTTGTGGCTGCCCACATACAAGATGGTCAACTTCTTCGTCAAAACCCTGAATGAATGGTTTGAGGCTCTTCCTGTTCCTGGAGCAAGCAGATATCATTGGGCTAGACTAGCATGGGACAAGGACAAATGGAGACGTTACTGGAGCCCACTGGAGAAAATCAAAGATCAACAGGATGACAAGTGTTACAAGTGATTGAGATGCAGGTGACCCCTACAATGGGAAATGCACCAGATAGGTGTGGTCCTAAGAAAACCCGTTCATCTGTCACTTTAATAACGTTCTTTTTTGTTTTGCTTTATTTTGTTTTGGGGTGAGGGGCATGCCCAGAAATGCTCAGGGCTTTCTCCTGGTTCTGTGCACAAGATCAATTTGGAGGACCATGTGGGGTGCTAAGGAACAAATCCAGGTCAGTTGTAGTAAGGCCAGCGCCCAACCCACTGTACTCTTACTCCAGTGCCTACTTTATTAGCGTTCTAGCGAGATATATATGAGCTATGAATTCAGGTTCTTCAGATGCCCATTTGGTAGCCAGAAACTGTTGTGAACCCCTACAAATGACAGACCCTATGAAGGACATAGGTCCGGATGAACCTGGTGTCCGGATGAACACCGCCATAGGTTGTCTGGAGAGACAGTACAGGAGTTAAGGAGCTTGCCTTAGAGCTAGAGGGATAGCATAGCTGATCCCCTGTACCACACATGGTCCCAGAGCATGTCCAGGAGTGTTCTCTGAGCCCTGGTATGGCTCCCAGACCCACTTGTATCACTTGTATTACTTGTCATCCATCACTTATCGAGCTGCTTGAGCGGATGCCAGTAATGTCTCCATTTGTCCCTGTTGCATGCTAGTGTATCTGCTTGCTCCAGGAACATGAAAAGCCTCAAACCATTCATTCAGGGTCTTGACGAAGATGTTTGACCATCTCATAGGTGGGCGGCCAGGCATTCTTTTGACATCCCATGGAATCCAGTCAGTAACAGATCTAGTCCAGCGGTCATCTCCAAATGCATTACATATCTGGCCCATCTGATTTTCAATGCCTTGGCAAACGAGACAGCATCCCTGACCCAATAAATTAAAAAATAATAAAGGGCCAGAGTTGTAGTACTGCCGGGTAAGGCATTTGCCTTGCACGCAGCTGACTTGGATTCTATCCAGCATCCCATATGGTCCCCCAAGCACCACCAGAGATAATTCCTCAGTGCAGAGCCAGAGTTACCTAAAAAAAATGCCAGGTGTGTTCTACAAAATGACAACAAAAAGTGATCAATTAGACCTTTATTTCCATTTTGTTTTCCTTTGTAGTTTTTGTTTGTTTGTTTTGTGGTGTTTTTCTTGGAAGAGTTGTGGGACTCAGTTCACACCTTGGGGCTGGGGTCTAACTTCCGGTGCTGTACTTGGGGTCATTACAGGCAGTTCTGGAGCTTTAGTCCTTTTTAAAAAAATTTTATTTATTTTTTGCTTTTAGTGCCACACCCGGCAATGCAAAGGAGTTACTCCTGGCTCATGCACTCAGGAATCACTCCTGGTGGTGCTTGGGGGACCATATGGGTTGCTGGGAATCGAATCCCTGTGCTATCGCTCCAGCCCCGTTTAGTCCTGGTTTTAAACTCACTCTTGTAACATAGTTATCTCTCACATTTGAGAGAACACACTTGAGAAAATATGCTTAGAGCTTGCTTATGCCCTGCCATTCTGCACCTGCAATGTGAAACTGGCTCCGGGCCAGAGGAACAGAATGAGAAGAGTACATGTGGGCCTCCGTGAGGGGCTATTGCCAGCTCTCTGCTTCCAGGAGCACTTTGATTCTGATCTGAAGAAAAGTGGTTTGTAATAAGAAAATGCATACAATGTCCTTTTTAAAAGAACACTTAAAATTAAAAAAACATGGGATGGAGCTTCGTCTTCAAGCCAGTGTTCTCTTCGGGAACACCATCTCGCTTGCTTGTGTCTCTGTTTCTTTGCTTGTGTATTTCCACTCTGGAGAAGTCCGTGCTCTCTCTGGAACACGCATTTCCTCCCTTTCTTTCCCCTCACATGTTTCTAACTAAATTCCGACGAAAACTTTCTTGCTTCACTAAGAAAAAGTGGGATGGGGTAGGGTGAGTGTTGAGAGGGGTTGGATTATGTTCCGTTTAGCTCAGGGGCTACTCCTGGCTCTGCTCAGGGGTTACTGCAGGAGTCTGGAGGGGACTATGTGTGGTGTTAGGGGAGAAACTAGTCAGCCAAGTGGAAGGCAAGTGTCTTAACCCTCTACTATTTCTCTGGCCCTAGATCATACTCTTTTGTGCAGTGCCAGACACTGAGCTCTCAGTCTCCTCACACCATCACGGTTGTGTCTCTGCCACCACACCACATCTCTGGGCACGCATCAAATAATGTCTGTCTCCTCTCCAAACAATAATAGTGAGTTTTGTTGAAATATTGAATGCAATCAAAGTGAAAGTAAAGTGAAATTTATTAGTTACACAGGCGGGGGGACTAAGGGTTGGGGGGCTAGGGGCGTGGGGGGGTTAGGGGTGTGTGGGTGCGGGGTGGAGCTATACTGGGATTCTTGGTGGTGGAATATGTGCACTGGTGAAAAGATGGGTATTCGAGCATTGTATAACTGAGACTTAAACCTGAAAACTTTGTAACTTTCCACATGGTGACTCAATAAAAAAATAAAAACAAAAACAAAAACAAATAATGTCTGTCTCAAGGCCACTTTGGCAGGTAGAGAACACTAGCATTCATTACCTGTGGCATTTCATGACCCCCTGAGAGGGGAGTCAGGGAGATAGCTCAAGGGGTAAGAGTGAGACCAAGGTTCCATCCCTGTCAACATGAGGTCCTCCTGAGTACCACTGGGAGTTTCCCCAAGCAATGTGCTGGGATTAGTGCCCTGAGCACATGTGTAAGTGTAGACTACAAACCACCAGCATCGCCCCAAATAAAAACCCTGATAACTTTAAATACCTTTTAGGAAGAAGAAAAAATAAGTTCCATTATGCTCAATTAATAGCATCTGTCATGAGCTTGTGTTCTGCAAACACTGATCATTAGCTGATAAGCAACTTAATCTTAGGACCATGTGTTACTTATTACTTCTCCTGTGTCAAGTACAAAACAGTGCACATTGTAGGAGACTGATATGTACTGATGAATTGAAATAATTCACATCAAAATTTTCTAGTTGGGGCGTCGGAATGATAGCACAGCGGGTAGGATGTTTGCCTTGCACGCAGCTGACCTGGGTTCAATCCCTAGCATCCCTTCAAGCACCGCCAGGAGTAATTCTTGAGTGCAGAGCCAGGAGTAACCCCTGAGCAATGCTGGGTGTGACCCCCCCTAAAAAATTCTAGTTGGTAGGTCAATTTCTGTACATAGGGGCAAAAAGGATTGACTTACAGAACTAAAGTAACCTCAATTCTGACATTCAAACCACATGTTGGGGCCAGAGAGATAGTTCAGGGGTATGACACTTGCCTGACATGTGGTAGATCCTGGTTTGATTCCTGTCCTGCATGGTTCCTTAAGCATTGTCAGGAGTGACCTTCAAGCACAGAGCCAACAGTAGCTCCTGAGTATACACCACACACACATACACATACATGCACATACACAGGGGATAGGATAGAGCTCATCAGTGGTAGAACACTTGCCTTACACATGTGAGCCCTAGGTTGGAATCCCAACATTGCCTAAGAATTATTTTTAAACCCACATATTTGAAGTGAGAGAAATAGTACAACTGGGAGGGTCCTTGCCTTGCATATGAATTTGATCCCCAACATCCCATATCGCTCAAGTAACTTAAGGAGTAATTTCTGATTGCAGAGCCAGGAGTAAGCATTGAGCATTGCCCAAAAACAAACAAATAAAAAAACCCAAACAAATAAGTAAATAAAATAGAAGAGTGGCAGGGAAGCACAGAGATAATGCAGCAGGTAACGTACTTGCTTTGCATGCAACTAGTCGAGGTTCAATCCTCAGTACTTTATGTGGTACCTGAGACCTGCCAGGAATTATCCCTGAGCATAGCTAGGTGTGACCCACTCCAAGTTGAAGCTTAGAAAACAAAGACAACACTAATAAAATGAATTGTTAGGGCCAGAGTTATAGTACAGGGATCAAGTCACTTGTCAGCTGACCTCCATTTGATCCTTGGTATCACATATGATCTCCTATATGGAAGGGCCGCCAGGAGTGACCCCTAAGCAGAGAACCAGGAGTAAGCCCTTAGCACTGTTGGGTGTAGTGTCCCAAACGCAGCAAAACAAAAACTACCTTCCTTTTTTCCTTTTTTCCTTCCTTCCTTCCTTCCTTCCTTCCTTCCTTCCTTCCTGCAGGCAAGTTTTAAGAAGTGTCACAAAAACAAACACACAAAAAAAATCTAAAGGCCAGAGAGAGATCCAAAGTCTGAGTACATGCTTCACATGTAGGAAGTCTGTGTTTGATCCCTGTGTACCTCATGATCCCCTGAGTTCTGCTAGGAGAGACCCCTGTACAGATTTGGGAATAGCTCTATCATACTGCACACAGTAGGTATTGTGGTGCTCACATCCTCAGCATCACAGGAAGGGCCCCTAAACAAAAAATTATCAAGCAATATAATTGTCTAAATTGAGAAATCATAATATGTAATTGAAATGTAAGTTCTTTCTTACTGAAACTAAAAATCCAATGGCCAGTTATGTGCCTTAGAGATAGAACTCTTACCTTGAAAATGAAAGCCCCTGGGTTCAATATCTGGCAAAACTGAATTGATCGATTAAATTAAACAATAAGACTAGGCTGGGGCCAGAGCAACAGTACAGCGAGTAGGACGATTGCCTTCGTGCAGCCGACTGGAGTTTGATCCCAAGCATCCTATATGATCCTCTGAGCCCACCAGGAGTGATTCCTTAGTGCAGAGAAAGGAATAATCCATGAGCACAGGCAGGTGTGGCCCCAAAACAACAACAACAAAAAAAACCTGAGAGAGTGATGGGACCAGAGGGATAGTACAGTGGATAAGGTACTTGCTTTGCACATGCTAATTTAGCTTCAATTTCTGGTACCCCATGTGGTTCTTGAAGCACCTTCAGGAGTGATTCATGATCACATTTATCCAAGAATAAGCCCTCAGCACTGCTGGTTGTGGGCCCCAATTTTTTTTTTTAATTGAAACACCGTGAGAGCAGTTACAAAGGTTTCGGTTTAAGTCTCAGTCATACAATGTCGAAACACCCGACCCTTCACCAGTGCACATTTTCCACCACCAAAAACCCCAGTATCTCCTCCATCCCATATCTTCCCTCTACCTGTGTGGCAGATGATTTCCATGTTACTCTCTCTCTCTACTTTGATTACATTCAATATTTTGACACCAAACCCACCATTATTATTTGGGATTTTACCCCAACACTCAGATTTGCCGAAAAGGCAACATTAGACAACTTGTTTTCTATTACTGATTATGAATTGCATATGGTGATGTGCGGCTGCTATTGTGGCCACACGATTTTGGAAATCTGAAGTTTTAATAATTAAATCTGGAAGGATTTCTTCCAAAATCCACTGTGTTCCGAGCTTTGTTTCTGAGTCTCTGGAATCATGGCCAATAAGCAGCTGGATCAGCTGCCAGAGGGCTCATTCATGGGCGGCAACCTGAGGTCTTGTGTGGGAGGGAGGGTAAGGGCTGGGTCCGCCCATATCCCATAAATCCCTGTGTTCCTTGCCACTGTGGACCCCTCCCTGGCTGTCCCTAGGCCTCCGGAAGATGGCAGCGGCGACTGAGCCGCCAGGGTAAACAGGCCAACGCATGAAACCCATTCCCAACTGGGGTGGTCTGGTGCCGGAAACATAGTCTGGACGCATTTCTGCCAAAAGCCACTAGGTTCCGAGCTTTGTTTCTGAGTCTCTGGGATCATGGCCGAAAAGCAGCTCAATTAGCAGCCAGAGGGCTCATTTGTGGGTGGCAACTCGGACTCTTGTAGGGGCGGGGGTCGGGGGGAAGAGCCTGCTCTGCCCCCATCCCATAAAGCCTCATGTCCCTTGTCACTATGGGCCCCTCCCCAACTGTCCCTAAATGTGGCCCAAAATTTAAAAAATATTTTTTTTGTTAATTTTAAAATTAAAATGAGAATTAGGGTTATCACTCAGACATAAAGCACTTGTCTTGCAGGTATGAGATTCCTGGGGTTTGATTCCTGGCATATATCAAAGAGAGAGAGAGAGAGAGAGAGAGAGAGAGAGAGAGAGAGAGAGAGATTTATGACCTTTAGGGAAGTTGTTTCTTTCTTGTTTTCTTTTAGTAGATAACAAACAGCAGAGATTTATTAAAGCAACAGTGCACACCAAAGACCTGATTGTAAGCCTCCAAGAAGATTCAAGCTTATGCAAATTTTGTTTTGTCTTTTCTGGACCACATCCAGCAGTGCTCAGGCACTACTCCTAGTTCTGTGCTTAGGGGTCAGTCTCAGGAGTGTTTGGGGGACCATGTGATGCTGTGGGATGGAACCCAAATGTCCAATGTGCAAAGCACACACTTAATCCTTTGTGCCATCTCTTCAGATTCCCATGACTTTATTATTTGGGGAGAAGGTTAGGGCCACATCTGTCAATGTTCAGGGGCTATTTCTGGTTCTGTGCTCAGGAATGACCCCAGGGGACCCTATGCTGGAAAACAGGATTGGCCGGAAGCAGGACTTGCAAAGCAAGTGCCTTATGGTCCTGTACTCAATCTCCAGTCCCTTAATACTATGTTTTTTGTTTATTTTTTCTTGTTTTTTTATTTTTTAATTGAATCACTATGTGAAAAGTTACAAAGTTTTCAGGCTTAAGACTCAGTCATACAATGATCAAACACCCATACCTTCACCAGCGCACATGTTCCACCACCAAGAACCCCACTATGGCTCCCATCCCACCCCCAATCCCCGCCTGTGTGGCTGATGATTTTCACTTTACTTTCTCTTTGCTTTGATTAAAGAGACATTCAATATTTCAACAGAAAAGTCACTATTATTATTTGGAATTTTCCCCCAACAATCAGACCTGCTGAAAAGGCATCATTTGATAATTTGTTTTCCAGCGCTGAGAATGAAGAGTATATGAGGTCGTGCCGCCTCTGTTGTGGCCACGCAGTTTTGGATTTCTGGTGTTTTGGTAACTAAGTCCAGAGAAATTTCTGCCAGAAGCCGCATCATTGCAAGCTCATAACTCTATTCAGTGGGCCTTGTTAGATGGCGGTTGCCACGCTGCTGGGACAGGAGAGGCCGAGAGAGAAAAACCTTTCCCCTCCTGGGGTTGCATGGGGCCATAGCTTAGTTCACAGTCTACAAGCATTTCTTCAAGAAGCCGCTGGGTGCTGAAAGTAGTTAGTTGGCTTCTGGGATCATGGGCGCTCAGGAACAGAAGAGCCGTTCGTGTGCAGCCGCTCGGGGTCACATCTAGGCGGAGAGCGGCAAATACTATGGTTTTTTAACAAATTACTAATGCATATCAGTGGACTTCTGTAGCAACGTAGCAACCACTCATATCTACCTGATGTTATCCCCAAACAGAACACTTTGCCAGACTGACAGTCCCTGAAGGGCTTGCTGCACGCTGGGCACAGATCACAGATTGCAGCTGGCAGTGAGGTGTCATTCCTCTCTGAGGGCTCCAACTCCACATCCTGCCCTTGGTTTGTTGATTTCCAGGCATGTACATGGTATTCTAACACATTTGCTACTGTGATAGAATCTTTTGCAGGGTAGTTATCACCTCCTACCCTTCCCCATTCATGGCTGTGCCTTATTCCTCCTTGCATAGTGTAGAGAGAATAAGCACTTAATGACACTTGAGTAATCTCTTTATTTATTAATCTTTTTTGAAAACTAGTTCCAAATGACATTTCATGACAACATGGAACTAGAGGGGATCATGCTCCTTGAAATAAGTCAGAGAGAGATAAAGAAAGACTATTTGATCATATTCATATGTGCGATATGAGAAATCAAAGGAAGGAAGCAGACAAATGTGAAGGAGAAAGTAAAATAACTCTTAAAACAGATCAACAGAGGGGGGTGGGGGAGGTGATGGGAGGGACACTGATGCTGGGAAATGTACATTGTGGAGGGATGGGTGTTGGAACACTGTATAATTGAAATCTAGCCATGAACAGCTTTGTAAGGGTCTATCTCACAATGATTCAAGATCAACAAAGGCGTGGCAAGAGGAAGATCTCAGGATCTCAGGAGGGGGTGTCCAATGCATCATGGTAAAAGAATATTGGCATTTTGGTGGCAGGCACAGTGTGGTAACTTATAATTAACTGAATTGTCAACCAGAGATGACAGTAGAGACAGTAGTGGAGCGTCATGGGCATTTTGGTGGTGGTAGTGGGGGAGGTGCATTAATATCAATACTTCAATATCATAAATGTTAACATTTTCATAACCATATTACCTAAACTATAATTAAAAATCTTTATATTGGGTTGTGGAGCCGCCAGCAGGTTAGCCTCTACCCACGGGGCAAGTGCATCAGCAGTTTGATGGTGCCTTCAGGCTTCCTCATACCCAAAATTGCCACTGTGCCACTGCCTGAACCCCAACAACTCAGGACCAAGTTTCCTGAGAAATTAAATGGCCAAAAATTAGGTATTCAGGAGCCACACCCACAAACCACCTCCAGCTCAGGTGTACAAACTCATTTATTTTGCTTCAGAGACCCATAAATAAGTCTTGAAAGAGATCAAAGGCCGAAATTATTCTTGGATCTGTGCAGGGCTCAACAGATCAGGGTGAATCGGAAGGAGGCAAGTCAGCCTGGTGCCCGCCCAAGCAGAGCCCCCGGTGACCGCTTGCTCCCACAATCCAAAATCACCACTATGCCCCCCCCCAACAGACTCCACCATTTCAGGACACACCCCAACAAGATATTAACCTGCTGAAAGTTCAGATATGCAAGTTTTGTGACTGAAATCTCCAGGCTTTCTCAGGGTCAGGATGGGCTACCTCCCTCCACATCCTGCAATTCTAGAGCCTTGGCAATCACGTCCATACTCCAAGCTGCCAACACATTAAAAAAAGCTACTCCAGCCTTACCTTCCTGATAAAATTACTGAACGTCTTGAAAAAAAAAACTATGATCTCTTAGTACCTGTGTTGCAAACCATAATACACAAAAGGAGAGAGAGAGAAAAAAGAAAAGTGCCTGCTCTAGAGGCAGGCTGGGGGAGGTAGGGGAAAACGAGGACATTGGTGGTTTGGAAATGTACACTGGTAGAGGGATGAGTATTGGATCATTGAATGACTGAAACCCAATCATGAACCACTTTTCAATGGTCTATCTCATGAACATTTAGTCAAAAAAATATTTTAAAAGTACAAAAATAAAAAAACTTTATACAGACTTCAATAAGTCTCACAATGAGAGACGTTACTGGTGCCTGCTGGAAAAATCGATGAGCAACGGGATGACAGTGATAGTGACAGTGACAGACTGGAGCAATAGCACAGTGGGTAGGGTATTTGCCTTGCACGGCCAACGAGGTTCGATTTTTCAATCCCTCTCAGAGAGCCTGGCAAGCTATCGAGAGTATCCCGCCAGCATGGCAGATCCTGGCAAGCTACCTGTGGCGTATCTAATATGCCAAAAACAGTAACAAGTCTTACAATGGAGAAGTTACTGGTGCCCGCTCTAGCAAATCGATGAACAATGGAATGACAGTGCTACAGTGCTATTCCACATGTAAGCAAACAAAAGTCAAATACAAATTAAAATAAATTTCTGCCTTCTTTTCTTTGGCAATGCATATACACACCAGAGTTCACACATACACACGCATGACACGGTGTTCACATGAGTAGTTGTGCTGACCAGGGTTGCACACCTTTAGTGTGTTGCTCATACGTTTGGTGATGGTATGCTACATACAGAACACTGGGTGATGACATGGGGATCACAGGCAGCAGTGCCACCTGGATTGCACTCAGTGTGGGGGATGATGCCAGGAGCCAAACTTGTGGCCTCACACCTGCTAAGCAGATGCTTTCACACTGATCTATCCCTAGACCCACTGGTCAAATGTTGGGGTCTCAGCAGCCAGCCTGAGATCCTGGCCAAATCCCCTGCCCCGAGAAATATGAGCAGGCTCTATTCACAGGGGCCCAGGGCCCTGTGCCAGCACTCCACCCAGAAAGGCACTCTGGTTGAGGAGATAACGGGATGAGGGACCTGACAGTCATCACTTGCCTGAGCTAACACACCCGGCCTTGAGAGCGGGAAATATAAATCATTAGCTAACATCTGTAATGAACTTGACAAGGTGATAACCAGGTGTGCGCGATATGCATGTAGGCTGCCTTGAAGTCCATGTATAAATATCCTGTGTGAGAGCTAATAAAAAGAGAGCTGCTTGACCTCCAGCTTTCCCCCCTCTGTGTGGTTCTTTCTTGGTGGTGACATGGAGTCCTCGGTGCGCAGAGGGGCTGGGCAGAGGCTTCTCCCCTTCCCACTCCCACTCCTATAGGGAGTAAATCCGGCGGCTTGTGGGATCATACTCCAGTTTGCCGGGGTCGACTGGCCAGGACCCTGACATCTGGCGCTCTGAATAGGGACTGCATGGACATGGATAGCACGGATGTTGCTGGAGCAAGGTATGACCCTGCCTGACGGCCCCAAATCCGTGCAGTAAAATAGTTGACTGCATCGGAGATACCCAGCTGGTAATTCTGGTAGGGGAATGAACTGGACCTCAAGCTCTGCCCGCTGATAGTAAGGCAGGCTATCAGAAAAGTCCTCCTTGGGACAGGACTCTTTTGGTCAATTCTTACTTTGTTTTCACTTCTCCCCCTGCCTATGGGGTGCCTAGCATTTATTTTGTCATCTTCATTATATTTCTTCTCTGAGTGTTTCCTTTAGCTCATTAGCATCTGCCTTTCTCTCTGAGGGCATGGGTCGGGCACTTCGATGCCATTAGGGCGCCCGTCGCTTGAAGACTCCTGTGACAGGATAAGGGGTTCACAGCCACGAGTCCCAGATAAACTTGCATCCCCCACAGAGGAAAAACTGTGCAACTGGCAGGAACTTGTTGACAAGCATTCCACCCATCATCATTTATTGAGGGAGCTGCTGAGCCTCTCCTCTGTATTCTTTCCTTTGCCTCAGTGGTCTCCTAGTGGGACCATCATCTATCCTTATCTTTTTGACCCTACTAGATTCCCCAATATCATGGGCAACTCCATTCAGAAGGTGCATCACCTGGCTCTGAAAGCTTTACACTAAAGATCCAGGAGCTAGAATATTCTGAGGATAGGGCATCTAAGATTTGGGGCGCTATCCTTGAAGTGGCTCCTTGGGTTCCCACTGGGGACCTCTTCTCGTGGGACATCTGGGATCAGTTAAAAAAAAACTTGTTATGGGACAGACAGAAAAAACAGGCACCACCCGCCCCCACCCACCACCACCGCCATCACCAGGTTTGCATGCAACAGTAGCAACCCTAAAAGCATGCTTCTGGGAGGAAAGAGAGTGTGTCTCTCCTAATACTAAGCAAGCAGCAGTTTCAGGGCCAACCTTCACCGGTCAGGATATAGAGGATGAAATAGCTGAAAAGATTTGGGAGGAAGACAGATTTTTCTGAACACGTTCACCCCACTGCCCCTCCAGAAGGAATCTCTGCTCCCTTTTTTGACCCAAGACCGGAGAAGGACTACTAGAAATCCCTCTGGGCCTTCCCAGTTAATCTCAACCCAGGGGGAACCCAACCTGCAGTTTGGTATCCATGGGAACCTGGGGAGTTGAAAGAGTTAAAAAAGGCAGTGGCTGAGGATGGGCACAACTCCACGTGGACT
This sequence comes from Sorex araneus, assembly GCF_027595985.1. Lineage (NCBI taxonomy): Eukaryota > Metazoa > Chordata > Mammalia > Eulipotyphla > Soricidae > Sorex > Sorex araneus. The sequence goes on along the minus strand of NC_073305.1, from coordinate 136,797,924 downwards.
GACACCATCCTTCAGGGACTAGCCCATCAGCCCTGCACTACTGCAGACTGGAGAGCTCTGTGTTGAGCAGTGCTCCCCAGCACCCAGTTTATAAGATGGGGCTCTTTCTTTAAGGAAGAATGCCACATGCAGGCGAACTGCAATGCTGTGGCCCAACTCCCCATCCCCATAACATATGGACAGTTGTCAGGGACAGCAGATCAGTGGAGCACAGGTCTCCAGCAGGCTGCCATTCCGGACCCTTATCAAGATCAGGTTCTTGCCTTGGTGTTATCAGCCTGGAGGCGGCTTGACGAAGGCCCCACTGAAGCTCCCTTGGGTGGAATGTGACAAACTACAGAGCATAGGGCCACTTGCGTGGGCATGAAAACCACCTCCATATATAATTGGATATATGCTACCCAAGATTTAGGGTCCCCTACACAGACCCAGGTTCTAGCTGCAGCCTTACAGAATCAGAATAAACTACAGAAGGGGAAATCCCCAGGCTTGTCAATAAAAGGGGGAAAAGAGACCAATGTGCATTGGAGCATCCCCATTGTCAGCAGGGTACCACCAAAGATAACCATACTGCTGGATGGCAAGGAGTTCAAAGGACAGCTAGACTCAGCCACGGATAGGACTATGATTAGGATTGAGGAGGCTCTCCAAGAATGGAACCTGAGAGCAAGGCCAGGGGCCAGCGGGATAGGAGAAAGACAGCTGACCCTTGAGACCGCTGATCTGGTCCAGTGGGTAGGCCCGGCTGGGAACACAGGGTTCATCCACCCACAAACTGTCAGAGGGTTAGAGACTACTCTCATAGGCCTTGTGCCTGGTGCCCAGGTTACCCGATCTTCAGAGCGACAGTGGCTTCATCATCAACCCCCCCAATTCTAAAGGCCACTGCTCCCTGGGTCCTGAAAATTACATGGCTCCCAGGACCTCCACTATGGGCAGAACAGTGGCTGCTAAGTTCTGAAAAGCTGAAGGCTTTAAGGGAGCTTGTTAATGAACTCAGGGGCATCTCAGGCAGTCAGCTAGCCCCTGGAACACCCCTGTGTTTGTGATCCAAAAAGCCTCAGGGAAGTGGAAAATGCAAGATCATATGATTAACTGTTTGATATCAGAAACAAAGAAGTGTGTCACTAAGGCAGTCCATCCCCATGTCTGATAAGAAGATACTAGCTCCCTGCCTCAGAGCTAGCCTTGACCAAGAAAGAAAGAAATGCTAGCATCTGACCGCCTTAAGTTTCAACAACTTTGAAAAAGTTTTGCGGCCTTATATCAACAAAAGAGCTTTCTTGACCCACTTTTTTTTTAAACAAACAGGATGTGATACGACTTCAGGGAATATATCCTGGAGAAACAAAAAAGTATAGTCAAAATGACATCTGCACTTACACGTTCATCGCGGCACTGTTTACAATAGCCAGAACCTGGAAAAAAAACCAGTGCCCAAGAACAGATGACTGGTTAAAGAAACTCTGGTACACCTATACAATGGAATACTACGCAGCTGTTAGAAAAGATGAAGTCATGAAATTTGCATATAAGTGGATCAACATGGAAAGTATCATGCTAAGTGAAATGAGCCAGAAAGAGAGGGACAGACATAGAAAGATTGCACTCACTTGTGGAATATAAAATAACAAAGTAGGAGACTAATACCCAAGAATAGTAGTATATAATACCAGGAGGTTGACTCCATAGCTTGGAACTAAGCCTCACATGCTGGGGGAAAGTCATACCAAATGGAGAAGGGAACACCAAATAAAATGTGATTGGAGATTCCTCATGGTAAGGGAAATGCGTGCTGAAAGTGGACTAGTGACCGAACATGATGGCCACTCAATACTCCTATTGCAGACCACAACACCCAAAAGGAGAGAGAGAGAACAAATTGGAATGCCCTGCCACAGAGGCGGGGTGGGGTTGGGGGGATGGGACTGGGGGGTGGGAGGGATACTGGGTTCATTGGTGGTGGAGAATGGACACTGGTGGAGGGATGGGCTCCCAAACACTGCATGAGGGAAAAACAAGCACGAAATGTATGAATCTATAACTGTACCCTCACTGTGACTCACTAAATAAAAATGACAATAATAAAAAAAGAGAAAAAAAAACCAAACAGGATGCTGGCTGGTTAGGTTGGGAAACTGAGGGGCCAACTCCCATGGCCGACATGGCTAACTTTGCCCTGGGGACTTCCCCTACCTTTCTCAGTCTATCAGTTTTCTCCCTGCCATTTTTGAAGGGTCAGATCGATCGATCAACTGCAGACGTGTGCACATGTATGTGTAGTGTTTTTAGCCAGTTTATTGTCTGTCTGTCTGTCTATCTGTGTGGAACACTCGAGTGTTAGAGCTAGTTTGAAGTCTGTAATTCTTAAACCTGGGCAAACAAAATAAAGAGTAGTCAGAGTGATATGAAGCCCAGCAATTTAAAAGGTCTATGTATTTTTGAAACTTGTCAGATCAGGTTTAAACAAGGATTTCTAATCAGACTGTGGCGCCTATAAAGAAATTAAAATTTTTAATTTAAATTTCTTATTGGAGGAATATTAATAGTTATTAACAGTTGAAATTCTTTTGAATTCCAGTATCTGTACTATCTAGGAAAAGCTACAGAACTAGAGCCAGAAACTAAAGTGAAATAAGAGTTCAGAGAATGCAAGGCTTTATCTTACAAGCCTCAGCCAATTTTAATGGAAAAAAAAATTAGGCCATTTTACAAACAACAGAGATACAGAAGCCATTAAAATAAAGTTTCCTCATGTTTTCATAAACAGTGGCAGTTCGAGTATTTTCTTATGCTAATACCAAAGTTTGGTAGAACCAAAGGCCTTTTCTGTGTCTGAAAACATGTTCGTATTATTGTGGAATTGTTAAAGTATCTGGTGTAGAAAGTTCATGATTTAAAATAACTAAGGTAGAAGAACTATTGTCTCAGTGTGTATATTTGTTTGCATCTGCATTGGATTATGAGAATATCTAACCTGTGTAAACACACAAAAAAGGAAAGGGGGCACCACACTGGGCACAGGGCAGCGGCGCTCTATCTCTCCCGCCACCCCCATTCGGTAGTCTCCAGCCGCTTCCCCCACCCTGGGGAGGTTGATGGCGATGATGAGGCAGGTGAAGGAAGGAACGAGGGCCAGGCTGTTTGTCTCAGTTGCAGTTTATTCCATTCCCATCTCCATTCTCCTCTGATTCTCCTCCTGCTTCTTCCTCCCCCATGCTACTTCATTCTCCTTCTACTCTGGATCTGAATCTCGACCTGGCTTCTCCTGATCTGGCACTGGAACTTGCCCCCAGCCCACTCTTTCAGCCTAGTTAAATCCCCAAGCATGAGGGGTTGGGGCTTACACATAGGTGTGGTCACAATCAATAGGGGTAAAATTCTTTCCCTCAAAAGATGCTTCTTCTAGGGCTGATTCTCTTTCAGCAGGACTATCCCACCCAAGAGCAGAGTCCCATGTGTGTGTTTCTCCTCTCCTTGTCCAACTAACATATAAGCATTCATAATATCAATCATTTTGTATGGACACAGCAAGAGATGCATTAAGCTTATAGAATTGCTCTCCTGGGGTCATCTCAATCTCAGACTACAGTGCTCAGGTCAGATTAGTCTTTCCTATCCCTAGCAGGGTCCTAGTCTCATCGTTGCTTTTGGATCATGACAGCATTTGTCCATGACCAAGCTCTTAACTTATAGTTAAGCATTAGGCACTGTGGCCAGCCCGTCCCTTGTCGAGACCCTGCTTTTGGGGGTGCTAGGAAGTAAGGGCAGTTGAGTCTTACGTCGAGAAAGCAGATGCCCAGGAGTGAATAATATTCGAAACCAATTAAATCCCATGTTTTTTTAAAATTAATTTATTCTTTTATTGAATCACCATGTGGAAAGTTACAAAGCTTTCACGTTTAAGTCTCAGTTATACAATGCTCAAACACCCATCCCTTCACCAGAGCACATATTCCACCACCAAGAATCACAGTATACCTCCCGCCCTCCCCATAAATCCCATGTTACAAAAGCATATTAACAACTGTCTTTCTTTGTCCATACAAAAAGAACATTGCTTTAAAGTAAACTATTCAAAAACACAAGGAGAGGAGAAAGGCGATATTAACTTACAAGTTCAGTGTCCTAGAAAGGTCTGGCCTTACAAATTAACAGAGTCTGATTAGGGGGAAAAGCTGATTAACTGGTTGGGGAAGAGAGCATAGAGAAGTGGTTACAGATAGACAAAGGAATGGGAGTGACTCGGGAGCACTTTGGTAGGTGTGACCCTATATACCTAAGCTCCTTGTGGCAAGGACATACCAATGCTGTCTTAAAATGTTTAGAGATTATTACCAGATAAACCCAAACTCTTTGTGACAAGGGAGGAAGGACAAACCAATGATATCCTACATGACCTAGAGGATCTTGTGAGTTGAAATAATCTCGGTACATGAAAACAGGTTTAGCTTAAAACATGAGTTTCTAGAGCTATAAAATTGGTTGCAAACCTTAGCCTACCAGTGTTTTATTTGATCTCTGAGACTTCTGGCAACTAAAATTTTTAGAGCTACTTAGCAAAGGGTTATAAGGGGTTAATCTCAGATGTCAGCCCTATAGTCTGAAGCCACAGCATTGTGCATTCCCAGATCAGCCAACTCTGCCTCATTTAAAGACTGGATTTTCAGACCCTCCCTAACCTCAACAGTGAATTCTAATCACACTTCTGGCAACCCTATAAGATTTGCTAATTTAGTTTGTTTACTTTGCCAGGTATCTGGTTCTTGCAACTTTGTAAATGAGAAAGGGCTATATTTGCATTAAAATTTGACCAAAAAAAAAGAAATAGTGGGAAATCTCCTTGTAGGAGGAAAAGTCTATGTTTATATTTTAACAGATGACACCTACTAATGTACTCTGGGTCCTGCTATGGCCTCATCTGGAGTAAACTTCATCCTCCTGGCTCAGCCCTGAGACCACCTGAGACTCCACAACCCTTCAAACTTCAGCCCCAAATAGATCTCAGCTGGAAGTCACAAGGAAATCTGAGGAAGAGTCAGCAACACAGGACCCCCATGGGGAAGGACAGGCTAAATTGTCCTGAGGACTTGAGATTTACGGTATCAACCTAATCCTGACCCTCAGAGAACTTTGTACACAAGTGTGAAATAATTGAAAATCAGTGTTTTCAACATGGAACTAAATGAACTTTGTGTGATGGTCACTGTGTTTCCCTGAAACCTTTACTATGGAGGAGACTCTCTACCCCCACTGATAACCCACCACCACATTCAGAAGAGGGAGGTGATATCCACTCTAACAATAGCCACGCTGTTTGGAATTGGACTGGTAGGAGCCGGGACCGGTATCGCTTCACACGCGACCCAGCAGAGCGGATTCTCGTCCCTCTTAGCAGCCATTGATGAAGACTTGGAGAGGATTGAAAGCTCCATCAGTCATCTCGAGAAATCCCTGACATCCTTGTCAGAAGTGGTGTTGCAGAACAGGAGAGGACTGGTCTTATTAATGTTGCAACGGGGGTGAGGTGGGGGTTGGGCGGGGTTCTGTGCCTTGATAGGGGAAGAGTGTTGTTTTTATGCTGACCACACCGGAGTTGTATGCAATTCTTTGGCTAAGTTGCGAGATGGGTTAGCTAAGCAAAAGAGGGAGCATGAGGTGCAAGAAGGTTTGAGAGATGGTTTAGCATGTCGCCCTGGCTTACCACACCTGTGTCTGCCCTGGTTGGGCTCGTCAGTTTACTATTGCTACTTGTAACACTTGGGCCATATATTGTAAACCGCCTCGTTCAGATGGTAAGAACCCGATTTGGGGCTGTGGTGATGCTCAGCCATGCAATAGATAGACTTGAGATCCTCTACCAGGAGATGCGACCTGGGTGCATGTGGCCATGGAAGGAGTGCGTAAATGTGCAACATAGCCACCACGCGGGGAACAACACTGGGCCGGAGAGCCAGAGATGGATAAGACCTCAGAGGAGGCAACCTAAGACAGACCTGAGACCCCAGCGTGAGGCTGGCAGGTGGCCCCCGGCAGCTAGCTCTTATAAAACAAAAAGGGGAAGATATTGGGGTCTCAGCAGCCAGTCTGAGATCCTGGTCAAATCCCCTGCCCCGAGAAACAGAAGCAGGCTCTATTCACAGGGGCCCAGGGCCCTGTGCCAGCACTCCACCCAGAGGGACCTGACAGTCATTACTTGCCTGAACTAACACATCCAGCCTTGAGAGTGGGAAATATAAATCATTAGCTAACATCTGTAATGAACTTGACAAGGTGATAACCAGGTGTGCGCAATATGCATGTAGGCTGCCTTGAAGTCCATATATAAATATCCTGTGTGAGAGCTAATAAAAAGAGAGCTGCTTGACCTCCAGCTTTCCCCCCTCTGCATGGTTCTTTCTCAGTGGATGTGGGGAGTCCTCGGTGCGCAGAGGGGCTGGGCAGAGGCTTGTTGTCTGGTTGCTCGAGCGGCACCAGTAACGTTTCCATTGTGAGACTAGTTGTTACTGTTTTTGGCATATCGAATACACCACAGGTAGCTTGCCAGGCTCTGCCGTGCAGGTAGGATACTTTCAGTAGCTTGCTAGTGTCTTCGAGAGGGGACGGAGGAATCAAACCTGGGTCGGCCGCATGCAAGGCAAACGCCCTACCTGCTGTGCTATCATTCCAGTCCATACAAAATGTGTAATACCAAAATCAAAGAAGGCCTGGTGGATGGAGAGAAGCTTAAAAGAAGGAAGGAGGGGTGGATTGACAGTACAGTGGGGAGGGTGTTTATGGTCGACCAGGGTTAGATCCTGGGCATCCCATACATCCCATATGATCCCCCGAGCACCACCAGGAGTAATTCCTGAGTGCAGAGCCAAAAGTAACCACTAAGCATCGGCGGGTGTGACCCAAAAAGAAAAAAAAATAAGGAAGGAAAAGCAAAATGAAAATGGTTATTGGTGGGGCCAGAGTAATAGTACAGCATTATGGTATTTGCCTTGCATACAGCTGACCAGGGTTCAGTCCCCGGCATCCCGTTTAGTCCCCCAAGCACCACCAGGATTAATTTCTGAGTGCAGAGCCAGGAGTAACCCCTGAGCATTGCTGGGTGTGACCCAAAAAGAAAAAAAAGGTTTCTGGGTGCTGAGGTTATAGCTTGAGGGTTTTCATGCATACAGTGGGCCCTGGATTTTGACCCATGGCACTGCATGATCTACTGAACACGATCTGCTGAACACATGATCGGCTGAGCAGCGCTGCATCATGGGTCCAAAAGTGAGCCATCCAGTCTGTACAGTTGACTCAAAATGGCTGGCATTGGCCCTCGGCTCCAGGCACTGCCAAGCAGCACTTCCTCTACACCCCACCAGCAAAAACAAGAAAATGAGTACTAGGCAGCTGCAATGATGCAAGTGAATGTTTGGAGCAAGCAGGGGAAGGATGACTTGGGCCTGTGCAATTGGCTGCCAACTGATTCACACTTATAGCAGGTCAAGAAACGGATTTAGGGGCCTGTAAATTGCCTCAAAGGACTGAGCGTGTACTTGCACATTGGGGGCCTGGTTCCATCCACACGCAGTCTGATCCCTCGGCCACTATCAGGAGCAATCCCTGAGCACAAAGCCAGGAGAAAGCCCTGAACAACCACTGAGGTCAACCCCCAAACCAAAAATGAATAAATGAAGAAGAAAAAATAAATTGGTTTGGAGGCTAGAGATGTGGTAGAGCATGTGCCTTGCATTTGAGAGTCTCTGGGTTCAATCCCTAACACCGAATGTCCCTGTGCTTCCCCTCATAGGGGCTGGAGAGATAGTACAGTGGAAAGGGCACTTGCCTTGCACACAGCACACCTGGGTTCCATCCCCAGCATCCCATATGGTCTCCCAAGCACTGCCAGGAGTAATTCCTGAGTACAGAGGCAAGAGTAACCCTGAGCACTGCATCACTGGATCTGACCAAAAAATGCCAAAAAAAAAAAAAAAAGAAGAAGAAGAAGGACGTGCACCCATAAGACTAAAGAAAATAGTCAAAAGAAACTTGGGCCAAAGAGAAAGTATATTGATTAAAATGTTTGTGCACCACATGTGGCCAACTCTGATTTTGTCCCCTGTACCACAGAAGATCCCCTGAGCATCTCCAGGAGTAAACCCTGAGCACAGCCAGTTATGGCCCAAACAATGTCCCACGCACCCCGCCACCCCCCAACACACACAAAGTGAATATTAAGACTGAGTACTGTGTACTGAGACAAGATTGTGACTGTATACACATAGACCTTAGGATGGTTCAGACAAGAAACTTGCAACATTGCATGACTGAAACCCCATCTGGAAAGCTTTGTAACTGTATCTCACAGGGACTTAATTAAAAAAAAATTTTTTTAAAGCATATAAACAAAACTTGCAAAAATGTCTTATGGGAAGGCACTAGGGGTGAGGAATTGAGACCAGAGTGACTTCACACTCTACTTTTGCATCATCTGCACTTTATTTATTTGGGGTTAGATTCCCAAACAGTGCTCTGGGGTAGGGCCGGGGGACACTTCTGGTGCTACTGTCTGCCGGGCTAGAATCTTCTACTCTAAAACCAGAGGACACAGAGCTCATGCCTTGGGTGCAGGACTGGTCAGTGGACACCAGAGTCAAACTTGGTGGTGTTTAGAGGCCTCAGGGCTGCACTTGGAGATGCTTGGGGAGCCTTGTGGTGCTAGCTATGGAACTGGGAGTCATGCACCCCTAACACCTACGCTACCTCTGCAGCCCCTCATTTGCATTTTGATGAATTTATCTACTGAGCACATATGCATAAATATTACTTTTTAAATATTGATATGGGAGGTATACCCAGCGATGCTCAGGGGTTACTCTTGGCAGTGTTCAAAGAACCATATGGGATGCCAGGAATCGAACTTGGTTAGCTGCATGCAAGGCAAATTCCCTACCTGCTATACTACCTCTCTGCCCCCTTTTTAAAAATATTGATTTTTGACTATAGTAGGAACTTTGGTGGTTTTTTTTTAAGTTTAGTTAGGGGTTTTTTTGTTTTGTTTTGTTTTTTGCTTTTTGCGTCACACCTGGTGATGCTTAGGGGTTACTTCTGGCCCTGCGCTCAGGAATTACTCCTGGCGGTGCATAGGGGACCATATGGGATGCTGGGAATTGAACCCGGGTTGGCCACGTGCAAGGCAAACGCCCTACCCACTGTGCTATTGCTCCAGCCCAGTAGGAACTTTGGAACATAGATTTCACATATGAAAAGAAACCTCAGGAGTTTTTTTTATTTTGGGGCCACATTGTGCTGTGCTCAGGATGTGGGTGATCAAGCCCCAGTAGTCTATGCAAGGCAAGTGCTCTCCCTGCCATCCTATTGCTCTGGCTCATCTCACCAGTTTTCTGCTGCTTGATATACTGGTGTTTTGTCCAGGTTGCCATTTGACCAAGTTAAACATTCCAAAGAAAACATGTGTGTGCATATAAGCTGCTTAGGGAAACCCACAAAACCATAGGTGTTTATGAAAACAAGGGAATATTCTGGCCTTTAGGTAATGTGGGAAAAACTCTTCAGCTGTCAAAATTCTCTAGATAAGGTTTCAACAAATGCCTACGGCAGTTTCATTTCTTAGAATAGACACTGTTGAAACAGGTGCCCACCGTCACATTTGGCTTCAGGGTTTTTGTTTCTTGTAGAACTCACCTTTATAGGGTTTTAAACCTGAGTTGATCCACTCTGTAGCAAATAAAATTTGGAGTTTGAAACCTGAACTTAGACTTGGAGTTTTGTCACAGACTTTTTAAACTGTTGGTGTTTTTCTGGTTCTTTACTTGCTGTTGTTTCTTAGTTCACAACCAGTGTTGTGTTCAGGGCTTACTCCTTGCTCTGTGCTCAAGGATCACTCCTGGCCATGCTTTGGGAACCATATGTGGTGCTGGGGATCAGTCATGTACAAGGCAAGTGCTCTACCCACTGCACTTTCTCTCTGGCCCCGCAGAACCTAAAATCTCTAGATTACAGAGTCACAGGTAGCCATAAGACAAAATAGAGCTCTGTATTTTCCCTGCAATAGTGACTGACATCTTGGAAAAACTATAATATAGAGCAGTATCACTACGAAGATTCTGACATTGATACAATCTAATCTCATAGGTGGCCTTAGTTCTCAGTGTTCTAAATTCTATTAACTCTATCACATGTAGGCTCGTGTATATCAGCATCAGTCAAGATATTGCAAAGCTCTTTTGGTTTGGTTTTGTGCGACATCGATAGTACTTGCAGGCTGCTCCTAGCTCTCTGCTTAAGGATCATTCCTGGCAGTGCCTGGGCCTCATACTCAGCTGAACTAGACCTCTGTCCCCTATTGGCAATGTTTTTGCTTGTTTATTTTTGTGCATGGGGCAGGGTAAGCAGGGTTTGGGCCAAATCCAATGGTGCTGACCTGTCACTCCTGGCTCTGCTTAGAAATCACTCTCAGCAGTGCTAGGGGGACCATGGGCAGTAGTAGCAGGGGCTGAACTGGGGTCAACTGCATGCAAGACTAATGTCCATCTCTGGCCCTAGTTGCAAAGTTGGCTTTTTGTTTTGTTTTTAGGTCACACCCAGCAATGATCAGGGGTTACTCCCGACTTTGGACTCAGAAAATACTCCTGGTGGTATTTGGGGAAATCATATGGAATGATGGGGATCAAACCTGAGTTGGCCCTGTGCAAGGCAAAGAAACAGATAAGCAGTGAGAACATTGTTCAAGGGAGAACACGAGCTTGAAGAACAAGCAGACACTGGGAATTCTAATCAAAGTCAGTATTCTTCCTCTTATTAAATGCCAACTATGGGCAGTTCTTACTACTTGGTACAGTAACTTTTACCATATAATTACTCCCCAAATTAGCTGTTTAAGCTCAAATTTTCACTTTGCTGCTTCTTAAAGGGAGCTGGGGAGCAATAGCTCAAAGGGCTAATGTGAATACTCCATGTGGAAGGCCTGGTTAGATCCCCAGCACTGCATGGTCGCCTGAGCACAACATGGGATAATACTCCTGAGCAAAACCAGGTGTGGTTTCCAAAGCAAAAAAATGGAGCAAGGCTTCACAGGAAGGCTGGGAATATGGTTGAGCAGTTGAAAACTTGCATTAGACGTGTGAGGTTCTGGGTTAAATTCCTGCCACCCTCCCCACCCCACCAAATAAAACAGGAAGACCACAATCTCTTTTTTGAGATATCTAAACATAAAAAACAAATTTGGCGGTTGGAGAGATAGCACAGTGGGCAGGGCATTTGCCTTGCACGAAGCTGACCCGGGTTCAATTCCCAGCATCCCATATGGTCCCCCGGGCACCGCCAGGGGTAATTCCTGAGTGCAAAGCCAGGAGTAACCCCTGAGCATTGCCAAGTGTGACCCAAAAAGCAAAAAAACAAAACAAAAACCAAAAAAACCCAAAACAAAACAAAAAACGAAGTCAGTAGGCTAGAAAGTACAACAGGTACCCAGCTGCTCTGGGTTTGATCCCTGGCATCACATATTGGTCCCTTGAACACTGCGGGTTATTCCTAAGCAGAGATAGGAGTAAGCCCTGAGTGCTGCTGGGTGTGGAAAAAAAAAAAAAACAACAACGAAATAAAGTAGGTGAGGGCAAGTGTAGAAAATCTTGGGACACAATCCTGCCCAATTCTACAAGAGCAAGAGGAATGTAGTAAGCTAAGAGAGCAGGAAAGAGACACCTAAAGGTTAATAATGTAAACTGGCTTGAAATTAAAATGGGGGACTGGTGAGACCCTTTCATTCCCTGACAGGAAGCTTAGCAAATGAGCATGCAGTAGGAGCCATATGTAACATGCACGTGCTTATTCTAATCTGGCAAACGGTCGGGAAGTCCAGGGGGACCAAAGAGATAGAGGAAACATGTAACCCTCAGACTATGCAACTAAAAACAATCTAGAAATACCTTTAAAGAAAAAATATCATTAACTCATTCCAGGGAAAAGTGGCAAAAAGTATTGCCACAGCCTTACAAAAGAAATGTATAGAAAGTGTTGTCAAAGATAACCAAGTACTTCCAATACTTAAAAGGGCTTCCTTCAGTCCCCGACATGCTCATTCAATATTCTTTAACTTAATGAGAACACCTGACAGGTTTATGTTTTTTTTTTATCATAAACACCACTTACTTAGAACTGCTTCTCTGACAGTTGGTGCCCAGATCAGATTTGTACTAACTGGATGTGAGGTTAACGGGTGAAACTGCTTTAGAGTAGTACTTACGCAACCTTGCCCCAGAGTGCAAACAATTCCAGACTATCTTCAACCAAGTTTGCTCCAGAAAATAGTTGCTGCATACCAAGTAATATGCCTTTAAAAAGCCTACTAAATCTCAAGATTACCCAGGCGTCTTCTGCATCAGTGTTATCTTTAAGATATGTACACCAGCACATATTTCCTGAACATCCTAATCTAAGAGCACTACCCCAATTGTCATTTGAATCTTTGATTGTTTTTGCAGATTAAGAGGCTCACAAGAGCCTCATGTGAGGCACTCTACCATGTAGCCACTTAAAAAATTCCAGTGTTCCTGTCTTGTGGGGGGTGGGACGGGTGGAACAAGAGTTTAGGGCACACCCACCCAACCATATTCCTATTCTTGGCTATGTTCTGGAATAACCCTTTAGAAAAAAACCCTTGAGGAAAACCTAGGCAGTGCCTGGAACTGAATCAGACAGCTGTGGGCAAAGTATTACCTATACAACCCAAGGATGATCCTTTCTTCACCAGGGAGGCATCATCTCCAGATAAGACAAAGACCCTCATGTGTCCCTTCACTTTCCTAACAATTTTGATTTTGGCTGGCTGTGGTTCAGGGCACCATGCAGTGCCAGGGATCAAATCTGCGTCAATTCCCCTGAAAAAGACAATACCACTCTCAGAGCTAGAATTAAGGAGCATTTAGCAGCTCAACCTCTTTTTTTGGGGAAGGGTACAGGGGTTTGAATGGAGGGCCCTGAATTTACTAGCACCTAACAACACACTTTTCAGCCCTTTTCAGCCTTTCAAGCAGCATCACTTTCCATGGGCTTCCTCTTCACTCTTCAGCTAATTTGTTGGGAATGTCATGGTCTCTCAGAATTGTGACAAGTGCTCCTACACTGAGGTACAACTACATCCCCGGCCCCTAAGTAGAATTCTAACAGATTGACAGCAAATTCACGCTGATCTCTAAAATATAACTGCTTTAGAATGTTACCTCCTATATTTGATTAATAATTTCAGATTGCTACTTGCAATTAGTTCAAAGATGACTTCTCCCATTAAACACTTCTCAAACCTCTACTGCAAAAGAATTCAGTATCATGTTTGTCTGCTTCCTCTACTTGAATACACATCCTCCTGAGGGTGTGGATTTATATATTTTATATATTTATATATATTTATTTATATATTCTTAGTGTTTAGTACTGACTTGCATTTAATTACCCAGTGCTAACCAACTGCATTCATCTATTTTTCCTTACAGTCAACAAATTTCCTTGACAGTGTACTTGCATTGACACAAAGAACATCCAGCATCTTGACATCTGGCTTATCTACATATGACCATATGGATACTAAAATCCTCAACCTAAAAATACATTGCCTTATTACCATCTCTAGGCAGTATGTTTCATAAAATCACCATGATATTGGAATTTCATTTTTTTTTTTTATATTCCAAGCCTTTGGATCTCAATCAGGGCTGGTTAAGAAAAATGGTTGATTGGGTAAACTGAATTTGCTTAGAATACCATGGGATCAAGGATATCCTAGTGCCAGTGAAGGCTTTTCTATCTTCCAGGGTTTATCTCAATCTCTCTTGTAGTTAAAAAAAGATAAAGGCTCATGTTCTATGAGATACTATTGTTGTGTCCTCAACACATGCTCCACCACTACCAGGTGTGTTCCACAAAAAGTAAAAAACGAAGAGATTAACCTGAAGCCAAATTCTACAAATATGTTGAACTGTAAATTGAGGGTGTGAACTCTCAAGTTTTAGTAGGTGTGAGGTTGTCTTTTTGAGACTATGTGGATAAAGAGACTGCCTTGCCCAGCTTGTCTGGTCAAACCCAGGCACCTCATGTGTGCTCCCATCCCTGTTGCCCAGCTTGAGCAATGTCACTTTAAACATTTCAGCCCTCAGAAATGTACAGTCCTGTTTTACTCCTTAGATTCCAGTACCAAAACTTCCCAATGAACAGTACCTTACAAAATGAAACAAATCATATGACCAGGGCAATGAATGCAACATAAGGAAAAAGTAAGGAAGGGGTTCATGAGAAAAAACTGTAAAATGCTGTAAAAAAAAAAAAAAGACTGTCAAAGGTATCTATCTAGGCACTAGACAATTAAGTATGCAAACTTTTATTGAAGCTTAAATTGTGGTACAGAAATACATTTCAACTGATTTAAGTCCAACACCATGAAGAGAGAATTTATGGCACCAAAAATTTCCCTCCTCTATGTACATAACCATACTAGGATTTATTTAGATTACTATTCAATCTATAGTTTTCACTCTTCTAAGCTTTGTTCCATAAAAATTTGTGTAATCTTAGCATTAGATATAAATCTTAACTCTATTAGAGAAAAAAAAAAAAAAGATCAGACCTCAAAGCCCACAAATGTCATCAATTCAGCTGGGACACTGTTCAAGAACAAAAATCCACTTTCAACATTGGTCCTCAGAACAGTACCAAAACCCTAGGTACCGTGAACTTGTACAAATCAAACTCCCTTATTGATCAAAAGCTTCTTCAATGAAACTTTCCATCAACAACTTAAAAAAAAAAGTCCAAAGTGTTCCCACCACTTGATTTCAAACCAAGCAGATCTCATGCTTAGAAACACTCAAAAAAGTGTTTCATTAAAAAATACGGAAAGAACCAAAATACCATTACATCAAATCCAGAAACAAAAATTTTTTTGAGGACAAAATACACAAACTTCAATCAACCCTGCTATTTTCTCAACTGTTTTTATCTTATTATTTGCAAAAATAGTTAAATGCGTATTAAGATCCAGCTCCTGAAAACCTGCATTTCTAGTTATTTCCCATTGAATACTTGGAATTTTTTGTTTTTATTTATGAATAGCATTCGGGTTCACTGTGTATGTATGAATAACCTCAATTCTCATTCACCTAATCCTATGACGACATGGTGAAGATAGGAACAGAAAGTCAGAACACTACCACATGAATCATAAAGTCAGAACAGTCACAAGATGACAAAGACAATGACTCTGCTTTAATCCAGGTTTACACTGTTACTAATGGAAATTCGTGGAAATGAATATATTATAAATAATATGGATAATGATCTGAGTTGTATTATTAAATCCAGGTATAACCTTTCTCTTAATCTCCCTGTTTAATGACAAAAATTTTACTGCTACTTAGGAAGTCAGAAAAGGAATGGCATCCATAAAAGCTAGTATCATTTACTGGTGAGCAAAGACTGACATGTTTCCACACAGCTCTCCCAGTATAAATGAGAATCAAGCACCCTACCCACTGTACTATCATCCAGCCCTTGTAAGAGCTCGTGCTGATTAATAAGGTCAAGATCTCTTGACCATAGCAAAAAAAAAAAAAAAAAAAAAAATCTCTGGGGGCTGGAGTGATAGCACAGCGGGTAGGGCGTTTGCCTTGCACGCGGCCGACCCGGGTTCGAATCCCAGCATCCCATATGGTCCCCCGAGCACCGCCAGGAGTAATTCCTGAGTGCATGAGCCAGGAGTGACCCCTGTGCATCGCTGGGTGTGACCCAAAAAAGCAAAAAAAAAAAAAAAAAAAAAAAAAAAAAAAAAAAAAAAAGATCTCTTGACCATGAAAATGAAGTCTAGGGCCCGACCCCTCCCCATCCTGGGGTTTAAGATTAGTATAAACCCACAGTGTAATAGTGTATTGCTTTATTGGGGTGGATGGGGCGGGAGGAGGGTAGGAGACAACGTGGTTGGGAGAACAGTCCATTAAAGGAATACAAATGTAGGAAGCAATGTTAAAATAGTAAGACACAATAGACGGCAATCAATTTTCTTAAGAGGACTCGACTCACGGAAGAAAACTTTTTAATTGCTGTTGCAAAAACATCTGTATGAAGTAGAAATTGATTTCAATAATATTAGTAGAGAATATGTTTTAGAAAGTGGAGGTAACGGGATGTAAAAATCCTGGCAGCAATTTAGTAGAACAGTCCCAGACAGTTAGGCTGAGGCCTACACCTAATGAGGACGAAAGCCTTGTCTGTGGGGGATTTTGGGTGATACCTGGAGAAATATTACGCTGTGCGTAAACCAAATTGAATTGTTTTCACAAGTGTTGTAATGTTTTATATAGTAAAAGTTTTTTTCTACATGCACTTCAATTTCACAGCAAGAGTGGCATAGGATACCTAAACACAGAAGAGAGCATTCATGCAAGATATCTAACTCCTTGATATAATAATGCATACAATTCAAAATGATTACACTATCTTTACATCTAGGGCTTTCTGCAACTATGAGGTGGTGATTATGGAAAGCATGGCCCCTTGTATCAACATCTAAAAAGCAGCTACCACCTTCGATGTGTGTTCTCTTTTTGCGTTTTTTCTTCATTTTTCTTAATCAACTCTGCTGCTGTTGCTGCTTTTTAGCAAAACTGGTAAAAACAAAATTGTAATCATTAAACATAGCACTCTGGCAATCAAGACGTTTAAAACCTTCAATCTTCTGGGGCGAAGAAAGCACTGCACGACATTTAGAACTCTGAAAGAAAATAAACATTAATGTTTCCAGTATGCAGAAGTAACAAAATAGTCATGACAATAAAATAATTAAAACGATCAACTTAATGGAAACTGGAGTACTTGTATTCTTCAGCTGCTTTGAATATGGGCAAGTTGGAGAGGGAAATTTTACAGACTTCAGATTCTTGTCAGGGGAAAGAGGATAAACTGGATAGAAAAACTCCAAAAGGATATAGAAATATACCTCAGTAAGAGTAACTGCCCTGCTTTGATCCCACACATAAAAATTTTAAAACTCATGCGCCAGAGAGACAGTAGAGCAGGTAGGGTGCTTGCCTTATGTACACAGCCAATCCAGGTTCCATCCCAGGAACCTCAGATGGTCTCTCTGAGCCCTGCTAGGATTGATCCCTGAGCACCCAAGAGAAAGCTTTGACCACTGCAGGGTGCCCCCTGCCCCAAAAGTCGTATTAATAATTTTGGGGCTATAACAGCGGGTAGGGCGTTTGCCTTGCACGCGGCCGACCCAGGTTCGAATCCCAGCATCCCATATGGTCCCCTGAGCACAGCCAGGGGTGATTCCTGAGTGCAGAGCCAGGAGTAACCCCTGTGCATCGCCAGGTGTGACCCAAAAAGCCAAAAAAAAAAATAATAATAATTTTGGGGCTATAGATGCTCAAAGGGGTGGAGAGCATGCTTTGGATGCAGAAATTCTGGGCTTGACCCCCAGTACAGCATAACCCCAAACACAACAGTGCAAAACCCAAAAAAAAATAATAAATCAGATAACCAATAAACATCTAATGGAATATTTAAGCTTCTTATTCACCAGTTACCTCAATAAGCAGCACCTCTAGGTATCTAAGAGCTAGGTAGATATACTCAGCTTAGAATACGTCCCATATTATGACTCATGTTATGGTTTTACTTTTAATAAAATTACCTGATTTACAAACAGGGTGGTCACAAATTTTCCTGGCTTGAAGACTTCCACCACTTTCCTAATCAGGTCATCATAGGAGGTCTGACTTAAGTTTGTTTCAAAGCTAACATAAGAAAATTCTGGTTCTGGAGTGATGTGAATAGTCCAATAAGTTCCCTGAGAGAAATAATTTTGTGTTATTACTGGAAAGAGTCTGCATATTTAAGAATTTCTTATGAAAAATCTAACTTACATCTGATTTCATTCCATTCATTGAATACCCACAAGGATTGAACAGTGTGGCATCAATGACAGAACCTGGTATCAGGTCACAAATTCCACTCTCCTGGAAGACAAGGAGGGGTGTGGTGGAGAATTAACAAATTTGGAAAACTAAAGAGAAGAAGAATGTAGAACTGCTATGGACAATACTTACACGAGTGACATCCTTTGCAGTAACACCATCTTTCATGTAGAACTGGTCCATAACTGCTGGGTCAAGCTCACTCATCAGAATTTCCAGGGTTTGATCTGGCTGACTGATTACCCGACTCTCTGGGAAATCCAAAGTATATAAGTACCTACATAAAAGAAATTTGGAAAATTTTTGTTTTACTTTAAATAAAGCATATAATAATAAAGATTCATAAAACTGGGCAGGGTGCTAGTATAACAGGTAGGGTAGTACATTCCTTACTGCAGAGTGCCAAGAGTAAGCCCTTAAGTACAGCTCTATAGAAAAAAGAAAAAAAAAATCAAACAACAAAAAACCCAAAGATTCATAAAGCTGAATCCAACCTACCAACAGTCAGAATTCATGCGTCCCATACAATATGCTGCTCCATCTGTTTAAGGGAAGAGAATGCAATAAATGTTAAGAGGTCCATTTGATAAAGTGACTTATTTCTACTATTATATAGGTAGACGGCTACTATCTGACTATCATGTCACTGTCACTGTCATCCCGTTGCTCATCGATTTGTTCAAGCGGGCACCAGTAACATCTCTCAGTGTGAGACTTATTGTTACTGTTTTTGGCATATCGATTACACCACAGGTAGTTTGCCAGGCTCTCGGTAGCTTGCCAGGCTCTCCGAGAGGGGCGGAGGAATCGAACACGGGTCGGCCGTGTGAAAGGCGAATGCCCCGAGGCTGCTATCGCTCCAGCCCTGACTCCTATCATAAATTAGGAAAATTTAAACCGGGTAAAATAAAAGTAGGATTTTTCTTTTCTCCCCTAATCATCATAAGAAAAGTTGTACTGGCTTATCTTTTATAGCTATTTTAGTCAAAGGGCTGTAGAGATATTATAGAGGGCAGAACACTTGCCTTCCATGTCACAAAGCCAGTCAAGGCCAGTACTCGATCCTTGGCACCACATAAAGGTCTCCCAAGCTCTCCAGGACTGATTCCTGAGTGCAGAGCTAGGAGTTACCCCTGAACACTGTAGAGCATAGTCCAAAAACAAACAAAAAAGATAAGGTGCTTGCTTGGCAGGCAGCTACAAGCTGGGCTTAATCCAACCTCCTGTAGTGATCCAAGAGTGCAGAGCAAGAATAAGCCCTGAGTACACCTGATGCAACCCAAAAAACAAAATAAAATAAAATCATGTAACTTTGTGTCAAGTAACTAAATCATTCTAGGTATCTATAAAATGTTAAGAGTAGGATTTAAAAATTAATCGAGAACACAATGCAATATTAGAAAATGTTAGATAACCCATAGTTCCCTTATCTTGAAGCTCAAAATGTTCTAAAATTAGTAAAAGAAAAAAATTTTGCCAATTTGGTTAAATTGGCACTATGCTGATCATTCTAAAGTTGACTCAATTTTTATACAGACTGTTATTTAGGTTTTTAACACAAGTCTATGAAATCATGGGCATTTTTTCTGAATAAAGGGGCCACATCCTTCATAGAAACCAAAATGCAAATTAAAGCAACTGGCTAGATACAGACAAATTCTCCCCTCTAGAAGGTAATCAATTCCTTGCTTTCTCTAATTTTTGTGCTACTCCCAAACAAGCTCTGGGCTCCTCCTAGCCATAGTCAGGCCATATACAGCAGAGTGCAAAGCAAGCACTTTACACAAAAACACAGTAACAACAAGAAGCTTACTTGGGAAAATTGCATTAAGAAACTCTATTTCTTCCTGGAAATTCCGGTGTGGGTACCCTTGGTGAGAAGGCTTCATGAAATTCTTACGAGAATAAAAGAAGCTCTAAAAAAAGATAGATAGTTAACTTAAAAAAAAAAAAGCTCTAAGGTTAACTTCACACATAAAATTTTATCCTCTTCCGTAACAATTTTATGCTTACAAAACTATAATTGTCCGCACAAATATTTCCCCTAAGATATTAACAATGCTTTCACTTTGACATGTTGAGTAGATGTTTTGCTGGCCAAATAAAGCAAAATGAAGGTCACCGTGTGAGAGGGTAAGATTTCTAATCATCTGAGATGGCTTAAAGAACTACTTCTGTGCTGTGGAGAAGCCTATTAAGATGTTTCAGAGGTAGACCATATACCTTCTAAACATTAAATTCAATCCATAGCACTGCCAACATGCCTGGAGATAAGAGGGAGGAGGCCCCTGAGGGCAAGAAATTTGCCTCATTGTAGAGTTCCTGCCTCATTTGTGTGAGGCCCTGAGGGGGCCAACATAGTACAGGGGGTAGGGCGCTTGCCTCACAAGTGACTGATGCAGATCTGATTCCTGGCACCCCATATGATCCCCCAAGCCCACCAGGAGTGATACCTCAGGACAGAGCCAGGAAGAAGCAAGGTGTATGGCCCAAAATAGGAAAGTAAAGTAAATGTTAAGTCCCTCTGGCTTGAAGCCCAGCATAGTGGACCAGGACCTATGTCACTAGGTTTCATGTCCAGGGTTAGGGAGACATATCTACTAGGAATAACTCCCTAACACTGCTAGGTGTGACCCAAAATTCAGTAAGGTAAAAACTGCATTAGAAAAATGCTCATAAAAAACAAATTTAGGGGCTGGAGTGATAGCACAGCGGGTAGGGCGTTTGCCTTGCACGCGGCCGACCCAGGTTCAAATCCCAGCATCCCATATGGTCCCCTGAGCACCTCCAGGGGTGATTCCTGAGTGCATGAGCCAGGAGTGACCCCTGTGCATTGCTGGGTGTGACCCAAAAAGCAAAAAAAAAAAAAAAACCAAATTTAAAAAACAGTAATTTTTTCCTAGAAGAAAATGTGCATTTAGCTTAGAAAGTGTGGTCTATGGCCAGTAGTACCTCAAACTGATCTATGGCATCACACAGTCCCCTCCTTAAATAAAGGCACAAACAAAAGCAAGATGGGGTCAGAAATGTAGTTCAGAAGCAAAGCAGTCACCCTGTTCATGTGAAGTCCTGGGTCTGATCCCAGCACTGACCCCCACCCTCCCAAATAAAATACACCATCTGGGGCTCAGAGGTTTGGAGCACATGTTTTGTACAGAGAAGTGCCAAGTTCAGTCCCAGCCTTGCATGTTCCCCTGCCCCTGAGCCCATAACTCCCCACCCCACTCAGTAAAAACTGTTCCTCACAAAGATTTTGACATAAACACTCTAATTCTTTTTTTATTTTATTTTTTTCTCTATTTATTTTTTACTAAGTGAGTCACTGTGAGGGCACAGTTACAAATTTACCCATCTTCGTGCTTGTATTTCCCTCATACAATGTTTGAGAACCCATCCCTCCACCAGTGTCCATTCTCTACCACCAATGTACCCAGTATCCCTCCCACCCTCCAATCCCATCCCCCCACCCCACGCCGATTATGTGGCAGGATATTCCATTTTGTTCTCTCTCCTTTTGGGTGTTGAAACACTCTAATTCTTATTTCCTGTGACAATTTAGGCCAATAGTGACTTAGAGTTAACAATCAACCTTTCTTAAGTGTCTCTACCACTCATAGCAAACAATGAATTAACACTCAAGGTTTCTAAGTTTCTTCATTTCTTTGTTTCAAACACACTCAATCCTCTGCTCTTTCCAAATTTTCCACTGTTCTTATGCAACACAGAACATTCTTTCAAATTGTAAGCATCACACATTACTCCTCCTCCACCCCCCCTCAAAATCAAACACATGAATTTGTACCTGATAATAATGAGAAAAAAATATTATACTTACTTGAATTGAGTCAAACCCACTGTAGTCCCTAGCAAGTTTCAACAGGGGAACCAGTGCTTTCAGCAAGAGGGTGGTACCACATGTCTTCAAAATGAAACGTCTCTTGGAGACAAACATGCTACTCTCACTGTGGTTAAAAAAAAGATACTTATGCATTATGACTATCATTCACAATACAAACTTTTGTCTTATAACTAGCTATAAAACACAGCTCATTAAGCAACACCTCCTTTACTATTAAACTTTCCTTCCCACTGGTATCCTAGGACACAGTTACTAAATCTATACACTTTGTCCTATATCGTTAGCACCCACTCACACTTCAGTTTTATAATCATCTTATTCTTTTAGTAAGTTACATAAGAAATGGAATAGTTGATTTTATATCCCTAGGGCCTCACACACAAACATCTGATAAACATGTTCATTTGCCAAAAACAAGGCACCATGCCCTTATTCAAAGTAATAAGCCCTTCAGAATATCTATCATAAGCACTGCATCTATAGTTGACCCACAGGTTCACTTATACCTAGAATTTCTCATAAACAGACGATAGTACAGTACCTTACTTCACCACATAATCATAGTTACTGCATAATCATCACATAATCATTTTGGGGGGGCCATACCTAGAGGCGCTCAGGGGACCCCATTTGTGGAACTGGGATATTAACCAGTTTTACGGCTACTGGCACGATTTTTTTTGTTTCCTGTTTTTTTGGGGATCACACCAAGCAAGACTTAAAGGTTACTCCTGGCAGTACTCAGGAGACCATATGAAATGCCAGGATCAAACCCAGGTTGGGCATGTGCAAGGCAAATGCCCTATCAACTATGTCATCTTTCTGGACCCTAGAGGCACAATTTAAAAATCAAATCTAACTTTCACATAATGCCAGCACCCCACATCATTGGAGCTAGATACTTTTGAAAGAATGTGCACTACTTGGTTATAAGATTTTCCTGGGCTGAATTAGAGCAGGAGGTAGGGCACCTGTTTTGCATAGTCAATCCAGGTCTAATTCCTGAGTATAGATGGTATGGATACGAAAACAAACAAATCAAAACCAAAACCACTTAGCTAAACAACATCTGCTTTATAGGACTTACCTGAGTACATAAGCTTCCTGCTTGTCAGTTTTTGTCACACTTATGATTGAACATTGCACATCCTTCAAAAGTATGTCCCATTCGGATCTATTATTTAATAGTGACAACAAAAGATGATTAATTCATAACAGCACTTGTCCACCCTCAAAAACAAAACAAAAAAACCACCAAGCTTAATTTTCATGGTGACTAAGATTGCATTCCTGGAAACAGAGAGATTAATTCAAGAGGTGAAAATGCCAGTCTTTGAAAGGTGAGGCCAAGAGTTGGAACCCCAGTGATGTTGTCCTGGCAAATCAACTGTCTGGTATCACATGTGCAAAGAAGTTCCAGATACACTGCGATCTGATGAGCAGTGTGTGCAATCATCTTGTGATTCCTAGCACGCAGTACAACTAAGCCTATGAGGAACCCCAGGTCATTGTGACAGTAGCAGCAGACTGAAGGGGAAAAATAAAGAAGTAAACTAGAACAGAAAGCCATACAACTGCAATTTGCTTAAAAAAAAAAATGAATAGACCACATATAGATAACAATCAGAAGTTCTATAAACCAAAGAAAATCATTACTTCTCACTTATAAATGACTAAAGAAATACAAGTTGGGGCCTAAGTGATAGTACAGAGGGTAGCGTCCTTGCTTTGCACTCAGGATGACCCAGGTTCAATCTCCAGTAACATATGGTGTGGAGCCAGGACTGATCCCTAAGGGCAGAGCCAGGAGCAGACCCCAAGCACAGCACGGTGTGGCCAAAAAATTAAAAATAAATAAAATTAAAGAAAGAAAGAAATACAGGGGCTGGAGCGATAGCACAGTGGGTAGGGCGTTTGCCTTGCACTCGGCCAACCTGAGTTTGATTCCCAGCATCTCCTATGGTCCCCTGAGCATCGCCAGGAGTAATTTCTGAGTGCAGAGCCAGGGAGTTTCCCATGTGCATTGCTGGGTATGACCCAAAAAGAAAAAAAAAAAGTAAGAGATACAAGTTAAAAACAGGGGGAGGAGTGTGTGTGTGTGTGTGTGTGTGTGTGTGTGTGTGTGTGTGTGTGCGCGTGCACACACACACACAGGGGCCACAGATTTAGTACAGCTGGTAGGATGTTTTGTTTGCCTTGCACACAACTGACTGAGGTCAACCCCTGGCACCACAAATGGCCCCCAAAGCACTACCAGGAGTAATTCCTGAGTGCAGAGCCAAGACTAAGTAAGCCCTGAGCATTGTTGCGTGTGCCCCAAAAACCAAAGAGCGAGCACACACATACACAGGGGGTTAAGCACATACTTTTTCACATGGAGGCCCATGTTGTTGGATCCCTGATATTACCAGTTCTAAACCTGTAGTTTAGAACTGCCATTGTTTAAAACTTAAAAAAAAAAAAAAGTTAAGGGGCTGGAGAGATAGTACAGTGGGTACACTTGTCTTGACATGTAGCCGGCCTGGACTCAATCCCTGGTATTCCATATAGTCTCCCAGAGCACTACCAAGAGTAACTTACCCTGAGCATTACCAGGCATGGCACTGGCGCTCACCCCCGCCCCCCTCGCCCCCATCTCAACTTGGTTCTTCAAGGCTGTATTCTGTCTCGAACACGTATTTCTTCTCTTCTCCCCTCACATATATATCTTTTCATTTAAGTTTAACTAAAGAATTATAGTTGACCAAGTAACTGATAGATGAGTCTTGAGCATACCAATCCCAAACAAGTGTGAACTTCCCTCCACCTGAGTTCCCACGTTCCCTCCCACCTACTCTTCTGTCACCTTGACAGGCACCGTTGCAAAGTTCAGTGGCTGGGTCTATACTCTGGATATACTGGATATATAGCAATACCACTCACACACCCTCTCTCTTCCATTCCCCTCACACCTAAGTAAATTTTGCTCAATAACAACCACCTTGCTGGGCCAGAGCAGCAGTACAGTGGGGAGAGCTTTGACTTGCACATGCCAACCCAGGTCCAATCCCAGCATCCCATATGGTAACCCAAGCATCGCCAGGAGCCAACTCCTGAAAACAGAGCCAAGAGTAATCCCTACGCATTACCAGGTGTGACTAAAAAAAAAAAAAAAATCTTGCTAAACACACAGCCAACAAATTAAAAAATGAAACAAAAACCCTCCAAAATCCATTCTAAACAAAGTAAAAATAGCCAGTACAGGCAATAACAAAATGGGAGTTAATGAAATCAATAACACAGCCTGAATGAGATCTAAGAAATTCTTTGGTGTGCCTCTTTAAATAGCTTCAGGGGTCAGAGATAGCACAGTGGGTAGGCTGCTTGCTCTGCCTGTGGCAGAACCAGGTTTGATTTTTGGCACCACACACAGTCCCCTGAGCCCTTCCAGAAGTGATCTCTGAGCAGAGCCAGGAATAAGCCCTTCGCACTAGGTAGTTGTGACCCAAACAAAACAAAATAAACACAATTTCAGGGAACAGTTTAAATTCACCAGATTAAAAGCTAGTAATGTTTTAAGCTCTTGGTAATTCTTCTGTAATACTGAAAGAAGCGTATATTTAAAAAAAAGTAGTTGTTATTATTACTTTTACCAGGGCTAGAGATAGTACAGTGGGGAGGGCATTTGCATTGCACATGACTGACATGGTTTAATCCTCAGTACCCCATATACTGGCTGAGAATTTTAACCACTTCTAAATCATGACCTACACCCTTTTTAGAGCTGCTGAGAATTTCTGTCTTGTCAAGTAATTCATAGTTGCATGGACATTTTGGTGTTACAATTTTAAATATCACTTAAATCCTAGGGAGTATATTGATTTTTAATAATTATACTTCACAGGCAACTAATCATAATTGCACCACTTGAGTTCAAGTCTTTCCAAGTATGATTTCAGTTCAGTTAGAAAGCTTTTGCCTTGGTATTCAGTTCTGCCCTGTTTGCATGCCATCCAAAGCCTCATAAATGTTAAGGTCAAAATCCACATAGGTAATGTTCAAGAACTGCTATGGGTTACTTCTTCAATACTCTTTCTCTGTATGCCAATTTCTGACTTGAGAGGGAGTGGTCGAGGGCTCTTAGTCCTCTGGCTTTTAGAATGCCAAAGCTGTATTGTCTTTCTACACTGTATAAAGCTGTAATGACTACATATGGTATCAAAAGAGGAGGTAAAACTCTCTACAGCTCTTCATTTTCCCTTCATGATGCCTGGGACTAAACCCGTATCTCACACATGCAAAGCCAGTGCTCTACTACTTAACCTACATTCCCTACACCCTGCTCTTTCACTTCTGAGATCATAGCTTCTCTCTTCAAAATGTATCCCCACCCCTGCCCCAACCCTCTGAAACTTAGTCCTGGCTGTTTAACTGCTTGAGTGGACAAGAATAGTTAAAGATAAATAAATAAAAATCAGGGGGGTTGGCAAAGAGATATTATAGTGGGTAGGACATTTGCCCTGCACATGGTCGAATTCCCAGCATCCCCTGAGCCTACCAGGAATGATCCTTGAGCCCAGAGCCAGCAGTCAGCCCTAAGCACTGCTGATATGGCCCAAAAGCCCACCCACTCCCACTCCCCAAAAGAAGAAAAAAAAAAATCAGAAACAAAATAAGGATTTCCCCAATATCTCTGACCCAGAGTAACCTTCCCCTCACCTCTTTCTTCTTTGCACCTAGTATGCAATTCTGTTTTGTTTTTGTTTCGTAGTCTTTGACTCTTTCTCCAGAAAATGCCAGAGGAAAAAAAATGAAATGGGAAATCACAATGATTTCAGTGGTTTTACTTAGTACTAGTTTCCTTTTCCAACTCACCGAACATTTACTCTTCAGGATTCTCAAGTGCTCCATGCATTGTTTTTGTTGTTCCTTAAGAAGAGAGTATGCCTCATTTGAGGAATATCAAGTAACAGAATGAGGGACTAACACCCAAGATTATTAAAGATAAGTACTGGGAGGATTACTGCACAGCTTAGAAGCTGGCCTCACATACTGGGGGGAAAGGCAGTTCAGTTAGAGAAGGGATCACCAACTAAATGGTGCTAGGAGGATCCACTCAGGACGGGAGACACACCCTGAAAGCAGACTATAGACTGAACATGATGGCCACTCAATATCTCTATTGCAAACCACAACACCCCAAAGGAGAGAGAGAGCAAAAGGGAATGCCCTGCCACAGAGGTGGGGTGGGGGGAGGGGTGGGGATGCTGGGACCACTGGTGGTGGAAAATGGGCACTAGTGGAGGGATGGATACATGACCATTGAATGACTGAAATGTAAGCATAGAAGTCTGTAACTGTACCTCACAGTGATTCACACACACAAAAAGAAAGTATGCCTATTCAATGAGATGGAAACCAAGACTAAATTTGTATCCACTCACTTACACCAAGTCTAGGGTTGCTTTTCTCCCCAAGGCAGAATGGAGTAGGTAAGCGCAGACTTGCAAAAAGATATTTCCTTCTGTCCCTTGACAAAATATTTGCTAGCTCCCATTTCAGTGGAAAGGGTTTTGGTTTGGTGGTTGTGCCACACCTGCGGAACTTAGCAGAGATCCCTGACTAAGGACTGACCACTCCTGGTGGGGCTCAGGGGACCTAATGTGGTGCAGGGGACTGAACCTGGTCATCCAAGTGCCTTCCTCACTGTACATACTTTCGGTCCCAAAATGAAAGGTTTTGAAGTATCCCACTTTGTTCCTAAACTTAAAAAAAAAAAAAAAAGACAAAGCTGACATTTTCTAAATGGTTTCTAAGTGAAAGAGCTACAAATTAGAAAGTCAACAGGCTCAACAATGATGGAAGGTATCTGCTATGTTCTAAAACTAACAGGGGTGGCTGGAGCAATAGCACAGCGGGTAGGGAGTTTGCCTTGCATGCAGCCAAACTGGGTTCGATCCCCAGCATCCCATACGGTCTCCGGAGCACCGCCAAGGGTAATTACTGAGTGCCTGAGTGCAGAGCCAGGAGTAGCCCCTGTGCATCGCCAGGTGTGACCCAAAAAAAGCAAACAAACAAACAAACAAAAAAAAAAACCCAACTAATAGGGCTGCAGTAAATAATAGTAAAGCAGGTAGGGCACTTGCAAAGCAAGCAAACAGCCAACCCGGGTTCTATCTTGGGTACCATATATGGTCCTGAGCCCTTCAAAACTGACCCTTGAGGGCAGAGCAATTAGTAAACCCTGACCAGCACGATGGCAACCCCCCACCCCAAACATACCAACACCTAGACTGAAAATTATTAGTGGAGGCAAACAAGACAGACCTGGTAATTGAAGTTTTGTTTTGTTTTGTTTTAGGAAATAGAACTAAGAAGAAATGGCCTCACCCTAAGTAGTCCAATGACAGGAGGATCACATTCCTTTGAGATGCTGATAGTTAAGGCACCTTGAAAACCTGGCTCGTGGGGACCAGTTCTCAAGTGCAGAGTCAGGTGCAGCTTGACAAGCAGCTTTGTATGGCCAGTGCATATCACATAGGTGACTGTAGATTTCACCAGATCTAACCTTGGGTGACTGAGGTGAGTCTCCCTCAGTCCTCAATTGACCCAAAGTCATCTGTAACTCTTGGGGAAGATAGCTAGGAGTCAGGTGATCTATAGCACAAATTGCAAGGTGCCTGTGAAACTCTACTTCTCACACCTGCAACACTAGTCTTAAAACTATTTTTGCAAGAAGTCTCTTCTTTAACTCTCCCCCACCCTAATTTAAGGGTGACACAGGCTTCTTAACAGGTGAGAGCACATGTTTTACATACAGGAGGCCTGGGTTCAATCAAACTCAAGCACATGAACTCCAGAGCACTGCTAAGCATGCCACCCTCCATCCATGTACTTTAAAGAATTGGCAAAAACTCTACAAACATACCAGTAACAAGCATGGAAAGATGTTAAAAATCACTGTTCACAAAAGAATACCCATCCATTAGGATCAACCAACCCTCACCCAGTACAGGATGGACACACACACACACACACACACACACACACACACACACACACACACACGCACGCACACACAGCTCGCAATCCCCCAAAGCTAGCAAGGATGTTGTCCTACTTGTGTACCGCTGGTAAAAATATACTGTTGCATCCAGTATTCCCACTTCTGGGTATAAAGCCAAGAGAACTCAATACCTGATAAAAATAATTGGATATCAATGTTCATTTTTATTCATGGTGTGTGTGGGGGGGGTGGGGGAGTAAAAGTGATCCAGAAGTCCACACCAAGTGATTAATAAAGAATATGGCATACATCAAATGGATTACGCAGTCTTATAAAGAAAAAAATCACATGCTACAGTGTAATTGTTATCTTGAAACATTATGTTTCTTAAGTGCATGATTAAATCAAAATAGAAATGTTGTAGGTAAGACTTTACTCACAAGGGTATTTGCTAAGGACGAGAACAGGTGAAGGGATATTAGTGTCAAGTAAGTGACTGAAAAAGAATAAATAGCTCTAGCAATCTGTTGCACAACAATGCCATGTACTAACAACGGCAAAATTTCAAGGTTGGATTCTTATTCACCACAATTTAACAAAGTAAATGAGAGAAAAGAATACTGCTGGCAGATGGCTATTTTATTCATCACACTTTTTTGAATTTAGGCCTTGAGCATGGAAGGCCTATGTCCCCAGAAGAACATCCTCTGATTTGGGGGCTATACCATCAATGCTGGAAGACTAGTAGTGCCAGAATGAATGGGATTAAACCCAGGAATGTGAATGCAAAGAATGTATTCCAGCACCTTTGAGCCATCTCCCAGGCTCAAAGACCACCCTTATGGGTTAACATCCATTCTTGGTAAGTCCTGTTTGGTGCGGTTCAGTGGATGTCCAAAGCCGATGGGAAACTGAAGAGATGACACAGTAGGCAAGGTACCTTATCACGACCTAGATTTTATTCCTGGCACTACATATGGCCCCAAATTCCACCAGATATGATCCCTCAGAACAGAGCCAGGAGTAAACCCAGAGTACTGCCTGGTGTGATTCCCCCAAAAAAGAGAAACAAAAGGCCTGTAAGTGCAGAGTGTGGCTGAGTATACCTTGCATATATAAAACCCACAGTTCCATTCATCCCCACCACCATCAAAAAAAAAAAAAAAACACGAAAACCACCCCAAACCAAAATTACCCACAGTTCAATTTAATTTCCAATGGATTGTTTCCTTAAGTAAAAACTGAGTTAGCAATCATCCTGTATTAAAAAGCAACACCCCCTTGGGCTGGAGCGATAGCACAGCAGGTAGGGCGTTTGCCTTGCACGAGGCCGACCCGGCATCTCATATGGTCCCCCGAGCACCGCCAGGAGTAATTCCTGAGTGTAGAGCCAGGAGTAACCCCTGAGCATCGCCGGGTGTGACCCAAAAAGCAAACAACAACAACAACAACAAAAAAAACCCTCACTCCCAAATTATTTGACATTTGTGACCCTAGCTGATATCCCATCATTTCAGAACTCTCCCTTACCAATTCAAATTACATTACCTCTACACCTCATCCAAGCCTTTAATTCAAAAGTATCTTGGGACTAGAGAGATAGTACAATGTAATATAGTACAATGGGCAGGGTGCTTGCTTTGAACGTTGCTGATCTGTGTTCAATCCCCATCATCCCATATGATCCCCAATGCCCTTCAAAAGTGAGTTCTGTGGTCCTGTGCACAGAGTCAGGACTAAGTTCTGAGCACCACTGGGTGCTCAAACCAAAAAACAAAGCACAAGTATCTTTAAGGGAGGCCAGATAGTACAGAGGTAAGGTACTTCCTTTGCATGCATCTGACCCCAGTTTGATGCCTTTCATACACTGATACTGCATTTGGTAGTTTCAGTTGCCCCATTGGCTCCCAGTACTGCCAAGGGTAGTAGTCTCACCTGATCTCAGCAATCTCCCCTGCCCCTGCAGTCAACCCCCAAATCCCCTTCTCCCCAAAGCATCCCAAAGATTAAAACCTGAAATTACGGTTTGCCTAGAAGGTAGCTCAAAAAGATGCAGCACATGCCCTGCATAATGGAGCCCTGGGTTTGATCCTAGGCATTGCATGGTCCAGAAGGACAACGGGGTTCAGCACAAAAACAACAGGGCCAAAAAGATAGCTCAGAGCTATGTGCATGCTTTGGATGTAGGAAGACTGGGTTGGATCCCTGAGTACAGAGCTGGAAGCAGTTGTGTTCCTTGGCCCCCACCCACCCACGGTAAGTCAGT
The DNA here is from genome assembly GCF_027595985.1 of Sorex araneus. Taxonomy (NCBI): domain Eukaryota; kingdom Metazoa; phylum Chordata; class Mammalia; order Eulipotyphla; family Soricidae; genus Sorex; species Sorex araneus. The sequence goes on along the minus strand of NC_073305.1, from coordinate 136,766,854 downwards.
GTGCCCCTCCCCCAAAAAATTTAATTAAAAAAAATTTTTTTGAGAACCACCCAAATAAGCCAAGGCTGACCAGAAGTTAAATTCAGAGGACCAAAAGTTAAGTTTGGAGGACTCCGAATCCTTCCCAAGGGCAATTTTGATGTCCAGAGCTTTTGCCCTTTTTTGGTTCATATAAGTCAACCTAAAATACACTAATTATAATCATAGCATTAAAATTCCATCTTGGGCTTGATGCACTTACTTGCCTTGCATTCAGTGGCCTGGGTCCAATCCCTAGAACCATACACGATCCCCCAAACATTGCCGGGAGTGATCCCTGAACACAGAGCCAGGAATAAGCTCTGGGCACCACTGCCCTGAGCTGTGGGGTGTGGCCCAAAAGCAAAAACCACAAATTAAATTTCAATCTAAAATTTTACCCAAAATTTAAGTCATTATCAGTACAATTATGTCTATGTCCCCTTTATTATTGTTTTTAATGTGTCCTTAAAATGATGGGTGATTTGGGGGTTGGGGGTATGGCTCAAGGGACAGAGTGTATTCTGAGAGGCCCAGGTTACATCCCTGATCCCTGTGATCACTGTTGGTATCACTGTATCACTCTATCACTGTCATCCCGTTGCTCATTGATTTGCTCAAGCGGGCACCAGTAACGTCTCCATTGTGAGACTTGTTACTGTTTTTGGCATATCTAATACACCAGAGTTTGCCAGGCTCTGCCGTACGGGCGAGATACCCTCAGTAGCTTACTGGGCTCTCCAAGAGGGGCAGAGGAATCAAACCTGGGTCGGCTGCGTGCAAGGCAAACTTTCTACCCACTGTGCTATCACTCCAGCCCCACTGTTGGTAGGCCTCTAAAAAGAAAAGAGAAAACTGTTGTGAGAAGCTGAATTCAATAGGAAGCATTTCCACTCCAAATTTTAAAAGGTTTTCTGGCAATGACTTGTAAATTCCTTCAACGTAAATTACTGATAGCAAAACTTGGCAATGATGTAGTCATGGCATGAGTTCTGGGAATGCAAATCTTTTCAAGGGCCCTTAATTCTGTAATAAAAAATTGTATTGTTACTTATAAAATTGGAAAAGTAACAGAACATTACTAGCACAACATTAACTTCAGAAATTTTAGTTTTGGGGACTGGAGAGAGAGAGTACAGTGTGTAGGCTGCTTGCCTTGCAAGTGGCTGACCAGGGTTCAATCTTTGGCATCCCACATACTGCGCCTCAATGAGCACACCAGAGTGATTTCTGCATGCAAAGCAAGGAATAAACCTGATCCCTAAACAAAAAACTTAGTTTTTATTTTCACGTAACTGTCAATAATATGTCCCTGTCCAGTTAATATTATCAGGTCTGAAATTCTGGGGGAAAAAAATAAGCCAATCTAATCCTGAAAGAGCAAAAACTATCCAGCCTCTCATTCAGATTTCACTGTTTACTTAGGGGGTGGAGGGCACTGCTGTGGTACTCAGGGATCCACCCAGAGCCAGGGATCATACCCGGGGCTCGGGCACACAGAATCTAAGCAAAGGATCTACAGAGCATTTAAGCTACTCCCTGGCTCTGAAATTTATTTTCTGTCATTTCTAGCAAGAGACTCTTGTTTGTTCCAGCATTTTGGCAAAGCTGCTGTTGTATATTTATTGATTTTTAGTCAATATACTTCTGAAATCCAGAAATTTAAGGGAAAACTGCAAGTTAGATCTAAGGTATCATTCCCTCTTGATTTTTCACATTCCAAGTTTAAGTGTTGGGTTGTTTTGTTTTGCAGCCACACTTGGCAGGCTCAGAGGACCATATGGGGCACTGGGGATCAAACCTGGGGACTGAATATGGGTCAGCCCAAGGCAAGTGCCCTATCTGCTGTATTATCCCTCAGGTCCATATTTAAACGTTCTGTAAAATATTCTCTTTGAATATACCTGTTCTCATTTCTCCATAATACTGACAATCAGTATTCTTTAACCCAAGCCATACCAGTACAAGGCTTCCTTCCAATCTAAAGGAAAGCAAAAGCATACTGATAAATCAGTAAGAACTTCTTTCAGCTCAAAGAGCTGGAACACAAACTGTATAGAATCCCCTGGTACTGCATAGTCTCTTAGGCACTGCTGGGAGGAGCAATACCTAAACTCTCAGTTGGGAAAAACTTCAGGGTGTGGTCATTAACCAGAAACAAAAAACCCAGAGTGAATGTGCTCATGTGGGAGATACCGGTTCCATCAAGAATCCCTCCCCAGGGGCTGGAGGGATAGCACAGAGGGTAGAGCGTTTGCCTTGCATGTGGCCGACCAGGGTTCGATTCCCAGCATCCCATATGGTCTCCTGAGCACTGCCAAGAGTAACCCCTGTGCATCACCAGGGTGTGACCCAAAAAAAAATAAAAAAAGAACCCTTCCCCCAAACACTGTCAGGAGTGACACCACCCCTCTCAAAGAGCTGGGAAGTAATCCCTGAGTACCGAGTACCATTTGGTGTAAATTAAGTTAACAATGCAATATACTAAGAGTTGGAAGAGGTACAAACCCCATAGAAATAAAAGTTACTATTCAAAATAAATATTGGAGATTCACACCCATTTATTTTCATGTGAGTTATAGATCTTAAACTGCTTAAACTGTAATTTTTGTTTTAAGACTACTTACTCTTCCTGGCAGTGACCAATACAGAGCCCTAAATCTCCCTGGAGTCATCTACCCATCTACTATATTAGTACTGGCAACTGGCCCAGGGGCTCATACGTTCAGTGCATAAGGTCTACTACTGAGCTATATAATCCTAATCCCTTATTTACACTGCCTGTCTTTGGTTTTGGGGCCCCACCTTGCAGGGCTCAGGGGGCTTCTTCTGGATGTGCTTAGAGTGAACTCTGGTGGTGCTCCCTAGCCCCTTTACACTTCAAAAGATTCTGACACGAGGGCCAAAAAGATGGCATGGGATTAAGGTGCACAGGTTTGATCTTCCTGTGACATTCCTGGCCCCACAGGATCCCAAGGCTGAATTGCCTCTGCCTGGATGCCCAAGTACTACCCAAGGAAGGTCTGAGGGTCCCTTGGGGAATGCTAGTGAGGACCTCGCTCATCAATAAAAGATTGATGGGGGTTGGAGAGATAATACAGTGGGCAGAGCACTTGCCAGGCATGGACAACCTGGAGTTCCATCCCAGTATCCTGTATGATTAACCCACCTCCAGCACGAGGTACAATTCCTGAGCACAGAGCCAGCAGTAAGCACTGAGTATCTCCTGGTGGGGCTCAAAAACAAAGATTTTGACAATTACATTAAAATGAACCCCAGGGATAGACTTCATTTCCAATAAATCCCTAAAAGGTCCTTTATGCCTTTGTAACCTACAAAATTCTCAAGCAGTATACTTGAATCAAATTCTACTAATATGTTTGACATATCAGTATGCGTGCAGCATGCATTTATTTCTGTTAGAAATGCGTAGTTTTTTCATTCCACAACAATTATTAAGTGTAACAATTTGGTTTTTATTATTGATAATTATTCTTTTTTAAGCCCACCTCAAAATTTATCCATTTGCACTCTTTGGGGTTCTTACAAATGAAAGTGTTATGGACACTCAAATATGAACAAATATTTAATGTTCTCCAGGATAAAGGTGCCATTAAAATGGCTGTATCATGTGAAAGACATATTTAAGAAACTGTCAGACCACACACAAATACAGTACAGAGGTTAAGGAGTTTATATTGCAAACCGCAGGCACACAGAGGCACCAGGACTGCTTACCTGAGCACAGTTAGGGGTCACTCCTGGGGAGAACCCTTGAGCACCACTGGGGCTAGAGCCAAAGAAACTACCAAACTATCTTCTAACAACTGAGCAAAACTGACTTCAAGTTTCTTCATTTGTCAAGATTTCTAATCAATTATGTTAATACTAAAATAAGCTGGTTAGTGTCTCCTTTACTAATTATTTCCTGGGCTGAGTGCATGCTCTGTATGTTTGATCCTTGGCACGTGATCAAGCCCTGCTATGGTTAAGCACTTAGCCCAGAACCAAAAAAGGAATCATCTCTTCCTTGTGTGTTCTAAGATATCTGACCCTTGACTGTTTTTTGGAGATGGCAGATGTTAACTGCAACAACATCTCATGTATGCAAGGTAAGATCTCTACCTCTGATCCTAGGGTTTTCTTTATGGTATGAATTCATGATGTGATAGTTTGAGGTCCATTCAGATTTTCTATTTCTAGTATCTGGATCATTTGGGGAAAGGTTTTCTAGTTTGGCCTTTTTTTTTTTCTGCGTGTTTTGCACCTTGAATCAAATTCATGACCCATGCTCCATCACTGACCCATATTTCTTGTCTCCTAGAAAAAGCTTTTCCCTTTAACACCTCCAATGTTTCCTCTCAGAACACTTGTGTGAGGCATGCACTTTGCCATTGAGCAGGCTCCTCAGCCCCTATGTAACCCTTTTCATGTTCCTACATTGTTTCATAAACTGTAATTGACTTAAATGTGGTCTTTATGCTTCTATAACTCTTACAACCCTAGTTATAAGTCTACTTACATTTTAAATAGAATGGACCTGAGAGAAGGCCTATCTAGGTCAGAAGTTCCTAAACTTACTGTCCCACCATCCCCTAGGGAGGTGTGGGGAGAGAGAGAACGCTTAGCACCTACTCCTAGGAGCAGATATTGCCTTCTCTGGCAATCACCATTGTAGCCTTTTTGTATCAACCAAAAACAAAACCACTACAAAGTTTTCTACTTTTAAGCAAAAGGATAAAATGAAGCAAGCTAAAATTCCCCAGGGCTTTATCTCCTTTACTTCCCCTTTTGGACTACAATCGGGTATATTTCTTCTTCTGTTCTGGTTACTGGAAAAAGAGAAGAAATAAGGAAGAAAAGTGTCCAAGGGCAAACACAAAAAGGTTATTAACATCTAATTCAAACAGTAGTTACTATGTCTCAAAACACTTTAAACCTATTCATCCACTTAATCCTCAACTACTCCAAGAGGTGAGTACCAAAGTCTCCGTTTCAGAGATGAGGAAACAGCAGAATTAAATGCTGTTTCAATTCAAATCTAACATTCCAAATCATGCACTCAGCCATTTTAATTTTGTGTTAAATGACTGAGTCTTTCAAGGTATCTGGATCCTGCAACCTTCCTCAGAAAGCAGTATCCTGTGGGTGGGTCTTCTTGATAGGCAATGGATTTTTAAATGACCTAACATCTATTAATTTTCTAGGTTTTTTTTTTTAAACCCTCAGTAAATAAACTAACATCAGATCCATGTGACAGGTCACTGAAAATGTTGAGGATGATGAGTAATGGGCTTCTTAGTTAAAACCAACTTTTCAGTTCTTACTTGCTGTCAACAGCTTGAATATGCTAAACTGTCGAAATAAATGTTTAATGAAATTAAGTTTCTACAAAATATACAGTACTAAATCAGACTTCAAAGATATATTCTGTCCTTCAAAGCTTAACTTTTGACACTGGGGTAGCAATACTACTTTAACCTGATTACAGAACAAACGAAAGTGTCAGGATGTGGTTGGAGCCACAAGGGAATCATTAGTCGCCCGGAATGTGCAAGGTCTCGGGTTCAATTCCTAGCAACACACACACGGAGCGAAGCTAAGACTAAGTTTCCTTATAAGTTTTTCTCACACCTTCACTCAGGAAACTCAACCTTTACTAAAGAAACCTAAGTTTAATTCTAGAATTTTTGTTCAGGAAAACACCTCTTCCTGTAAGAATAACTGTTGTAGTAGTTTTGGGGTCACTCCCAAAACTACTTGTACATGTGCTCACCATGTACAAGTGGGAGCCGCATGTAAAGCAAGCACTTATGCCTGTTGAGCCCCTATTAAGGTCTTCTTACAAATATGCTTGGTAACATGTGATGTACCGGAGTAAAACAATTTGTTATTCACTTAATAAGACAGTTCCTAAGTCATGAGTTGTTCTGTGCCAAGACTTCCTAGATAATGCGATTACAACCGTTCCACCAAAGGCATATTACCCGACACTGGGAATTTTCCCCCTACGAAATGGAGGCAATTCTAAGCTTCCCCATTTTTTGCAAGTAACAGCTTCCTATAGTGATTAAAGAGGGAAAAAAAAAAACCCACAAAACATATTAGAGGGAGAAAAAAAAAAAACCCACAAACAGCCTAGTGCTATGCTAAGGGTGCCAGTTAGGCATTAAGCGTCACACAAAGGTGGTGGTGGTGGGGGGGGGGGGGGAGAAACAGAAAGAGAAGCTGTGACATTTTTAGCTAAAGGCGTGCTTTTTTTTTTTTTCCTAGGCATGCTTCAAAAGATCTCTGCCTTAAGGTCCCCGGCGAAGCACGTGTCCGCCCGGATTCCCTTCTTCAGTCGCTTTTTCTTTTCTTTTTTTTTTTTTTCTGGTCAGGGCCAGCAGCGAACGCGGCCCAGCATTCCTGAAACGCCCATTGGCCCACACCCAGGGGCCAGGCGCTCGGTGGGGCCCGGGAGAGCTCATTGGCCACCGCCTCTCAATGAAGCGGCCACGCGGGTGCCTCGGCCGCACCGCCACTCGCACTCCGGGAGCACGCAGGAGCGGAGGGAGGCGGCAGCGGGGCGGCGGGGCTACCCCGCCGCACAGGCCCCGCTCCCTCCCGCGTGCTCCGGGGCTCGACTCTCGGGCGCGACCCCGGGCACCCAGCTCCGGGCCGCAGCGGGCCCCCGCTCGCCGGCGCCTGCCTGGTGGTGGTGGAGGGAGGAAGCGCGAGGGTGGGGGGGGTCGGAGGTGGGAAGCCGGGCCCCCTCCCCCCCAGATTCCTTCGCAGGCTGCTCCTGCAAGCCTTTCACGGTCCCAGCTCGCCGCCCGGGCCCTCGCTCTGAGTCCGCCCCGCTTCCCGGACCCCCGCGGCCTGGGAAACAGGTTACACAACCCAAGGTCAAAGGACCGCTCCCGAGCCGGCTGCGGCCCGGAGCGCCGGGGGCCGGCCCCGAAACGGGGTTTTTGGTGCAGAGCCCGCGAGGAGGGCGGCGGCGGCGGTGGTGCTGCTGGGCCCCCCCGCCACTGCGCCAAGCACCGGCTCCCGCCCAATCCCCGGCGCCCCGTGCTGTCAGCGCGCCCACGGGCCGGGAGGAGGCCTCGCCGGCGAGCTCGGCAGCCCCGGGCCCCAGGGGCCGGCCCGCACCCGCCGCGCCCCGCAGCCAGGCCCCGGGCCCCGCGCCCTCCTCCACGGCCCCGAAGGGTGGGGGCTGGGGGGGACACGCCCGAATTAGCGCCTGACTAAGCCCGCCGAGCCACACCTGCCGACAGAGAACACGCGCAACCCCCCCCAGCGCCCCCATCCAAAGCCCAGTCCGGGGCAAACTACCTGGGCAGCAAGTGCCGAGGGACGGGTCCCTTCCCCTGGCGGTCCGCAGGCCCGCCGGGGACGTTACCTGAGCACGCGGTGGCCGCCTCCCCTCCCCTCCCCTCCCCCCGCCGCGGGCAGCGCCCGGTGGCAACGGCTGCGGGACTCTCCGGTTCGGGCCCGGCGGGGACGCGGCCGCCTCCCTCCGCCCGGGGGACCCCCCCCACCTCCTCTCAGGGTGCCGGAACCAGGTCCGCCCGGCAAACTGCAGCCCACCACCCACCCACCACCTGAGACGACGTGAAGTCGGGGCCCAAGCCCCGGCAACAGCCTGACGAGAGGGAAGCGCCGACGGTGGGCGAGCGAGCCCTGCCCCCCACCCCCACTCCACCCCGGAGCACCCACCTTGGAATGGTGCGAAGATCCCCAGATCCTTGGTTTGCGTCGGCTTGCTGCCGGGAGAACCAAACCTCCAGCAGCTTCTCGGTTCCTTCGAAAAAATGTGCAGCTTCCATCACCGTGAGACGAGCGAACAACCAACAACCACAGAAAATCAACTAAATTAAATCTTTTTTTTTTTCTCTCCCGCCGCTGCTGCCGCCGCCGCCGCTGCGGATTGTTCCAGCTGTGTTACTTAAAAGTTCAGGTTCCTTTTTTTTTTCCTTTTTCTTTTTTTTTTTTGCTATAATTTTATATTAACTTTTTTTTAGAAAAAAAGGACTAATAAAATTTCCCCGGCTTTTTTCGTGAGTGTGTTTGTGAGCGAAAGTTGAACGAGTCTGTTGGAAAGAGGCAGATTAGAGTTCAGTCTCTTGTAGTCCGCTGTTTCCCCGTTAAAGAGAGCAGAGCGAGCGCTAGCTAATGTCGCCGGCCATACTGTGGAAGCGAGAGCACTGCGTGAGCAGCGGCTTTATATACACCGTCGCGCCCCCCGCCCCCCCACGACGAGATAGGAAGTGACGTCAGGTTCCGCCCCTGCCTCTCATAGCTGCGGCGGCCTGTCCGTCACCCGCCGCCCCGTTGCGGCTGGCTGGCCGCTGGCCTGCTGGGAGCGCGGGGAACTGCCCGCCGCTGTGCGGTTCGGCTTCGCGTTCGCGCTGTCCCCTGGGGGCGGGAGACGGCGCTATCTTCTCCGGCGGGGTACGACGGCTCCGGGGCCGAAGGATGCCGACCGAGCAGGGGAAGGATGAGTGGGCACCCAGTGAGGAAGGGCTTTTTTTTTTTTTTTTTTTTTTGCTGCGCTGCGTGAAATAACTGGTTAGCTTAGCACAGGCTGGGTCCTTCCCAGGGTTGCCGGGGTTCGGCGGGGGCGGTGGCCCCTGCTGGGCTGGTGTGGTGGGGGTTTTTTTATTTATTTATTTTTTTTTGGTCCTGTGCGGTCACCGTGATGGCCGAGAATGCCTTGGGCCATTCTCTTAAGCGTGTTTTCTCGGAGGCGCACGCAGCCGGGAATTCAAACTCCACATTTGTCCGTGACGCACACGCCGCCCAGGTCGGATTAGAAGGCGCTTTAATTCTGCTCACGCCTTAGCCGATGTGGAAGCGAACGCCGTCCTCGACCCGTTTTTTACACAATAGCCAGAAGCGTTGTCTCCCGATTTAAAAAGAGAAAAGCAACGTGGCGGCCAGCCTTGGAAGACTCCCACTCTACCATGTGGCTCGCCGAGCCTGAAAGTTGCTTGAGCGCGCAGCTGCGGGGGAAGCCCTGACAATTGCGTGCTCTCTTAGATCAACTGGTGCGAATTTATCCGGCAAATACTCTGTAGAAACCATAATTTTAAATCGATCACATTTTTCTCTGCATTTTCTTAAGCCGATAACTAATTGAAAGTGTTTCCCCCAACCCTTCGCCCAACCCCCCAACTTACTGGTCTATCATCTCCTGCCTAAGAAAAATCTACGTGGAAATTAACCATTCAAAAGAGCCTTCGATGTTCAGTAATCAAAGTATGCTCTTAAATGGTTGTCAACGCTTAACAGGTTTAGAACCTCAGGTGGCAAAATTGTGGTAACTATGTTACAACTTTTCCTCGGTTGTTGTAACGAGGGGGGGGAAAATCAGCCTGACAAGAAAGGCACCATAGTCCAGCCCCTCCACCACCCATCCCGTGTCCTTGAAGACTTTAATTAACCAAAAGTGAAATAAGATCATCTAAGTGTGAAAAATCTAGAAACAAAAAAACATGGTTTGAGTTTGCACTCTAGATTGCTCCGAGGTAATAACGACTTACAGGAAGGTGGATTTGTTTGCTTTGCTCTGTGAAATCTGTTGAAAGAAGCCATGTTCCATGGTGGGTACATAGACTATGTTATTTTGCAATGTCTTAAAAGCATCTAACTCAAACTGGGGATTGGGACAAAAGATAATAATCGTTGCTTATTTTATTACAATAATAATTAATGGAATGTGGTGGTTACTTTTGGAATAAAGATTAAAGAAGTATATGTTTTACAAGCTCTTCAATTATTTGATGGCTGCTTATTGAAGAATCTACTAAACCACCTCAAACACTAATTGTGGTATAAACATAATTTGGCTTATAATTGCTTATAATTAGTTGCTTTTTAACTACTATTATGCTTTTTCCCAATGTAATTTAAGTTAGTACAAAAGTGTCAAGAATGTTGGCAATGTAAATCCTTGTAATTTGATATAGGGTAAATTAAGTAGTGTTAACTAGACTTTTTCTTTATAAAATCTATCCTTTTTCTTTTTTTAGTACTTTTATTAAAGTACTGTGATTTACCAAGTTTTTCATAGTTGGGTTTTAGACATATAGTGTTCTAGCTGTCTGTCTAGAACAGCACAGGGCTTGCCACCAGTGTCAACTTCCCTCTACCAATGTTCCCTCTTCTATTCCCCACTTGAAATATTTTGGGAGGGAGCCAACACCCAGCAGTGCTCAGGGGTTACTTAAAGCTATGTGCTCAGGAATCACTACTGCAGGTTCCCTGGGGACTTTATGGGAAGTCGGAAACTGACCCTGGGTCTGCCACGTCAAGGCAAATGCCCTACCTGCTATATCATAGCTCCAGCCCTAATATATTCTTTTTCTTAAGCATCCCTCCTATCTTGAAACTCATAGTCAATTGCCTTATATTCAGTTGGTTGGTTAATCCAAAGTACTTCACTTCAGTATATCTTTATCTCTTATCCGACCCGTTTCTAGCAGTGATCGTTTTCCCACATTGCCAGTCTTAGAAAAAAAACGCTTCTTGAACATTTTGCACTTTGCACATAATGAATTACGTAAAGAACTTAAGTAAACTTCTAGACCATCCTCAGTCTCTTCTGATTGTACACACATACTTATTTGACCCCACTTCTTCCTTTAGCTCTGACCTAACTGCTCTGGTCTTCCTCATGACAAAAGTCCCTAAGAGAGCAGTAGTAAACAGCAGGTAAGGAACTTGCCTTGAACACAGCCAACCCAGGCTCTGTCCCCAGCGTTCCTTATGGTCCCACGAGCCCTCCAGGAGTAATTCCTGAGTGCAGAGTCAGAAGTAACTCCTGAGCATTGCTGGATGTGACCTCAAAACAATTTTTTTAAAAAGTCCCTAAAAGATAAAATAACATGCTTAGAATTTCAGTTCTCACCTCATCTCTACTTCAGACTGTCCAAGCGGAGACTGAAACGACCCTTCTCAAGGCCATCTCTTGTCTAAAGCAGTGTTTGAGAGAATGGTGTCAGGGCCAGAGATAGAGCTCAATGGGCTGAGCACATGCTCTCTCTGTGGGAGGCTCATCCCCTGGGATGGAGCACAGAGCTGGGAGGAGCCCTGCACATCACTGCCAGGTGTGGCCCCAGAACAAAACAAAACCAAACAATAATGTCAACCCTTATTTTACTCAATCATTCAATAGCTTGTGATAGAATTAATTATGGCTTCTGGAAACAATTCTTTAAGTTTTTGTGACACCTCTTCTCTCTGTCTGGATTCTTCCCAGCTTTGTCCTCCTTTTTAAGTGCACTTTCTCTGCAAATAACCTCCTTGTCCAATTCAGTCTTTTTGATATTCATATGCTAATGACTTCAAATCTATCTCCAGATCAGACTTCTCCATTGTATCCCAGACCTTTGAGACTTTTTGGCCAACTTGATATTAGCCTTTTTTGTTTGTTTACCTTATGGGTCATACCTAGCAGTGTTCAGGGATCATCCCTGTCATGCTCAGGGGACCATATGGAATACTGGGATCGAACTCAAGTCTGCCACATGTAAGGGCAGTGCCCTACTATGACTCTGCTCTTTTAATGCATAACAATGGACATCAAAACTAATGTTGTTAAAAAAAATTTTTTAACGTGTCTGAAAGAAAACTTTTTTACTGCAAAATCTGCCCTCCTACAAACAAAACCCAACTGTCCTCAATTTAAACCTCTGACTAATCTTTCTACTCTTATCTCTGTATGGGCTTTCTTCAGGAGACAACTCTCCCATTTGATAACAGTCACCCAAGCCAAAAGTCAACTTTTGCCTTGCTCAGCTACGTATACCACTGTTTTCTGGATCCTTTTGCTACTTGAATTTAATCTAGCTCCTATTGTGTGTTGCGAACACATTTTTGTTTCACTAATTTGACATAGCCGCTACCCCCAATCTATCATTAGTCCTTTGATGACACTTCTAAAGCATTTCAATAATTCAGTACTGGAGCAATAGTAGAGCAAGCAGGGCACTTGCCCTGTATAGGGCCAACCTCTGTTTGATCCTCAGCATACCATATGGTTGCCCAAGCCTGCCAGGAGTGATCCCTGAGTGTGGAATGAGTAGTAAGCCAGAACAATGTTGGATGTATACCAAAAACCCAACAAATAAAACATTTTAAGAGTTTGTCCTCTCTCTCTTTCTTTTTTTTTTTTTGCACCTTTTTTTTTGGGGGGGTTTCTTTTGTTTTGTTTTTAAGTCATATTTAGCAGTACTCAGGGGTTACTCCTGGTTCTGCACTCAGGACCCAGTGTGCTTGGGGGACCATATGGGATGCCAAGGATCAAACCCAGGTTGGCTGCATGCAAGGCAAGTGCCCTTCCACTCTAGTATTTCTCTGGCCCCCTTGTTCTCTTTCTTTATTGTTATTACTACCCTAGTTCAGAACACTAATTCCTCTGACCATTGCAAGTAGCTTTCTAACTACTTTTTTTGCCTTCACTTAGGCTCTTTCACATGATTTATCACAGAGCAGTCAGTGATTTTTTTTTAGAAGTTCCATTATGATACTTTTTTTAATCTTTGGGGCTATACTCAGTAGTACTTTGGAGCTACTCCCACTTTAGCACTCACGGGACACACTCAGCAGTACTTGAGGGACTATGCAGTGCTGGGAATCCAATTCAGGGCCTCACACATGTAAATCAAGTGTTTTAGCTCTGAGCTACAGTCTTGATTTTTAAAAATTCCTGTTTTCCAGGGCTAGAGGCATAGTACAGTTGTATCCCTTGCACACAGTCACCCGGGTTCAATCCCTGGTACCGCATTTGATCCCCTGAGCTCTGCCCCCGAGTGATCTCTGAGTGCAGAGCCAGAAGTAAGCCCTGAGCACTGCCAGATAGTGCTCAAAATTAAACAAAAATTTCCTGCCTTCTAAACATGTCCTTTGGACTGGGGATGTGGCTCAATTACAAAATGTATTCTTTGCATGTGTGAGATCTGGGTTTGATTCTAGGCAATACCAAAAACCTTATTTGGGGACACCAGAGATATAGTATGCAGTATGGGAGGTTGACTCATTTCAACCCCTAGCACTACTTATAGTCCCCTACATACTGCCAAGAGTGACTCTTGTGCACTGCAGATTTTTTAAAACCCTGCCCCAAGACCAAAAACTCATGTCCTTTTTCCTCACCTTCCCTCTTTCTCTTCTTTTCTTTTCCATCATATGAAATGTGGTTGACTTTGTTTATTTCTCACTATGTCGTCTCAAAAGACTTTCAAAATCAAACAATTCCTGGCCAAGAAACAAAAGGAAAATCATTTCATTTCCCAATGGATTCAGATGAAAATGGATGGTAATATCACATGAATTAGAACAATTACCATAAATTAACTCTTATTGACCTATGTTTTTAAAATATTTTATAACAAAAGACCCAGCTGTTGATATAACTAAGCTCCAATATTAAAAAAAATTTTAATGCAAAAAGTGTTATATCTCATCACAGGGTTAAGTCCTTGTTTAAGAATTTACTAAGTGGGAACTGGAGTAATAGTACAGTGGGTAGGGCTGCTGAAAGTATAGGTGGGGAAGGCTGCCCATCCCCATTCCAAGAAACACTGGAGTTCTCAGCCAAGGCACCCAAGTACCTGAAATTATATGTATATCGGTGTCTCTGCAGAGAATATTACTGAAGAAGTGGTGGAGTTAAGCCATTGACATGACTGCAGTGGTGGGGTGTAAGGGCAGCTGCCAGGGCGTTGGAGGGCAGTGCTAGATCTACCCCCTCTCAAGGATGCCCCAGTTTTCAATTGCAGGGACCAGTGTGTCCATGAATTTTAGCCGCTTGTCTTGCATGTCCTCGGAAATTTAGTGAAGTGGTAGAACAGGGCAGGTGGGTGAATCAACATGGTGGTGACTATGGGAGCTGGGCCTGATCTATGCTTTGATGACTCCACTTGCCTTTGTGTTATAACAAACAATGTAAACTTAATTGTGCCTGAAAGGGGGCAAGCTGGGGAGATGGGTAGAAAACTGGGAACATTGGTGGAGGGAAGTTCACTTTGGTAGTGGGGTTAGTAGTGGGATCGGTGTTTGGACATTTAATGCCTACAACAACTTGTATTATAACAACAACAAGTTGTATCATAGGAGATGAAGCAATAGCACAGCGTGTAGGGTGTTTGCCTTGCACTCAGCCAACCTGGATTTGATTCCCAGTATCCCATATGGTCCCCTGAGCACCGTCAGGAGTAATTTCTAAGTGCATAAGCCAGGAGTAACCGCTGTGCATTGATTTGTGTGACCCGAAAAGAAAAAACAAACAAAAAAACCAAAACACACACAAACAATTCCCCCAAAAAACAACAACAACAAAAAGAACCCCAAGTTGGATCATAAAACAACAGTATTACAAACAACTTGGTAAATCAGTGTTACAATAAAAAATAAATAAAAATTTAAATGGGGAGGAATGGAGAGATAATACCAGTAGATAGGGCACTTACCTTGCATGAAGTTGATCAGGGTTTGATCCTTACATCCCAGATGGTCCTCTGAGCGCCATCAGGAGTAATTCCTGAGTGCAGAGCCAGAAATAACCCTTGAGCATCACCAGGTATGGCCCCAAAACCAATTTTTAAAAATGGAGAAGAGATGAACAGAAGCTTCCTCAAAGAACAGATACAGATAACTAAGAGGTATATGGAAAATGCTCTGCACCACTGATCATCAGGGAAATGCAAATTTTTTAAAATGTGATATTACTTCACATATATGACTGAATAAAAAGACACTATGGCATTTATACACAATGGAATACTACTTGGCAATAAAAAAAGAAGAAACCACACATTTTTCTGCTACGTTGAAGGAACTGGAGGGTATTATGCTGAACCAATGAAACTGGCACACACCACAAAAATTGCAAAAACCAGTGTGGGAAAAAATTCTCACAGCTAGTGGGAATGTTGACTAGTCCAGCCCTCTTGGAAAACAATATGGACATCTTTCAAAAAACTTGGAATTGATCCCATCAGAAAATGGAGTGAAGAAATGAACAGAAACTTTCTCAAGGAAGAAATACAAATGGCCAAAAGGCACATGAAAAAATGTTCTTCATCACTAATCATCAGGGCGATGCAGATCAAAACAACTATAAGATACCACCTCACACCACAGAGACTGGCACACATCCAAAAGAGCAAAGGCAATCGCTGTTGTCATGGATGTGGGGGCGAAAGGGACCCTCCTACACTGCTGGTGGGAATGCCAACTGGTTCCGCCCTTTTGGAAAACAATATGGTCACTTCTCAAAAGATTAGAAATTGAGCTCCCATTTGACCCAGCAATACCACTTCTGGGAATATATCCTGGAGAAACAAAAAAGTATAGTCGAAATGACATCTGTACTTGTATGTTCATTGCAGCACTGTTTACAATAGCCAGAATTTGGAAAAAACCCGAGTGCCCGAGAACAGATGACTGGTTAAAGAAACTTTGGTACATCTACACAATGGAATACTATGCAGCTGTTAGAAAAGATGAAGTCATGAAATTTGCATATATGTGGATCAACATGGAAAGTATCATGCTAAGTTAAATGAGTCAGAAAGAGAGAGACAGACATAGATGAATTGCACTCATCTGCGAAATATGAAACAACAGAATTGGAGACTGACACCCAAGAATAGTAGAAATAAGTACCAGGAGCTTTGCTCCATGGCTTGGAAGCCAGCATCACATGCTGGGGGAAAAGGCAGTTGAGATAGAGAAGGGAACACCAACTAAAGTGTGGTTGGAGGACCCGCTCAGGATGGGAGAGGTGTGCTGAAAGCAGAATATAGATTGAACACGATGGTCACCCAATGCCTCCATTGCAAACCACAAGACCCAAAGGGAGAGAGAGAACAAAAGGGAATGCCCTGCCACAGAGGCAGGGTGGGGTGGGGGGATAGGTTGAGGGTGGGAGGGATGCTGGGGTCATCGGTGGAGGAGAATGGGCGCTGGGGGAGGGATGGGTACTCAAGCATTGTATGACTGAAACACAAGCACGAAAATATGTAAATCTGTAACTGTACTCTCACAGTGATTCATTAATAAAACAATCAAACAAAAAAACCTTGGAATTGAGCTTCCATATGACCCAGCAATTTCACTGCTGGGCATCTACCACAAGGGCCCCAAAACTCTACTCGGAAAAGACATTTGTGCTCCTATGTTCATTGCAGCAGTATTTAAAACAGCCACAATCTGGAAACAACCCAAATATTCAAGAACAGATGACTGAATAAAAAGACACTAAGGCATTTATACACAATGGAATACTTCTTGGCAATAAGAAAAGAAGAAATCACACATTTTTCTGCTATGTTGATGGAACTGGAGGATATTATGCTGAGTGAAGTCAACCCAAGGAAGAGAGACAGATACAGAATGATCTTATGATATGTGAAATAGAAAAGCCCATAGTAAGGGAGCAACAATGGCCAAAAACTACAGAATTTTAGAATTGGTTTACAGAATGGAACTTACCATGGCAGTGAGACTAGGATAGGATGGAGTAAGGTGGAATGGGGTAGAGTGGAGGGGGATATTGAAGCAGGTGAGGGGTGAGGTAACCATGAGACAATGATGGGGGAAGCAGGCACACTAGTGGTGTGTGTGTTGTTGGAATGTTATATGCATAAAACCAACCATTGACAGCATTGTAGTATAATGTACGGTGTTAGCTAAAATAGAGTTAACGGGAGCTGGAGAGAGATTGTTTAGGGATTAAAGTTTGCATGCAGCCATGCCTAGCTCGACCCCCAGCACCCCATATGGATCCCTAGATCCTGTCAGGAGTGGTCCCTGAGCATAGAGCCAGGAATAAGCCCTGAGCACTGCTGGGTGTGGCCATAAAATAAATAAGTAAATAAAAATTAAATAGTCAAATAAATTAATATTAATGCTTTCCTAATAGGACCTACTTTTTCACACTAACCTTACCTTACCATTTGCTCAAGTTCCATTTCTCCCATTTTTAAATTTAATTTTATTTTTTTTGCTTTTTGGGTCACACCCGGCAATGCACAGGGGTTACTCCTGGCTCATGCACTCAGGAATTACTCAGGTGCTCAGGGGACCATATGGGATGCTGGGAACCAAACCCGGGACGGCTGCGTGCAAAGCAAATGCCCTACCCACTGTGCTATTGCTCCAGCCCCTTTCTCCCATTTCTTATGCAATCAAAATTTATTCAACTTTCAGAGGCCAAAGAGATAGTACAGGGGTAAGGGTCTTGTATTCATTTAGCTGGCCCTGGTTTGATTCCTGATACCACAATATGTTTCTCTGGGCACTACTAGCGATCCTTGAGTAGAGAGCCAGGAGTAGCTCCTGAGTACCATCAGCATGGCCATACACTCCCCAACACCCCCTACCAATTTCATTCAACTTTCAATATTAGCTGAAATTACAATTTCATAAAATATTCCCTAGGACAATACTATAGCACATGCTGATATTATTTATTTGTATACACACTATATAAACCTAGTGACTTAAAACTACACATGTGGATTGTTTCACTACTTTTGTGAGCCATGAATGGATTTATGGGGATCCTCTCTGCTTTAGGGTCTCTAGAAGACACCAAGTAGGTCTCAGCTGCAGTCTCAATCTCAAAGTTTGAATGGGAAAGGACCTGTTTCTAGTTCATACAGTTGTGGGCAGAATTCACTTACTTGCAAGCTGAGATCCTTGGACTATGGATTTCAGTTTCTTGCCATGTGTACTTCTTCCTTGGCCAGCCCACACCATAACAGGAGTTTTCTTTGGCAGAGCCAAAAGCAGAGTCTACTTATAAGGCATAAATTAAAATCTAGGGCCAGAGATACAACTGGTAGGGCATTTGCCTTGGTGTAATCAATTAGGATAGATCCCCAATGCTGTAGATAGGCTCTTAAGCACTGCCAGGAATGATCTCTGAGCATAGCGCCAGGAATAAGCCCTGGGCACAGCTGGGTGTGGCCACAAAGCAAAACAAAATTAAAAACCGCTGCTATGCTAGCACAACATATTTAATCAACTAAAATTAGTCATTGCTGGGTGTGGCCCCCCAAAACCAAACAAAATTAAGAAAAAGAAATTACAGTCTTATATACCATTATCAGGGAAGTGGTCTCCATTGTCCTTCTACTTTGGCCTCCTTCTTTTGGCTAAGATTAGCAGATAATCACAAGTTTGTTCATGGTGAAGGGAATGGGTCTCACTGGGGTATGAATATCAGTAAGAAAGCATAGAGGATCAGTTTAGAAATTCCTGCTCAGACTTACGACCTACTGGGAACTCCAAAAAAAAAAGTGTAATTAAGACCACAGAACTTATCATTTTTTTTATTTTATTTTTTATTTTTTTAAATCTTTTTTTATTTTTATTTTTATTTTTTTTAATTAATTTATTTATTTTTAATTTGTGAATCACCCTGAGGGCACATTTACAGATTTATACACTTTTGTGCTTATGCTTCCCTCATACAAAGTTCGGGAACCCATCCCTTCACCAGTGCCCATTCTCCACCACCAATAAACCCAGCATCCCTCCCACCCTCCCCGATCCCATCTCCCCTCACCCCACCCTGCCACTGTGGCAGGGCATTCCTTCTGTTCTCTCTCTCTAATTAGCTGTTGTGGTTTGCAATAAAGATGTTGAGTGGCCACTGTGCTCAGTCTCTAGCCCTCATTCAGCCCGCAACTCCCTTCCCCCATATGGCCTTCGACTACATTATAGTTGGTGATCCCTTCTCTGAGTTGCCCTTTCCCCAGAATGTGAGGCCAGCCTCCAAGCCACGGAGTCAACCTCCTAGTACTTATTTCTACAATTCTTGGGTGTTAGTCTCCCACTCTGTTATTCTATATACCCTAGATGAGTGCAATCTTTCTATGTCTGTCTCTCTCTTTCTGACTCATTTCACTCAGCATGAAACTTTTCATGCCCATCCACTTAAATACAAAATTCGTGACCTCCTTTTTTCTGACAGCTGCATAGTATTCCATTGTATAGATGTACCAAAGTTTCCTCAGCCAATCATCCGTTCTAGGGCATTCGGGTTTTTTC
Source organism: Sorex araneus (assembly GCF_027595985.1). Taxonomy (NCBI): domain Eukaryota; kingdom Metazoa; phylum Chordata; class Mammalia; order Eulipotyphla; family Soricidae; genus Sorex; species Sorex araneus. The sequence continues at coordinate 136,747,789 of NC_073305.1, read as the reverse complement.
CAGATTCTGGGTATTGTAAATAGTGCTGCGATGAACATACATGTGCAGATGTTGTTTTGATTATACTTTTTTGCCTCTCTGGGATATATTCCCAGCAGTGGTATTGCTGGGTCAAATGGGAGCTCAACCTCTAATTTTTTGAGAGTCGTCCATATTGTTTTCCAGAAGGGCTGAACCAGTCGGCATTCCCACCAGCAGTGTAGAAGGGTCCCTTTCTCCCCACATCCTCTCCAACAGCGGTTGCTTTTAGAACTTATCATTTTTTAAATAAATTCATTGTGGGACTGGAGAGATAATGGGTAAGATAATTGCCTTGCAGGTGGCTGAACTGATTTAGATCCCAGCACCATATATAGCCCCCTCACCCCAAGTCCAGTTCCTGCCAGGAGTGATCCCTGTAAGGGCTGAGCATGACCAGACTGGGTGTGGCTCCAAAACAGAAAAAACATATTTCTTGTTGATTTAATCTGCCAACTACTCTAGCACTAGCACTTCCATCTTTTTTTGAGGGGGAAGGTGGGACTCAATGAACCTAGAACCTCAAACATGTAAGGCATGTGCTCTACCACTGAATTATATATCCAGACCATATTTTTGACAGTCTACACTTAAAATGGGGGCTGGATCGATAGCACAGCGGGTAGGGCATCTGCCTTGCACACAGCCGACCCGGATTCAATTCCTCCATCCCTCTCAGAGAGCCCGGCAAGTTACTGAGAGTACCCCCACCTGCATTGCAGAGCCTGGCAAGCTACCCATGGCATAAAAACAGTAACAAGTCTCACAATAGAGAGGTTACCGGTGCCTACTCGAGCAAATCAATGAGCAATGGGATGACAGTGTCAGTGACAGTGACTCTCAAAATGAGGCATTTCGATACATTTGTTTGTTTATGGTGTGTGTGTGGGGGGGGGGACGAGAGGAGCGGATACCCCCTGCAATGCTCAGGGCTTGCTCTCGGTTCTGCTCTCTGGATCACTACTGGCAGATTCAGGAAACCATATCGGGTTCTGGGGATGGAAACCAGGTGGGCTGCTTGCAAAGCAAATGCCCAACCCACTGTACTTTTGTTCTGGCCTACTGGTATATTTTTATACCCAGATCCCCTTCAATTTTTTTGAGGTAACAGGATACACTTTATTTAGCATAATTAATTCAACACATTGTGATTTATGAAATATTCTACATTTTCTAGGCAAAGTCTTTGAAACATAAAATGTATTTTGCATAATAGGCTACCTGCAGTTTTCCCTGATATTCAAATGTAAAGTATTCCTCTTTGTTATGATTTGTTAAGTTATTTAATTTTTTTACATTTAAAACAATTTAAGGATCAGTGATTTACAAAAGATGCATCTTAAGCATACAACATTCCAACACTGGGGCTGGAGCAATAGCACAGCGGGTAGGGCATTTGCCTTGCACACAGCCGACCCGGGTTCGAATCCCAGCATCCCATATGGTCCCCCAAGCACCGCCAGGAGTAATTCCTGAGTGCATGAGCCAAGAGTAACCCCTGTGCATCGCCGGGTGTGACCCAAAAGGAAAAAAAAAACATTCCAACACTAATCCCACCACCGGACTGGAGCCATAGCACATCGGGTAGGGCATTTGCCTTGCATGCGGCTGACGCAGGTTTAATTCCTCCGTGATTCCTCTCTCTGTCTCTCTGTCTCTCTGTCTCTCTGTCTCTCTGTCTCTCTGTCTCTCTGTCTCTCTCTCTCTCTCTCTCTCTCTCTCTCTCTCTCTCTCGCCCGGCAAGCTACTAAGAATACCCCACTCGCACCACAGAGCCTGGCAAGCTACCATGGTGTATTCGATATTCCAAAAACAGTAACAAGAATTCTCACAATGGAGATGTTACTGGTGCCCACTCGAGCAAATCGGGAACAATGGGATGACAGTGCTACAATCCCACCACCAGTGTCAACTTCCCGCCAACAGAGTTCCCATGAACCATCCTGCCCCTCTCCCATTTCCCTCTACAAAACACCACCTTGTATTATGGGATCACTCCTGGTGGGCTCAGGGGACCATCCTGGGTCAGTCCTGTGCCAAGCAAGAACCATACCTGCTTTACTCTCTGCTCCCTGATAACAAACACTTGAAAAGGCATGAACTCCTGAGCATTGCCAGGTGTGACCCCAAACACCCCCCCAAAATAGAAAATAGCAAAAATAGAAAATAGCAAAATAGAAATTATTTTCTAATTGGGAGTATCTCTGGAATCATAGAGAAGCAAGAATTTAGATACTTGATTTTATGGAAAGATATTTCCTGATCCTCCAAATTAGTGCATTCATAGAGAGAGGAAGAATTTCACAAGTTAATTATTTTGTCTTTTTTCTTATCTGTTTCTGCTTTTCAAATCCTCTCCATGTTCCAAAGCAAGGTCTTTTCCCTGTGTCAGTAGCAGCATAGGACATAAATCTTTAGAGCATTGCAGCTCCCTTTGGTATTGCGGACAGAGGGAAGAGATAAGGAGAAATCTTCCTTTGGGGTATAATTGGTGTTATTTTTCTATGACTGGATGTTTGTATTGTTGAGTCACAATCTTTCCATGTGAATTCCAAGGAGTAGAAGTTCCTAGGTAATATTTAATAAATTCATTCCTGGATATGTTTGTGGCATCCAAGGATCAAGTTTGCCTCTTACTTGCTCTCAGTTTCCAGAGTTCAGAAAAGTGTTATTTCTGGAAAAACTTCTAATAACCTTTATAAGTTGTTGCTTAAAGTCCTAACCCCTGACCTTCCCATGCTTCTGGTTGATCCAGATTTCTTAGAGATTTTTTATCTTGGAGCTCATACCAGATTCCCTATTTCAAAATACCTGCCTGATTAACGTTTTGGAAGTTCACATTTCTGAACAAATATTTTCAGAAATTCAGTTATTGCCTTTGATAAATTTAAAAATCAAGTTACTAAGGGAAATACTTTTGAATATTGCACTTATATGTTCTTAGTAAAAATTAGTTCTATGTCTCTACCCCCAAGTCTAAGGTCTACTTTCAGAGAATCAAGTTTGCACCTCCCAGAATTCAGTGTTCTTTACCCTGCAGAAACTGAGTAGCTCTAAGTTAAAGACCTTTAGGTAGGGGGCTGGAGTGATAGTTCAGTGGGTAGGGCATTTGCCTTGCACGCAGCCAAACCGGGTTCGAATCCCAGCATCCCATATGGTCACCTGAGGAGCACCACCAGAGGTGATTCCTAAGTGCATGAACCAGGAGTAAGCCCTGTGCATTGCTGGGTGTGACCCAAAAGGCAAAAAAAGCAAAAAAAAAAAAAAAAAGACCCTTAGGTAGATATTCTCTTTTCAGATTCACTCCAATAAAAAACTCAACTTATCCTTTTGTGGACTGTCCCTCATACTAGACTCCAAGCAGGTATGAGTGTCCTTGGAAAGCCCCTGGGCTTGGTGCCAAGTCCTTACTTGCCAACTCACCATGTCCATCCAGCCCAAGCTGCAAACCAAGCAGAGTGTGACTGAAGTCAGCTCAAGTTTAAGTTCCCTTTAGGGCCAAACAGCCACATCTACAAGAAATGGGACTTTTCTAGATTAATTATGGTTGAGTTTGGAGATCTGGTGGCTAAAAAGTGGCTTATGGGGCTGGAGGGATCGTAGAGTGGTTAAGACTCTTACCTGGCATGCAGCTGGCCTGAGGTCAATCCCTGGCATTCCATATGGTCCCCCAGACTTCACCAGGAGTGTTCTCCCCTTTTTTATTTTTTGGCTTTTTGAGTTACACCCAGCAATGCTCAGGGTTTACTCCTGGCTCTACATTCAGAATTGACTCCTGGAGGTGCTCAGGGGACCATAGGGGATGCTAGGGATCAGGCACAAACACTTGACCTGCTGTACTATCACCACAGCCCCAACAGGATAATTCTTGAGCGCTGAGCCAAGAGTAATCCCTGAGCACTGCTGGGTGTAACCAACAAAAACAGTACTTGCATTATAAAAGGGTGTGGTCATTAGGCCTTTGGGCTACTTCAGGGCATGTGACTTAGTAAATTCTGGCAAGTTACTTCTTGGTTTTATTACTTCCTAAAAAAAAACGTATTACCGGGGGGCTCTTCTGCCTATATGCCTGCAACATCAGGGCTCCGGGTATGGGACTTTCCCCTTTAACTCAATGGCGGCTCCACTCTGGATTGCCAGCATACTGGTGGGGGGTGTGTCGTCTCTTCTTAACAGCACTTCACCTTGGGGCTGTCCATGTCCTTCAAGCACAAAGTTTCTTTACTTTTTTTTTTTTTTTGGCTATTTTCGTCACACCCAGAGATGCTCAGGGGTTACTCCTGGCTCTACAATCAAGAATTACTCAGAACAGTGCTCTGGGGACCACATGGGATGCTGGGGATAGAACCCAGGTTTGCCAGGCACAAGGCAAACACCCTTCCCACTATACTATCACTACAGCTCCTTTCCTTTACTTTTTTTAAAAACCTCTCTTTTTCTCTACCTACCTATTATAATTCTCCTTATAATTAGCACTCTCCTTCAAAAAAGCAAGTTTTATTTTTAAAAAACAAGTGCCAAAAGCAGTTTCACAACTTTGTGGCTTCTTTAGAAGTCAGACAAATAATCCAACAGGTGTTGGACAGAAAAGAGAAAAGGTGAGAACTTTATTGATAGCATTTATCTCTCCTGTGTACATAGGAGAGACCCAGAAAAACCAAGTAGCTCAGGGCTGGAGTGATAGCACAGTGGGTGGGGCGTTTGCCTTGCACTAGGCCGACCCAGGTTCAAATCCCAGCATTCCATATGGTCCCCTGAGCATCGCCAGGGGTGATTCCTGAGTGCATGAGCCAGGAGTGACCCCTGTGCATTGCTGGGTGTGACCCAAAAAGCAAAAAAAAAAAAAAAAACCAAGTAGCTCACCATGTGGGCTTAGAGGCCATCTTTACATAGCATAGCGACTCAGAGAACTTGGGAAGTAGGGAAAGTTCAATTAGAGAGGTGAGTGAGGAATGCAAATAAAAACAAGTATAATAGGAGCTGCTGAGATAGTCCAAGAGTTAAGGCCATTGTCTCACATGCCCCAGGTCTGGTTTTGAATCCTCTGCATTGACTTGGTCTCTCAAACACCACAAAGTCATAGCTCCTGCACTCAGAGTCAGGAATAGCCCCTTGGGTGTGGTCCCCCAAACAAAGCAAACATACAACAACCAGCCCTCCCACCAAGAATATAGTAGTTTAACTCTATTTCAGACCTTACAAAGAAGGAAATCAGATGTTCTGGTGATCCTGGTGAGAAACTTTTTTTGGGGGGTGGGGGGTAGGGGGTCATATCCGGAGATGCACAGGGGTTAGTCTTGGCTCTGCATTCAGGAATCTCTCATTGTGGTGCAAGGGGACCATATAGGATGTTGGGAATCAACCCCGGGTTGCCCATGTGCAAGACAAATGCCCTATTCACTCTCTGTACCAGAGTAAGAAATTTTTAAGACAGGTATTTTTTTAATTTTTTTTTTTTGCTTTTGGGGTCACACCTGGCAATTCACAGGGGTTGCTCCTGGCTCTGCACTCAGGGATTACCCCTGGAGGTGCTCAGGGAATGACATGGGATGCTGGGATTCGAACCTGGGTCGGCCGCATGCAAGGCAAACTCCCTATCCGCTGTGCTATCACTCCAGCCCCAAGACAGGTATTTTTAAGAACATAAATCTTGGGGCTAGAGCAATAGCATAGCAGGTAGGGCATTTGCCTTGCATGCTGCAGACCCAGGTTTGACCCCCAGCATTCCATGTGGTCCCCTGAGCACTGCCAGGAGTAAAATTTCTGAGTGCAAAACCAAGAGTAACCACTGCACATCGCTGGGTGTGACCAAAAAAAGAAAAAAACAACAACCATAAATCTTGGGGCCCTGAGCAATTGTACGCTATGGCAGGAAGGGTTCTTGCCTTGCACTTGGCCAATCTGGGTTCGATCCCCAGAGGCCACAAGGAGTGATCCCTGAGCACAGAGCCAAAAGTAAGCCCTGAGCATTGTAGGGTGTGACCTCCTAAAAACAAACCAAAATAAAACAAATATACACATTTCTATTTGATTTTCTATTTGAGAAAACTTCTGCTGAGAAATGATCAAAATTGATCCACCTGAGTTTGATCCCCAGCACTCGTGTGGTTCCCTGAGCATGCCAGGAATGCTCCCTGAGCACAGAGCCAGAAATAAGCCCTGAACGCTGCCAGGTGTGGCCCCTTTCCCAAAAAAGTTCTATTCTACAGAATGTTAAAATTATAAGGTATGATAAGTTATTTTATTGTTAAGAATAGTGTAATAGATAATTTTTATATGAGCAAACATCAGTTAGTTATAAATACTTTAGAAACTTTACGCAACACAAAATATATTTGTGGGGGTGGGAGGTTAGGGGAGGGTGGGTTGTTCCCGGCACTGTACTGAGGAGTAACCCTTCACAGTTCTTAGGTAACTAGATGTGGTACTAGGGATTTGAACCTGGGTGCTGCTGTGGCAGTTGCATGTAAGGCAAGTGCCTTATTTCCTGTATTATCTCTTGGACCCCAAAGAATGAATTTTACTGATTTATTTTGCCTTCGGGTCACACCTGGCAGTGCTCAGGGATTACTCCTGCCTTGCTCAGGGATCACTCCTGGTATGGGCGGGGGTGGGGGTGTGTGATCATATGGAGTGTCTGGGATTGAGCGTGGGGTGTGTGCAAGGCAAATATCTTACCTACTGTACTGGTCCCAAAGCATATGTTTCAAATGTAGATTACTTTTATTTTCTTTTATATTTTGGGCTATACCCAGAGGTGCTCATGAACTACTCCTGGATCTGCACATAGGAATAACTCCTGGCAGTGCTCAGACGACCATACCAGAGATTGAACCCAGATTAGCCATGTACAAGGCATGCACTCTACCCACTGTACTATCGCTCTAGCCCCTAAAGTAGATTTCATTTCAAGTAACTTCCAACTATATTCAGAGATAACAAAAATCACATTTATTAGTCTATGACACCGTTTACAATCATTGCATCTTTATGAAAATAAGGGAGGGTGAAAATTAAAATCATCACAATTTTGATGAAAAGAAATGTTATGGGCCAAGAAGATCGCTTAAAGGGCTGGAGTGCAGGCTATGCATATGGGAGGCCTGAGTTCAATTCCAAACAGTGCAGGGCCCATGAAAGCAACTCCTGAGCACCAAACTGGAGTAGATTAAAAGTAGCCTTGGGTAGCACAGCAAGTGTGGCCCCCAAACTTAGCTAAAGTCACTGAGAATGAAATAAAAAGAAATAATGGGGCCAGAATCATAGTAGAGTGAATTGGGTACTTGTCTGCCATGCAGCTAGCCTGTTTTCAATTTCCAGCACCCCCTTATGGTCCTCAGAGTCTAAGAGTGAACTGTGAGCACAGAGCTAGGAGTAAACCCTGAGTACACTCAGGTGTGGTCCAAAAGTCAAAATATAAAGTAGCAAATAAAAATAAACTAAAAATATTTCTACCCTTGTTTATTTAATAAATATATGTCAATCAAGAAATATGTATGTCAGGAAAAAAATCACACTCATAAAAATGTATGAAGGAAAATAAAAGTAGAGCCAAAATTAATGAACTGGAATTCCAAAAACAAATTCAAAAGATCAATGAAACTAAGAACTGGTTCTTTGAAAAAATAAACAAGATTGATAAACCACTAACAAGGCTCACAAAGAGAGAACCCTAATAAACCAAATTAGAAATGAAAGAGGGGATGTGACTACAGACACCACAGAAATTCAAAAGACCACAGGAGATTACTTTGTGAATCTTTGAATCTGTATGCCACAAAATTAGAGAAACTAGAAGAAATGGATAAATTATTGGATTCCTAGAACTTCCCAAAGCTGAACTAATATGATTTGAAATACCTGAACAGTTCTATCAATATTGAGGAAATTGAAACGGTAATCAAAAGATTTCCCAAAATAAAACTCTAGACCCAGATGGATTCACCAGTGAATTCTTTTAGACCTTTAAAGAGGATCTACTGTCAATCCATTTCAGGCTCTTCCAGGAACTGAAGAAACAGAGGCACTCCCAGTTTATATGAAGGGAACATCAAACTGATGCAAAAGCAGACAGAGACATCACATAAGAAGAGAGAGAGAGAGAGAGAAGAATTACAGGCTGATAAACATAGATGCAAAGATCCTTAACAAAATACCAGCAAATAGAATTTAACAATTCATCAAAAAGACTATATACGATAACCAAGTATGTTTTATCCCAAGAATGCAAGAATAGTTCAACAGATGAAAGTCAATCAACATAATATACCATACTAATAAAATAAAATAAAAATCATATGATCATGTCAATAGATGCAGAAAAAGCACTTGGCAAGATCCAGCATCCATTCATGATAAAAACTGTCAACAAGGCGGCTGGAGCAATAGCACAGTGGCTAGGGCATTTGCCTTGTATGTGGCCTACCCAGGTTCAATTCCCGGCATCCAATATTGTCCCCCAAGTACCTCCAGGAGTAATTCCCTAGTGCAGATCCAGAAGTAATCCCTGTGTTTTTCTGGGTATGACCCCAAAAGAAAAAAATCCCACAAAAAACTGTCAACAAAATGGGAATTGAAGGAACTTTCCTCAAAATAGTTAAAACCATTTACCACTAGTCCACAGCAACTACTATACTCAATGGGGGAAAGCTAAAACCCTTCCATCTAAGATTAGGCACAAGACAAAGTTGTCCACTCTCGCCACTTCTGTTCAATAACTGCAGAAACTGTGACAAGTTAGGAATAGGTAGTAGCAAGATGAAATGAGTAGGACAAGAGGAAAAGGAAACACATACGCTGCTCATGGATTGGGAGGATTAATATCATCAAAATGACAGTACTCACTGAAGTCTTGGACAGATTCAATGAAGTCCCAATAAGGATATCCATGTCATTTTTTAAAGAAATAGATTCTCATGGAACAACAAAGCATCCCCCACCCCCCAAGTAGCTAAAGAAGTCCTTGGGATAAAGAAGATAGAAGGCATTACTTTCCCCAACTTCAAACTATACTACAGAACAGTAGTAATCAAAAAAGCAGGTACTTGGCTAAAGAGAGACCTTCAGATCAATGGAATAGACTTGTGCATCCTGAGACAGACCCTCAGTTATATGATCAGGTAATCTTCAAAAAAGGAGCAAAAAATATGAAGTGGAGCAAGGAAACCCTCTTCAACAAGTGATATTAGGAACACTGGTCAGCTACCTACATAAAAATGCACACAGACTTCTTTCTAATGCCATACATAAAAATTAAATTAAAATGGCTTATAGAGCTTGATATAAGATCTGAATCCATAAGGTTCATAGAGGGAGACATAGGCAGAACTCTCCATGACATTAAAGTTAAGGACACACTTTAAGGATGAAACACCACTGACCAAGCAAGTGGAAGCAAAGATAAACAAAAGCGACTACATTAATCTAAGAAGTTCCTGCACTTTAAAGGAAATGACCATGATTCAAAGACGTCACACAGGGGCCGGAGCGATAGCACAGCGGGTAGGGTGTTTGCCTTGCAGGGGTTCGATCCCCGGCATCCCATATGGTCCCCCAGGCACTGCCAGGAGCAATTCCTGAGTGCAGAGCCAGGAGTGGCCCCTGAGCATTGCTGGGTGTGACCCAAAAAGCAAAAAAAAAAAAAAAAAAGACGTCACACAGAATGGGAGAAATTATTTACTTAAAACTCATCTAATAAGGAGTTAATATCCAATATATATAAGACACTGGCAGAACTTTATAAGAAAAAAAACAAGGAACCCTATTAAATAATGGGAAGAAAGACATGAATAGAAACTTCCTCAAAGAAGAAATACAAATGGCCAAAAGGCACATGAAAAATGCTCTATGTCACTAATGATCAGGGAGGTGCGAATCAAAACAACAATGAGATACCATCTCACACTACAGATATTGGCACACATCAAAAAGAACAAGAACTACAAGTACTGGCACAGATGCAGAGAGAAAGGTACTCTTATTCACTGCTGGTGGGAATGTTGACTGGTCCAGCTTTTTTGTAAAACAATATGGACATTCCTCAAAGTCTAGAAACTGAGCTTCCATGTGATCCAGCAATACTGCTTCTGGGAATATACCCCAGGGACCCAGAAACACAATGCAGAAAAGCCATCTGCACCCCTATATTTATTGCAGCACTGTTAACAATAGATGGAAGCTGGAAACAACTCAAGTGCCTAAGAAAAGATGTGTGAATAAACTATGGTACCTGCATCTACTAATAGAATACTACAGAATCATTCAGATAAATGAAGTCATGAAGTTTGCTCTGTGGATGGACATGGAGAGTGTCATGCTGAATGAAATGAGTCATAGGGAGAGGGATAGACATAGAATGATTGCACTCAGTTGCGGAATATCAAAAAGCATAGTATGAGAATGATACCCAAAGATAATAGAAACAAGGGCCAGGGGGACTGGCCCATGATAGGAAGCTTGCCACAAGGCGGGGGTAGAGGATAGCGGTGTATGTAGGCTGGGGGATAAGGATAAATGCACTTAAGACAGAGAAGGGACCACTATGACAATGATAATTGGAAATGATTACTGAACAAGAACTGGTTGCTGAATGGAGATAAAATGATATGCATGATACCCTTTCAGTAACAGTATTGCAAGCCATAGTGCCTAAAAGGAAAATAAGAGAGAGAAGAAGAATATCTGCCACAGAGACAGGCTGTGGAAGGGAAGAGGGGCGGGAGGGAAACTGGGGACATTGGTGGTGGGAAATGTGCATTGGTGAAGGGACAGATGTTGGAACATTACATGACTGAAACTCAATCATGGACAACTTTGTAGCTCCATATCTCATAGTGATTAAACAAAAATGGTATTTTTTAAAGAAATATATGTGATAAACTCATTATGGCAATTTAATTTTCCCCTATTGTGTAAAGGTATATTTCTGTTTCAGTTTCACTAAATGTGAAAACAAAACTAGTATATGAAACTTCCTTTATATTATTGGTATTTTAAAAGTCTTTTTTATATATTTGTCATTACTTTCACTTCATATTTATTGGGGGGGTATGCTCAAGACTTAGTTCTGGCTCTGTTCTCAGGGATCACTCCTGGTGAGCTCAGGGGACCATTTAGGGTACTGGGTTAGCTGTGTGCAAAGTATATGCCCTACCCTCTGTATATTTTGCTCTGGCCCCATTTTCACTTCATCTTTAAAAGACTATGTTTTTCTGAACAAAAACAATAGTAAAGGAGGTTTCATTTAGTTTTATCTAATTTTTATTTTAGTTTTCTAGCAGATAATTTGAAGTTTAATTCTTTGTTTTTGTTTTTGTTTTTTTGCTTTTTGGGTCACACCCAGAGATGCTCAGGGGTTACTCCTGGCTTTGCACTCAGTAATTACTCCTGGCAGTGCTTGGGGGACCATATGGGATGCTGAGGATTGAACCCGGGTCGGCCTCATGCAAGGCAAACGCCCTACCAGCTGTGCTATCACTTCGGCCCTTGAAGTTTAATTTTTAAAAATTAAGCAATTATATGAATGAAGAACTACAGTCACATTACCTTAGCTTCTTCCAAATAGACTGATACTGATGTATGTGCTTTTCAGAATTACAGTACCTAAGAGTTCTACAGAAAGAAGAGATAGTGGTGCCGAAGTGATAGCACAGCAGATAGGGTGCTTGCCTTGCACACAGCCAACCCAGGTTCTATCCCCATATCTGGCATCTCATATGATCCCCTCCAAGCACCACCAAGACTAATTCTCCTACCACCAAGAGGTAGGAGAACCCTCTGAGCATTGCTGGTTGTGCTACCTCCCCCACCTCCAATCCCCCCCCCAAAAACAAAAACAAAACAAAAAAAAAAACAAGAAGCAGAAAAAATGAGGAAGAAATAAAAAAGATACTGTACAGTACAGGGGTCTATACTATTGTATAGTACAGGGGTAAAGGCACTTGCTGGCATATAACTGACCTAGATTTAATCCACAGCACCACAAATGGGTCCTTTGAGCACCATTAGGAGTGATCCCTGAGCACAGAACAAGGAGTAAGCCCTGGGCACTGCTGGGTGTGGACCACAAGTGAAGGAGAAGAAGAAAGTAGAATCCTTTTCTCCTTTGTACTCATAAAAGTCTAACTCTCTTTTCTCTCTTCATTTTTTGGTTGTTTTGGGGGACCACATTTGACTGTCCTCGGGGATTACTCCAGTCTTGGTGCTGAGGGGTTACTTGTTGGTGTCAGGCGGATCATGCAGTGCTGGGGAACAAACCTCGTTCTCCCAATTGCAAAGCAGGCCCCAACCTATTGGAACTTCTCTCCTGTCTCATATCTTTTCCTACTCATGCACCTTGCTGACCTACATAAAAGTTAGTTGTCACTCATTAAAATTCAGGTCTCCAGTATGAAGGAGCACGTTGCTTAACCCGAAGGGCTGTGACCCCCTTCTGTGTGAGCAGGGGAGTGTCAGTATTTCCCAGCTGCAGTGTCTTTAGCAATTAAGGTGTGTCATCCCCTGTGCTAAAAGGAACCCCATTCCAGTCAAACATGTTTGTGTCCTGCATCTTCCATTGTGCTGTAAATGCTCTAATAGATATGTCCTAATCCTTAAATGAGGGGGAAAAGGCTAGAAAGAAAAACAAAACCACCATTCACGTCATCAACAGTCTGAAAATTCTTGAACCCAATGCATCAGTCACTGGACTTGCCTTGACCTGGGCCACATTTAACAGCCTGAGAGCAGGTTTCCCAGAAGGAGGTGACAGGGTGGCAGGGAGCTGGTGCTAAATGAAACAAGGTACAGCCATCGTAGGCCTAGTAGGCGGCATAACCCTGTGTGTGTTCAAACCATTCCATACTAGAATACTAGCTACACTCTTATGTCAATACAGGCAATAAAGAATTCCTGACGTCAATAGTTAGTTCCAAAGGTCACGTACTTTAAGGAGAACACCTCAGTTTTCTATACCTAGGATTTTTTTGTTGTTGTTGGTTTTATATTTTTCCCTAGAACATTCAGGTTTAAGTACTATCTTTCGTTATTCCTAAATTAAGTAATCATGTTATTCTTTCAACATGTTGAGTACCAACATATGCATTGTTTTTAGGGTAGGTTTTAAATATTAAAACTGGGGTTGGCACCATTGTGCAGTGGGTTGGGCATTTGCCTTGCACGAAGTTGACCTGGGTTCAGTCCCTGGCATCCCACTTGGTCCACCGAGCACTGCGGGAGTAATTCCTGAATGCAGAGCCAGGAGTAACCCTTGGGCATCGCTGGGTGTGACCCCCAAAAAGCCGATAAATAAATAACAAAATAAAATAAATAAATAATCACTTGTATCACTTGTCGTCCCATTGCTCATTGATTTACTCGAGCAGGAGCCAGTAACGTCTCCATTTGTCCCTGTCGTGTGCCAGTGTAGCCCAGTGGCGTCTGCTCGCTCCAGGAGCATGAAGAGCATCACAGCCTCTCCTCACTCGTTCTTCCCAATGTTTCCATATGGGGGCTCTTTCAGGGTCTGAGGCCCATAATAGTTACTGGGTTTTTTTTGGGTTTTTTTTTTTGGTCACACCCAGCGATGCACAGGGGTTACTCCTGGCTCTGCACTCAGGAGTCACCCCTGGCGGTGGTCAGGGGACCATATGGGATACTGGGAATTGAACCCGGGTCGGCTGCGTGGAAGGCAAATGCCCTACCCGCTGTGCTATTGCTCCGGCCCCAATACTTACTGTTTTTGACATATCGAATACTTCAAGGGTAGCTTGACAGGCTCTGCCGTGTGGGCAGGATACCCTTGAGAGCTTGCTGGGCTCTCTGAGAGGGACGGAGGCTTTTACAGGGGCCTCTAATTCTCCTTACAGGTGCTCCCAGTCTACCAAATGCAAGAAAATTAATTTTGCCCCTCTTTGAGGGGGCCCAGTGAAGACAGCCTGGTGCGGGGGTAGGAGGTTCTGCGTCGCTCTCTTCTGGGAGCTTTGTTTTATAGATAAATGTTAAAATTGGCTTTGGTGGTGGGTGGGAGAGAGGAAGGGTTTGACCCCTACATGGCAGTGCTCAAGGGCTACTTTTTGTGTGGTGCTGGAGATGGAACCCAGGTTTTAAAGCAAGAGAATTGGTAGGAAGCAAACCACTGGGGAGGGGTGGGGGATGGGGCTGGGGACTTAAGTTAGTGAAGGAAACACTAGGACAACAGGGGATGAAACAAGTGCCTGTCTAAATCCTCTGCCCAAAAGTAGAGAGCACAAAACAAACAATTTCTTGAATTAGCAATTATTGTTAGTTTTTTTTTTTACATTTGCAATAGTTTTGTTATGTGAAACTATAGACTCACATTGTTAACCTTAATTTATGTTTAGGAGATAGTCTGCAAGATGTTACTATACTTTAATTTATTGATTTGATTATTTGGTTATGCCAGATAATGCTTCAGGCTTACTACTTTGTTTTGTCTGTTCATCAACATTTTTGTTTTTGTTGGGAGGCTGGTGAAGTTCTTCCCTGAGGATGACAGGTTTATATTCTGTGGTTGTCAGGAAGTCAGGTGGTGCCAAGGATTGAACCCAGGACATTATGAATGCTAGGCACGAGCTTCAGCTAACTCTCCAGCCCTGTCATTGATTTTTACTATATATTTTTAGATCTTCCAAGTCCTGCTCAGGATGCCTGGGGGCCCCTACCTTCATTCTTGGCCTACTGGTGGCTCAATATAAGGGTCTGAGAATATCAATAATATAACATAGGGGCTGGAGCAATAGCACAGCGGGTAGGGCGTTTGCCTTGTATGCAGCCAACCCGGGTTTGATTCCCAACATCCCATATGGTACCCTGAGTACTGCCAGCAGTAATTCCTGAGTGCAGAGCCAGAAGTAACCCTTGTGCATTGCCAGGGGTTTTATATATATATATATATATATATATATATATATATATATATATATATAACACATAGGTTAAATAATCCAACACTTTCCTTTTTTTATTTCTGATTTTTCTCTCTGCAGTGGAGGTGTTTGGGCCACACCTGTCTTTGTTCAAAGTTTTCTCCAGGCTCTGTGCTCAGTGGGTGACTCCTGGCTGAACACTGGGGGATCATTTGTGGTGCTAGATATATGAACCAGGGTTGATCATGTTCAAGGAAAGTATATTAACACCTATGCTATCTCTCCAGCCATACTTTTAATTTTTTTTTGTCTCACCTGGTGACCTTAAGGGACTATATCTGACTGTGCTTAGGAGTGATCCCTGACAGTGCTCAGGAACCATTTATGGTTTTCGGATCTCAAACCAGGATAGCAGGCATGCAGGGCAAAGTGTCCTTCTAACTTATTTTGCTTTACATAATTTCCTTGACACCTTCTATTTTGTTGTGAGTGGTAAGATTTCATTTTTCTTTATAGCTGAATAGTATTCTGTTGTCAAAATACAATACATCTTTATCCAGCCATCTATTGATGGGAACTTTGGTGGGTACTTGTGGCATTTTAACGTTTTTATTTTAAAAATTGGAGAGGGGGTGGAGAGATTGTACAGTGGGTAGGGCACTTGTCTTCACCTGGTCGACCTGGGTTTGATCCCTGGCATCCCATATTGTTCCCCAAATACCACCAGGATTAATTCGTGACTGCAGTGCCAGGAATAACCCTTGAACATTGCTAAGTGTAACCCAAAAAGCCAAAAAAAAATTGGAGCGAGTTGAGGCCACATACAACTGTCATCAGGGTTTACACCTGGTTCTTCACTCAGAGATCACTCCTGGTGCACTCAGGGATCCACATGTGGTGCTGCGGATCATACCTGGATCAGTTATGTGCAAGGCAAAGGCACTGTCAGCTGTACTATTGCTCTGGCCCTGATTCTATTTTTTAAATCTTATATTACAATAATGAGGATCAAACCCAGAGTCTCACACATAAAGACAAAAGTGCTCTGACCCAGAAACCCTATTAAATGAGCCTGTGGAGGTGGGAATGAATCAGAGATCACTCAAAGGACTGAGTGCAAGTTTTGCATGCAGGAGGTTCAGGCTTGGGTCAAACTAGGTTGGCTACATACAAAACAAGTGCATTAACCTTGGTATTAATTCTACATATAAGTATTATTTTATCTGCTCCTTCCAATAACTCTATGTGGTAGTTGTTATAAACCCTTTTTTATTTTTTAATTAAGGAGAAAATGCAGATTTAGATTAAAAAATATTACTACTTCACAACTTGTTCATTGAGCTCTAGTCAAAAGACTGAAGTTGCAGGACTTTGTCAGGCGCAGTTGTTTGTTTTGTCATACTAGGCCTGGGCACAGCAAATGCTTCATGAACCATCTGCTGGATATAATTTATATATTTCTTCAGATCCTTGATTGTTCAAATGACCTAAAAAAATCAAGTACAAAGTCCTTTGAGCTTGTCATTTCATTGCTTTGCCATATTTCACTTCATCTCATTCATCTGATACAACCTCAAACACTCCCTCTGCCAGACAAGTATGTTTCTTGTTTCTGGAACCTTTTTATGACAAACATATCCTTCACATCTGCTCCTGGGCCATATGCATTTGATCGACAGTCCAAAATAAGCAGAACAGCGAAGTCAGACTCATCCCAGAAAACTTAGGACATACGCATACTTTCTGGAAGGAGGACCATTCTTTCTCTCTCAAATGACATATTTGTCTTAGAAATGTGCTCAGGATGAAGAGATAGCCCAAGTGACAAAGGAGGGAGGCCCAGGTTTGAATTCTGACACCACTTGATCTCCTGAGCACAACCAAGTATAGAACTTGGAGTAGCCTCCAGCAGTGCTCGATGTGGCCTCCAAAATAAAACACAATGCTAAAATAGTGTGTATTTACATTTACATATATCTTAAAAATTTGATTTGGAAGATGCATGGCAAATGGCTAATAGTGGCTCTTTAAAGAGAATGAGTATGGAAGTATCAATCTGATTTAAAATTTTATATTATATACCTTTTTAATTAAGTGGTTTTACAGTGCTGGAGAAATGTACATGGGTTAAGGCTCTTGCTTTGCATTCACCAACCCCAGTTTGATTCCTGGCACCACTTCTGTGCCCCCAAGTACTGCCAGAAATGATCCCTCAGCACAGAGTCAGGAGTTAGCCTTGAGCACTGCTGGATATGGACAAAAAAAAAAAAAACAGGCTGTACAATAATTATGTGCTATGTCCTTATTTAAAAAAAACACTTCTGAATATTAAAAGGTGAATCCCACATGGAATTAAACTCAGAAGTCTTCTTTTCAAGCAATGACCATTGCTCAGTGTAGCTCTCGGCTCATTAGCGAAAAGCTAGAGTCATCCAGGAGCTACAATTTGAACATTAGATTCAGAACCTCAAGCCAGAGCCTTTATGCTGACAAATTTAAATGGTGTGCCCAATTTAAATGGTGTTACAGGATTGGAGCAATAGTGTAGTGGGTAGGGTATTTGGATTGCATGTAACTGACCTGGGTTCACTCTCCAGCATCCCATGTGGTCCCCTGAGCCTGTCAGGAGTGATCCCTGAATGCAGAGCCAGGAGTAAGCCCTGAGCACTGCCAGGTGTGGCCCCAAAACCAAAACCAAATAGATAAATGGTGTTTGAGTCTATTTTCTTTGATCTAACTCTTAGAATCCATCTCCTAAGTTTTCCGTTTCTCTATTAAAGCAAATATGCAAGATTCTTCCATTATTTTGATACCCAAGTTCTGTGTGCAATGGCTTGCAAATGCACTTTTCCTCTGAAGGCATCCAGAAGCTGGCTGGTTTCTGCAGGCAGGAAGGAATGGGTGGAGGATGACTCTTGAGAATAGGCATCATCTAGCAGGATTTCTGCTGGAGAGGTTGTGGTCTGTAAACAAGGGAAACAGCTTATTCAATCAGAAAAGTGGGTTGTCTTCCATTGCAAGAGAATTTCAAGAGATTTAGTGGTACATGATTTCTAGATTTGTCTGAGTCCTTCTAAATACCCCCAGTTCAAGTCTAAACCAGTAAGTGTCTGTAGTATTCCCCTTTTTTTTTTGTAGTCATACCCAGCAATGCTCAGGAGTTGCTCCTTGAACTGCATTTAGGAATTACTCCAAACGGATCCTCCAGACCCCCTTTACTTGGTGTTCCCTTCTCTATCTGAGCTGCCTTTTTCCCAGCATGTGAGGCTGGCTTCCAAGTCATGGAGCAACCTCCTGGTACTTATTTCTACTATTCTTGGGTGTTAGTCTCCTATTCTGTTATTTTATATTCCACAGGTGAGTGCAATCTTTCTATGTCTGTCTCTCTCTTTCTGACTCATTTCACTTAGCATGATACTTTCCATGTTGAACCACTTATAAGCAAAGTTCATGACTTCATCTTTTCTAACTGCTGTGTAATATTCCACTGTGTAGATGTACCAAAGTTTTTTTAACCAGTCATCTGTTCTCGGGCACTCGGGTTTTTTCTAGATTCTGGCTATCGTAAACAGTGCTGCAATGAACATACAAGTGCAGATGTCATTTCAACTATGCTTTTTTGCCTCTCCGGGATGTATTTCCAGAAATGGTATTGCTGGGTCAAATGGGAGTTCAATTTCTAATTTTTTGAGAAGCGTCCATACTGTTTTTGGAGATTAATGCTTTTAAGGTTAATTCTCTACCCATTTCTTGAGCTGAAAGCTCAATGTTCTAACATTTTTTAATTTTTGCTGAGTGTTCTTTTACCCTCAAGACTGCTAAGAGTACTCTTTTTTTTTTTTCAAATTCTTTTATTGATTCACCATGTGGAAAGTTACAAAGCTTTCAGGTTAAAGTCTCAGTTATACAATGCTCAAACACCCATCCCTTCACCAGTGCACATATTCCACCACCAAGAATCACGATATAAGTGTAGGGAGCCATCTTACAGAGCTTGGCTCTTATCGTCTAGTCAAGCGGAGGCTGCTTGGGATTCCTGTGATCTTATCATTTCACCACTTGTCTCACTAGCCAACAGCCATGCCTGATCAACATTTTACTATTGTTCCTGTGGGGATCCAAGCATGCATACCACCCCCTCCCACCAAGAGGTATAAGTATTGTAACTGCTGTGAATAAACTCTCTCTCTCTCTCTCTCCTCCTCCTTCTGGCTCTGCGTCTGTTCATTCGGTTACGTCCCCTCCTTAGCCCCACGAGGGGTCCTCCCTGCGGGACAGGATGGGACCCCACATCTGGCGCCCAACGTGGGGCTAAGGAGGGGACGTAACTGAATGAACAGACGCAGAGCCAGAAGGAGGAGGAGAGAGAGAGAGAGAGAGTTTATTCACAGCAGTTACAATACTTATACCTCTTGGTGGGAGGGGGTGGTATGCATGCTTGGATCCCCACAGGAACAATAGTAAAATGTTGATCAGGCATGGCTGTTGGCTAGTGAGACAAGTGGTGAAATGATAAGATCACAGGAATCCCAAGCAGCCTCCGCTTGACTAGACGATAAGAGCCAAGCTCTGTAAGATGGCTCCCTACATATAAGAGTACTCTTGATAAGGACCTGGGGAACAGGAGGACAAGCATAGGGATATGGCCCTTAAAAAAGCAATCACTTGGTATGGAAGTCACAAGAATCCTAGGAGATACCTGATAATCTGGATGACCTAACCCTACTGGATTGGACACCAGAGATAATCATCTCAGCATCCCCTGCCTAGTTATATTTGGGGGACATAATAGGAAATTCACACCCACTTTTGTTTAAAAAGGTATAAATGGGTAAAGGCCTTTCTTTGGATTCTTAACTAACTGGGGGTAGATAGGTGCCCTACCAGCTGTACTATCACTCTGGCTAACTTCTAAATTCTTGAGGTTCTCTAACTATCATACCAGGCTAGCCAGCACTTGAATTCTCAGGCCTGTATTCCAAACAAACACAGACCACGTTTTGAGGAATCATGATGCAGTGGTGGGTTTTATATGTTAACTTTGCCAGGCTATAGAAACACTTATCCAGGTGTTGCTATGGGGAATTTAGCATGTGGGATGGGATTAATTTTACAACCAATCGACTTTAAAGTATAGAATTTTATTCCCTTTTATTACTATTAATTAGATGATTATCCTTTTCCAATCAGTTAAATGGCCCTAAGCACAAACAGTCTAAGGAAGAAATTCTACCTATTAGACTGGAGCTTCCATTTCTGCCTGAATTTCTAGCTTAAGGCATGCTCGACAGATTTCAGACTTGCCTGGGCAGCCCCCACAATTGTTTAATGAAATAATTCCTTGTAAAATGTAATCAGATCATCAAAATTTTGTGAAACTGATGCCCCCATTTCTTATTTTAAAATTCAGAGGAATTCTAGGAGTAAGAAAGAAGTGGGTAGGGTGCTTGCCTTTGACATGGCACACCCAGATTTGATCTTCAGTACCACCTTAGCCCTCGAGCCTGTCAGGAATTATCCTTGAGCTCAGCCAGATAGGGCCCAAAAATTTTTAAAAAGAAAAAAAAAGAAGAAAAGATGAAACAGTGGACCAAGCGCTAGTACAGTGGGTAGGGCATCTGTCTAACCCATTAGTCCTTAGCACCACCTATGGTCCCTTGTATGCCAGTAGAAGTGATCCCTGAGTGCAGAACCAGGAGTAAGCTCTGAGCACCAAAAAGTGTGGTCCCTCAAACCCATTTCACACCAAAAAAGAAAAATGGGGATGGGAGACAGCTCCTCATGCTTCGGTGCAGGCTTTGCATGCAGGACACTCTGACCAACCCTTGGCTCTGCTGGGCGTGACTCAGAGACTGAGCTTCAAGTAGGCCCTGAGGACCTCCAGGTGCATTCCCTCCTCCCGCTGAGGAAAGAAAGAAGGAAAAACCAGTGGCCTGAGCATAAGATTTGGAGTACAGGGAAAATCTCTTTGAGAGCAGTCATATTGTTCTGTTCTCTCAGTTTGGACCAAACCGAGAGAGAATCTTATAAATACCTCTGGATTGCTAAGGAACCCAGAGCTCTCACTGGACAGAAGTGGTCAGTGGAGACTGTAGGATGGAGGCTTTCTCTTTGTTAAATACCAAAAAACCACCCTGTACAAGTATTTCCCTGCTGATTTCTAGAATTAGAGACATATGGTTTTGAAAGTTCATTGTATGTTCCCTAATTGTGCATGCTCACCCTTCCCCATCAAGATCATGCATGATCTCCCTGGAAAACTGGAAACATAATGGACTGTTACACCCCCCCTTAGCCTGCTTGGCATAGAACCAGACCCCATTTCCCCTTTCTGAAGCTGGATTCATAGCCTGTGCTGGCCAGACTAACTTCCCAATTTATAAGTTTGTCTTTTTGTTTAATAGCCCTTCTTTTCTATTTTCATGGTTTTTTTAATGACAAATGTGCATAATAATTTTTAAAAATTTTATATTTTTTATACAACCTCAACTGATATGCATGTCATGGATTCAGGGTGTATGATTTACTTGATCGAGTGCAACATGAAAACATGGGGAACTCACATTTTTTGTTCAGAAAACATGAAACAAGACCGAAGTTTTAAAATAAGAGCCAGGGATGTGACCAGGGTTCAATCCCCAGAACCCTATATAGTCCTCTGAACCCCACCAGGAATAATCCCTGAGCACAAAGCCAGGAGTAAGCCCTGAACACCACTGGGTGTGGCCCAAAAACAACAAACAATTTGTTGGAGGGAGCTGGAGCAATAGTATAGCAGGTAGGGTGCTTGCCTTGCATTTAGCTGAGCACCCCCCAACATCCCACATGGTCCCGTGAGCTCCTCCAGGAGTGACTCCTGAATGAGGAGCCATGAGTCAGCCCTGAGTGTAGCTGGGTGTGGCTCCAAAGCAAACAAAAAAATTTTTTTTCTTTTTCAGTCACTGTGGTCTATAACTTTCCATCGCTATCAATGATACGGTTTCATGCGTACAGCAGTCCAGCACTACACCCCACCAGTGTCTCTTTCTCTCCACAAGTCAGACCTCCCCACAGCTCAACACCCCCAGCCCCACCTCCCAAGCCTTCTTTATTTTCTTTTTGCTTTTTGGGTCACACCTGAATATGCACAGGGGTTACTCCTGGCTCTGCACTCAGGAATTACCCCTGGCCGTGCTCAGGGGACCATATGGGATGCTGGGATTTGAACCCGGGTCGGCCGTGTGCAAAGCAAACGCCCTACCCGCTGTGCTATCTCTCCAGCCCCGCCTTCTTTATTTTTTATTTTTTTAATTTAATTTAATTTTCCAAGCCTTCTTTAAATATGTCTTTTGTGTGTTTGTTTTTGGGCTATACCTGGCTGTGACTCTGGCCAATAGCACAGTGGGTAGGGCATTTGCCATGCACGTGGCCCACATGGTTCGATTCCTCTGTCCCTCTTGGAGAGCCCAGTAAGCTACCGAGGATATCTTGCCACACGGCAGAGCCTGGCAAGCTACCCATGGTGTATTCGGTATGCCAAAAACAGTAACAAGTCTCACAATGGAGATGTTATTGGTGCCCGCTCGAGCAAATCGATGAGCAAGGGGATGACAGAGTTGACAGTGATGACCTGGCTGTGCTCAGGACTTACCCATGGCTCTGTGCTCCGAGATCATTCCTGGTAGGGCAAGGAATTGAGTTCTGGTGAACTGTGTGCAAGGTTAGTGCCCTCCCCACTGTATTATTACTCTGGCCCTTCTTTAAGCCCTTTTAACCTCATATTCCTCTTTTCTTACCATAAAGACCTATAAAATCCAGGTACAAAAGAAAGAAAATCAATGCACAGCTGAAGTTTCTGGTTCTGTGTATTTCAGCTTGTTTTTTATTTTTCCTGCTTTTTGGGGTCACACCTGCAATGCACAGCTGGCTCATACACTCAAAAATTACTCCTGGCGGTGCTCGGGGGACCAATATGGGATGCTGGGAATTGAAACGCCCTACCCACTGTGCTGTTGCTCCAACTCGGAGCTTGCTTTTCTTTTTTTCTTTTTGGGTCACACCCAGTGATGCACAGGGGTTACTCCTGTCTCATGCACTCAGGAGTTACTCCTGGCGATGTTCAGGGGACCATGTGGGATGCTGGGAATCGAACCGGGTTGGCCACGTGCAAGGCAAATGCTCTACCCGCTGTGCTATAGCTCCAGCCCCCACTTGCCTTTCTTTTTTTTTTTTTTTTTTTTGGGTCACACCCAGCGATGCACAGGGGTCACTCCTGGCTCATGCACTCAGTAATTACTCCTGGCGGTGCTCGGGGGACCATATGGGATGCTGGGATTCGAACCCGGGTCGGCCGCGTGCAAGGCAAACGCCCTACCCGCTGTGCTATCACTCCAGCCCCCCACTTGCCTTTCTTTTAATCTATTAAGCATGCCTTGCCTTTTTAAAGGCCTTGGACTTTTTTTTTCCCCCCAGTGTTGATGATAAACCCAGTGCCTCACATATGCAAAACAAGGGTTTTACTTTTGAACCACACCCCTAGCCCTGGCCTGAGGAGGAATTTTGTTTTGTTTTATTTTGGGGCCACACCTGGATGTTTTCAGGGATTACTCCTGTTTCTGAGTTTAGGAATCACTTCTGGAAAGTTATATGGGGTGCCAGGGATAAACCCCGGCCAACTGCATGCAAGCCAAATGCCTTACCACTATACTATCTCTTTGACCTCATGACATTTTTTAAAATTTATTTTTTTTTGATTGAGGTTTGTGATTTACGATAGTGTTAATGATGGTTTATCATGTATTTTTTAGTTAACACTTAACCTGGAGCATTGCAATGTTAACACAATCTGGAAATTTGATACTCAAAGTATAACCCTGAGGTCATTAGTATCATTATCACCCTGTCATTTGGAAATGCAGATTCTGCTATGCCCTAGTTTCATAACTTAAAGATACCCAGTACACAGCGGGGAGAAGGACACACATTTATTTCATGTGAGGGACCCAGGAGTCACAATGGCTCATGGGACTCTAACAGATTTGACAAATTAAAAACTGAGGTTGCATTTATACTTTATTTTTATCTATTTATTTTTGTTCTTTGGTTATATCGAGCAGCACTCAGGGTTCAGGATCACTCCTGGCAGGGCTCAGGGTCCTTACGGGGTTCCAGGAATGAAAGCAGGTCAGCCATAAGCAAGGCAAGTACCCTACCAGCTCATACTATTGCTCTACTCCCTGCATTTATACTACATTCCAAAGTGTCAATTAAGATCATGCAAGATTAACCACAGTTTTTCACTTATATTTAAAAAAAGATAAGGTTTAGGAACCTGCGTCAATAAGGATCAACTTAAATTACAGCCGTACCTCACACAAGAGCAAAAGTCTCTTGGTAGCTCAGGGTCAGGGGATTTTCAGTCACTTGGCCATCACAATGGCTCTTGGCCATTCCTTATCAGCACAGGTTGTCTTAAATCCCAGGGTCTGTTCAGGATTCACCCCAGGGCTTCTTAGGGATTTACACAGCTTGCACACATGGTTGCTCTTAAATTTTTAGGGTCTGACTCTCACAAACTTTTAACCCTTCCTTGGTCCAACTATGTGAATGAGGTTTTTTTAAACTATAAAATAATATAGCAGATTATAACAAGTAACTTAAATATGATTAAAGCAAATTTGGCACAAAACATTTCTCAGGTCCTTATCCAGTCCCACTGAAATCAGAATCCATAACTTTTCAAGGTCTGCAAATAACTCATTTTTGCATTCATGCTGAGAAGCACTGCCCTAGGAAAAAATGCCTTGAGAAAGTTGTAGTTGTTGCTGATGATTCTAGCAGGAATATAATTTGGAGACAGTATAATACAATTGATAAGCATAGTTTTAAGAATAGCATATCTTCACTGAAAAGAGTATATAGCCTTGACTGAAAAGATATGGCTGACCTCAGTTCAATTCCCAGTATTCCATATACATTCCAGAACTCTGCTAGGTGTGGCCCAAAATTTTTACATTATTTTTCTTCTTCTTCATTCCTTTATCTCCCCCCCCCCCCTCCCCGCCTTCCTCCTGTACTCAGGGGCCACTCCTGACTGTGCTGGAAGTGTTCAGAGAAACATGCTGTGCTGGGGATAAAACACAGTCTCCTGCATGCAAAGCCTTTTTGGCTGTTTATCTAGCCCCTCTGTCCTTTCTGAATTTTTCTCTAATCTCTCCCTCCCTCCCTCCCTCCCTCCCTCCCTCCCTCCCTCCCTCCCTCCCTCCCTCCTTCCTTCCTTCCTTCCTTCCTTCCTTCCTTCCTTCCTTCCTTCCTTCCTTCCTTCCTTCCTTCCTTCCTTCCTCCCTCTCTCCCTTCCTCCCTTCCTCCTTTTCTCCCTCCCTCCCTTCTTCTCTTCCTCCCTTCTTCCTTTTCTTCTCTTCTTCCTTACCTTTTCTTTCTTTCACTTTTGGGTCTCACCAGACAACGCTTAGAGTTTACTCCTAATCTACAATCAGGATCACTCCTGATAGTGCTTGGGGGATCATACATGATGCTGGGGATCAAACCTGGGTTGGCAGCATGCAAGGCAAGCACCTTACCTGCTGTAGTATCTATCTGATCTCATTTCTTTGTCTCTCTTGGACTTGGAATTAAATACAATTCTGGTGTATGCAAGGCATGCACTTTACACTGAGTCATATCCCTGGCCCCTACATTTCTAAATGAAGTTAACATCTTATTTCACAAGGTTGTTTAGGAAAATAAAACAAGATAATGTAATAAGTGCTTATGACAGTTATTATCACATACTAGCCATGCAATAAATGTTTACTTTCCAGCAGGCGGGATAGCTCAACAAATTGATTGTATGCTCTGCATATGGGAGGCCTAGGTTTGAGCCCTGCCACCATGTGCTAAGCCTGGAGTAGCCCCTGGGCACTGGTGGACATGAACTCAAAATAAAAAGTTAGCTTCCTGGGGCTGGAGTGATAGCACTGCGGGTAGGGCATTTGCCTTGCACATGGCCCACCTGGGTCTGATTCCCAGCATCCCATATGGTCCCCTGAGCACTGCCAGGAGTAATTCTTGAGTGCAGAGTCAAGAGTAACCCTTGTGCATTGCTGGGTGTGAACCCCCCAAAAAAGCAAAAAAAAAAGTTTTCTTTTCATTTTTCATATATTCTTTTTTTCTGTAAAAAGTTTTATTAATGAAGGTGAGACATGATTATTACCATAATGAGATCCAAGTATAAACAAATTTAATGTAATATGCATAATTCAACTCTGGAATAATTCAATTCCAGAGTTGAAAACGTATATATCAATGAGAATGGGCATTTTCTTATATTTTATTAAATTATTTTTTCCTTTCTTTTTTAAAAAACTTTTTATTGAATCACTGAGACAGACCCTTACAAAACTGTTCATGATTGGATTTCAGTCATACAATATTCCAACACT
This sequence comes from Sorex araneus, assembly GCF_027595985.1. Taxonomy (NCBI): domain Eukaryota; kingdom Metazoa; phylum Chordata; class Mammalia; order Eulipotyphla; family Soricidae; genus Sorex; species Sorex araneus. The sequence continues at coordinate 136,721,487 of NC_073305.1, read as the reverse complement.
CATTCCTCTACCAGTGTACATTTCCCAGCACCAGTGTCCCAGGTTCCCTCCCATCACCCCTACCCCACCTTTTCACGTATTCTTAATATTTTGCTTTAGTTTTACTTTTATTCTTTTGTGGTTTTGGGCCCATGACCTGCAGTGCCCAAGACTTCCTTTTGCTGGGCTCAGGGAACCATATGGAGTGCTAGGGATTGAACCCAGGGCAGCTATCTGCCCTGTCAGCTGCCCTATCAGTCTGGCCCTATACTTCAATTTTACTTTTATTTTGCTACAGCTGGTGGTGCTCAGGTCCTACTCTTGGGCTCCTTGCTCAGGGATCACTTCTGGCATGCTAGGTAGCAAATCAGGGTTGGCGTCATATACGGCAAGTGCCTTACCCTTGTATTATTTCCTGAACCCATATAAATATGGTTTCAAGTTCGAACCCAGAACCTCACACATACAAAGTTCTTCCACCTAAATTACCTCCCCAGCACTTCACTTCTTTAAAAAAAATTTTTTTTTCATGTCTTCTTAGAAAGACGTTTTTTGCTTTTAGTTTGGGATCACACCCAACTGTTTAGGGGATGTTCCTGGCTGGCCCTCAGGAACACGTGCTAGGCCCGCAGGCAAACATGTGCTCAAGCTCTTTGAGCCTCCTCCCTGCCCTCAGAATAACTTTCTCCCTTATCATTCAAAACTGTTAAAAAATTGGGCCAGCGGTCTTAGAGATAGCTCAAGGGTATGAAATGCATGCCTGACAGGTAGAGGCCCCAGGATGGATTCTCTAGTTCCTCATTCTAGAGACTCCGTGCTCCCCTGAGCATGGCAAGAGCTCCCACCCTCCCATAACACCCCCAAGACCCCAAGACCCCTAAAAAAAGTTTGAAATCAGAGTTTTTGTAAATCCATAAGAAATGTCAGATCTTAAAATAATTGTTGGTAAACTTAATGTAGAATATATACAATGCTGATTTTCTTTTCATGGATTGAACCTAAAGTCTGACACATGCAAGATAAGTTTTCAACTATTGAGTAACATCACCAACCCTCACATACTGATTTTGAATAGTGTACATCTGGGATTTATATGATGTTATAATGCAATGTTATTTTATTTTATTTTTTTAATGCAATGCTATTTTAATAAAAAATTAAAGGGAGAACGCTAGAGGAAAAATAAAGTACCAGTAGTTTATGAATATGAAGATATAAATTATAAAAATATATATGAAACATGAATTAGAATATTATATATTATATATGTAATATATGTGTGATTTAATTTAAATTAGGAGCTGGAGAAATAGTGCAGGGGCTAAGGCACCAGCTTTACGTATAGCCAATCTCGGTTTGGTACTATATATGGCCTCCAAACATTGTCAGAGGTAATCTCTGAGTGTAGAGTACTCAAGGCTGTGAACAGCCAAATGTGTACCCAAACCCTGAAAACTAACAACAGGAAAAAAAATTAAATTAAAACAGACATTGGGCTGGAGAGATAGTAAGCAGGTAGGGTATTTGTCTGGCACTTAAACGAACTGGCGTCAATCCTGGGCATCTCACATCCCTCAGGCATCTGTCATAGTACCAGTCGTAACACTGTCGTCTGGTTATTCATCGATTTGCTCAAGCAGGCACCAGTAACATCTCCATTGTGGGATTTGTTACTGTTTTTGGCATATTGAATAAACCACGGGTAGGTAGCTTGCCAGGCTCTGCCTTAGAAGGCAGGATACTCTCGGTAGTTTGCCAGGCTCTCTGAGAGGGACGGAGGAATCGAAACCGGGTCGGCAAGGCAAACACCCTACCCACTGTGCTATCGCTCCAGTTCTGTGTGCAGAGGCAGGAGTAAACCCTGAGGATTACTGGGTGTGGCCCCCACCCCCCTAAAAAACCCAAAGAATCCGAAATCAACCAAACAAACATTAAAATCATTGAAAGTTGAATAGAAAAAAAAATCTACAGACTACTATGAGTGAGTTGAAATTTATTTTTTATTTTTATTTATTTTGGGGTTTAAGGTCACACAGACCACGCTCAGGATTTCTGGCTCAGTGCCCAGAAATCACTCCTGGTGGGCTTGGGATACCACATTGGATGCCAGGGATTGAACTTGGGTTGGCCAAGTGCAAGGCAAGCACTCTACCCACTGTGCTATCTCTCCATTTCCCTGAGTGGAAATTGTTGAAATTTAACACTGAGCTTCCTAGTCACCAAATACAAGAAATTAATTCACATTCTTTGGTACTATAGCAAAAGAAATAGGTACATACATCTTCATCCAAAAAATATATATAATAGAATATATATATACATATATACATATATACATATATATATATATATATTCTTTTTCCTTTAAGGGGTTGGACCACACCAAGCAATGCTCATGGGCTACTTCTAGCAGTGCTTAAGGGACAAGTGGTACCAGGAATAGAATCTGGGCCTTCCATAAGTAAAATATACACACTAGCCCTTTAAGCTATCGGTGGGATATATTTAATTTAATTTAAATTTTTTAGATTTTGGATTACCCCTGGTACTCCAAGCAGGTATTACTCTTGCTGGTGCTCAGGGGATCATTATGGGATACCAGGGATCGAATCCAGGTTAGGCACATGTAAGGCCCTTACCTACTGTACTGTCCTTCTAGCCCAGGAGATATTTTAATTGACCAATTGAAAATTAGTTGTCAAGGTAATGAAAATATGACTTTTAGGGGATACTTCATCTTTATACTTGTAGATTAAATATAAATAGAATACAGGCTGAAATTTTCAATTTTCCTTGATTATAAAGAGGAAGGAGGGGCTGGAGCGATAGTACAGCAGGTAGGGCGTTTGCCTTGCACACAGCCGACTCGTGTTCGATTCCCAGCATCCCATATAGTCCCCCAGCACCGCCAGGAGTAATTCCTGAGTGCATGAGTCAGGAGTAATGCCTGTGCATCCCCAGGTGTGACCCAAAAAGCAAAAAAAAAAAAGAGGAAGGAGAGGATAAAAAAAAATTTTTTAGATTTGTATTTTGGGCCACACCTAGTGCAGTGCTCAGGAGTCTCTCCTGATGGTGCTCTAGGGATCTTATGGTATTGGGGATTGAACTCAGGTCTCCCTTATGCTTTACACGCAAATAGGTTCTTTGGACCTATTTCTCCAGCCCCTGAAAGAACATTCCTAATAAGCTCTCTAAAAATGGATTATCTCTAATTCCTGAAAAAAGTTAATTCACGTAATTACAGAAACATGGCATGTATCAATTAGGGGCTTTGTCAAATTTTATGATTTTTTGTTTTGTTTTTTGGGGGGAACATACACGGCAGTGCTCAGAGGTTACTCCTGGCTCTGCACTCAGGAGTTACTCCTGACAGTATGGGGGGCCATATGGGATGTTGAGGATCAAACCCACTTTGGCCTTGTGCAAGGGAAACACCTTATCCGCTGTACTATTACTCCAATCTCTCAAACTTTATTATTACTGTTATTATTATTATTATTATTGTTAGGACTGGAGTGATAGCACAGTAGTTAGGACGTTTGCCTTGCACTCGGCCGACTGGGGTTCGATTCCTCTGTCCCTCTCAGAGAGCCCGGCAAGCTACTGAGAGTATCCTACCCGCACGGCAGAGCCTGGCCAGCTACCTGTGGCATATTCAATATGCCAAAAAGCAGTAACAACAAGTCTCACAATGGAGACATTACTGGCACCCACTGGAACAAATAGATGAACAATGGGACAACAGTGCTACAGTGCAGTGCTATTGTTATTATTATTATTACAATCATCATTTCTATCTGGTTTTTGGGTCATACCTGGCAGTACTCAGGGCTTACTCTTAGCTCTGTGCTTAGGGGTCACTGGTGGGCTCAGTAGACCACATGGGGTGCTGGGGATCAAACCTGGGTTGGCCATGTCCAAGGCAAGTGTCCTACCCACCCACTGTACTATCTCTCCTGCCTCATGAGGTAAAATTCATTTTAACTTGGAACATATGTTCAGCCAGGAATGATCGAGTCTGAAAAGCTAGGAGCTAGAGAGATGGCTGCACATGTTGGGCTTCATGCTTTCGCACACAGGAGGCCCCGGTCCAGTCCTGGCATTGTGTGGTTCCCTAAGCATTGACAGGAGTGTTCCTTGAGCATAGAGCCAGGGCACCCTGTGCACCAGGTGTGGCCCCCAAACGAAGCAGAAAAAGTCTGGAAAGCAACCAGTCTAATCCTTGGTTATTGTTTATTGAGGAAGAACCACATGATAAAAGTATGAGATAAGGAAAGTGTGAACAGGTTTCACAGGACACTACCAGTTTGATCATTTCTTTTTAAAAATTATGGGGTTTTTTGTTTTTGTTTTTTGAGCCACCCCCAGCAGTGCTCAGGGCTTACTCCTGATTTTGTCATCAGAGAAGACTTCAATGAGATATCTGCATCTGAGCTGAGCCTCAAACCATGAAGGTTTAAAACAGCTTGGTTAATCTATTCCATTAGTCATCAGCCTAGATTAGACATAAGAGAAATTTTATCTTCTTATTTAAATTTGACTTTCATATAATTTATAAACCAGTCATGACTAAGGGCATAAGTAATAAAAAAAAATAGTCGTGATTTTGCTTTCTACTTCTAATTATGCATACTGTGAACCTGACTTGCAAGATTTGCAGTTCAATTTTCACAACTAATCCACTGGTAAATTGGGCACACCTAGCTTTCCTTCTGACTTGATCGAAACGATCACTCTTTTCTTTCATGTGGCTCTCTACATGTGCTAAATGAACTCAGTATTTTGATGTTTTATGGGGTGGAGGGGAGGAGGTCACACCTGTCAGTGCTTGGTGCTATTTCTGGCTCTGTGCTTGGGATTGCTCCTGGCATGCGTGGGGGACCACAAGGTGCTGGGGAAGGAATAATATGGATTTCTTGCATGCAAAGCATGTTCTCTATTCTTTGAGTTATCATTCCACCGTGTGTGTGTGTGTGTGTGTGTGTGTGTGTGTGTGTAATGATGATGATGATGATTTAGCTCTTAATATCCGTAAATTATATTTTATTTTACTAAATATATGTCCATATCAGTGTGGGGAAAGGACAGATCCAAAAGTATGTATCTTAGGTTGAGATGCAGGTGGATGACCAGGCAGAGAAAGCACCATAGAAAAACACCAAAGAGAGGCATGAAGAAATGTGCACTGAGAGTGCACATTTCAGGTTGAAATTAAGGTGAGTCTCCAGGAGAGAGTATGCCTGACCGAATATTTTGATGTTTTTACCAACCTTACCCAATTCAATACTGGCAAGTGATTAGGTCATATTAATTTCTTTTCTATCACCATTGGGAAGGACGAGTAAAGAGAGGGTGCTAAAATCTCAGGGCTAGGATGAATGGAGACGTTACTGAGACGGAGAAAATCAAGGATCAATGGGATGATGATCATGATCATTTGTTTATTTTTAAATACACAAGCTGCTTTCTGGTGTCAACAAATGTTGGGAAAAAATGGATTTTTTTCTTTACTGCATAAACAAAAATGTCCCAAAGTCTTGAAACAAGCATAAGCCTGAGCATAGGACTGAACACTTTTTTTTTTTTCATTTGGTTTTTGGGCCGCACCAGGCTGTGCTCAGGGCGTCTTCTTGGCTCTGCACTCAGGAATCACTCCTGGCAGGGCTCAGGATCACAGACAGTGCCAAGAAATAAACCCCATGAGCCACCTGCAAGGCAAGAGCCCTACCTATTGTATTTTCACTCCAGCCACCCCTCTGTAAGGCATGAGCTCTACCTGTCGTACTATCATTCTAGCCTGAACATCACTCCCTCCCATCCTTTCCCTCCCTCTGCTCTCTCCCCTCTCCTCTTCTTCCCCTCACCTACCTTCTCTTCTCTGGGTGGCACACCTTTTTCTCTGGATGGCACACCTGGACGTGCTCAGGGCTTACTCCTGGCTTTGGGGACTCAGGGGACCACAATGGGTATCTGTGACTGAATCTTGACTTTCAGTATGCAGGGCAAGCACCTTATCCAATGTACTTTTTCTTGGGTCCCTGAGGCCTGTCTTGTTGTGTAGCACACTGCTTATATAAACGATATTATTTGAGGACACCCTATATCTTCTTGCACATCATCTACTAAAAATCAACAGTAAGGGATAGGAAAGATAGAGCAAGGCAGTGGAGGGCAATCTTTGCATGCAGGTGATCTGGGCTCCATCCTGGCACCACATTATCTCCTGAGCATGGGGAATGATGTCCAAGCACAAAGCTGAAAATAACCCTGGAGCATTGCCAGACATGACCCCCAAACAAAACAAAACAAAACAAAACAAAACATAATTTACAATAAAATAGTAAAAAATATTTCATAATTTGTCTACAGAATGTAACAGTTGTCCCATTGTTCATTGATTTGCTCGAGTGGGCACCAATAATGTCTCCATTGTGAGACTTGTTGTTACTGTTTTTGGCATATCGAATATGCCACGAGTAGCTTGCCAGGCTCTGGTGTGTGGGCGGGATACTCTCAGTAACTTGCTGGGCTCTACGAGAGGGACGGAGAAATTGAACCCGGGTGGGCCGCATGCAAGACAAAGGCCCTGCCCACTGCGCTACCGCTCCACCCTACAGATGTACTAGTTAATTAATTAATTAATTAATTAATTTTGCTTTTTGGGTCACACCTGGCAATGCACAGGGTTTAATCCTGGCTCTGCACTCAGGAATTACCCCTGGCGGTGCTCAGGGGACCATATGGGATGCTGGGAATCGAACCCGGGTCGGCCACGTGCAAGGCAAACGCCCTACCCACTGTACTATCGCTCCAGCCCCTATACTAGTTAATTTTTAAATATACTTTTGCAGAGGTTGGGGCAGAGGGCAACCAGAAGTAGTCTCCGAACACTGTCAGATATGCTCACGGGAGCAAGCATAAGGTGCTGGGGTATCAAATCCAAGCCTCCAGCATGCAAAGCCTACCATGTGTCATCTCTCTGGATTTCAGCAATTATGTGTATTTTGTTTTGTACCAAATGTTATTATATTATGTGCACTTTTGACTTTTTTTCCCCTGGGAGATACTTCTATATCAGTACATAAACAATTTTTTCACCAGGTCCTTTGGTAAAAGCAGATGCTAACATGGGAATCAATTAGACATCAAGAGATTTACTGGAGGAAAGGCCTGGAAGCAACAGGAGGGTGCTGGAGCAGTCATCACATCATGATGCAAGTCCGACTCTTGTGCAGAAAAGAGGGATGGGAAGAGGGTTGGGTAGACAGTGACTCAGGCCACAGCACAGTTCTGAAGACACTTAAGCAAGGCTGGTGGGGGATTCATAAGCTAAAGTTGCCCAACAGAGAAAACTGCTTTCTCAAGTAATGGGCCTACCCTACATCTTGCTATGCTCAGTATGAGGCTGGGAGCAGCCCACTGGGGTCTGTGGCCTTATATAAAATGTGGTAGTGGATTTACAATAGCCAGAATCTTGAAAAAACCCAAGTGCCCTAGAACAGATGACTGGTTGAAGAAACTTGGGTATATCTATACAATGGAATACTATGCAGCTGTTAGGAAAAATGAGGTTATGAACTTTGCATATAAGTGGATCAGCATGGAAAATATCATGCTAAGTGAAATGAGTCAGAAAGAGAGAGACATAGAAAGATTGCACTCAGGGGCTGGAGTAATAGCACAGCGGGTAGGGTGTTTGCCTTGCACGAGGCCGACCCGGGTTCAATTCTCAGCATCCCATATGGTCCCCTGAGCACCACCAGGGGTAATTCCTGAGTGCAGAGCCACGAGTCACCCCTGAGCATCGCTGGGTGTGACCCAAAAAGCAAAAAAAATAAAAGAAAGATTGCACTTATCTGTGGAATATAGTATAACAGAGTAGGAGACTAATACCCAAGAATAGTAGAAATAAGTACCAGGAGGTTGACTCCATGGCTTGGAAGCTAGCCTCACATTCTGGGGAGAGGGTAGCTCAGATAGAGAAGGGAACACCAAGTAAAATGTGGTTGGAGGCCACATGGGGGAAGGGTGACTCATGCTGAATGTAGACTAGAGACTGAACACAATGGCCTTCCAACACCTTTATTGCAAACCACAACACCGAATTAGAGAGAGAGAACAAAAGGGAATACCCTGCCACAGTGGCAGGGTGGGGTGGGGGGAGATGGGATTGGGGGGGGTGGGAGGGATGCTGGGTTTATTTGTGGTGGAGAATGGGCACTGGTGAAGGGATGGGTTCTTGAACTTGTACGAGGGAAACATGAGCACGAAAATGTATAAATCTGCCACAATCAACAGAGAAGCGGCAGGCATTCTGGTGAGCAACACGGCCCGGAAAATGCCCCGACCCGAATTGGGGCCAGCAACACCGGGGAGCTGGAAGGAGGAGGTGCCGCCAGCACACCTTCTCCAGATGTAGCCCTGGCGACACTGAGCAGCAACTAACACGGCTCCAGGATTCGGGACTGGGACACATCCGAGCCGCGCAGACGCTAACGCGGCCGCGCGACCTTTTCTAAAACCTGAAAACATACAATCTTTTAATGGAAAACTAATTATCAAATGCTTCCTTATTAGGGTTATCTTGTTTGGGGGTATAACTCCCACAAGAATAGTGAGTTTTGTGTTGAAATATGGAACGTAATCAAGGTGAAGAGAAAATGAAGTGAAATTCATCAGTTATACAGTTGGGGTGGGGGGCGGGGGGGTATACCGGGGATTTTGGTGGTAGAATATGGGCACTGGTGAAGGGATGGTGTTTGAATACGGTATAACTGAGACATAAACCTGAGAACTCTGTAACTTTCCACATGGTGATAAAATTAAAAATTAAAAAAAAATGTATAAATCTGTAACTGTACCCTCACGGTGATTCACTAATTAAAAAATAAATAAATTTAAAAAATAAAAAATAAAATAAACAAAATAAATAAATAAAATGTGGTAGTGGATTCAGAATTTAGTACTCGGGGGCTGGAGAGATAGTCCAGGGGTTAAGGAGCTAGCTTTGCATGTAGCTGACCCCATTTCTACACGCGAATCACCAGGAGTGATCCCTGAGCACAGATCTGTCAGTTAGTCCCTTAGGACTTCCTAGTGTGGCCCCCAATTCTCCCAAAATAATAATAAAAACCATCCACAGTTTATTAGTTGGGAGATTAGTTCTCTGTGTAGGGAGAACAGGAGTGGCATATTTTCTTCTTGGGGAGATGTAAAATGCCCTTGCTTATAATTGGTGTCAGATTTTCTAATTCCTCCAGGTTCCATCTTGGGAGGTTGTTTGATTCTAGGAAATTAATGGATTTCATCTGGATTCTCTAATTTATTGGTATAGAGAGTTATTCATTGAAACCTAGTATAAACCTTTGTATTTCTGAGTGCCTGCTGTAATTTCTTTCTTTTCATTTCATTTATCTCCCAAAGTGGCTTATTTTCATAGCCTTCAAATTATGTTTGTAACTACATAATAACCCAATAATATCACTTGTATCACTTGTCGTCCCGTTGATCTTCGATTCGCTCGAGCGGGCGCCAGTAAGTCTCCATTTGTCCCTGTCACGTGCCAGTGCAGCCGAATGATATCTGCTCGCTCCAGGAACAGGAAGAGCCTCAAATCGTTCATTCAGGGATTTGACAAAGAAATCTGACCATCTAGTTGGTGGGCGGCCACGAGGTTTTCTTATGTCCCGTGGAATCCAGTCGGTAACAGCTCTAGTCCAGCGGTCATCTCTAAATCGCATTACATGACTGGCCCATCTGATTTTTGATGCCTTGGAAAACGAGACAGCGTCCCTGATTCTTGACCGTCGACAGAGGTCAGAACTCCAGATTCCTTTTCTCACTTGAGTGAGACATAATACTCCTAGCATAGCTCTTTCGATTCCTCTTTGGGATATCCGAATAGCGTTCTCATCCTGTTTCCGTAGGGCCCAGGTCTCTGAGGCATATGTTAGTGCAGGAAGAACGGTGGAATGGAAAAGATGTGCCCGGAGTCAGAGGTCCTTCATTCTCTTAACCACTTCTTCGACGCTCTTGAATGCATTCCACGCTGCTCTCTTCCTCCTGCGCAGTTCTGGCACCAAGTCGTTCCTCATGTTGAGTTCTCGACCCAGGTACACATAGCTGCTGCATTCAGAGATGTTCGTTCCATTGAGAACTAATGAAGCTTCAGGGACTAGTTCGCTTTTCATGAGCATCGTCTTGTTGAGATTCAGCTGCAATCCGACCTTTCCACACTCGTGGTCGAACTCGGCCAACATTTGTGCCGCTTGGCTAATGTTTGGTGTTATGAGAATGATGTCATCAGTGAAGCGGAGGTGGTGTAATTGCCGACCATCTATCTTTACTCCCATTCCTTCCCATTCCAGTCGTTGCATGATGTTCTCAAGGGTGGCACTGAAGAGTTTCGGTGAAATGGTATCACCCTGCCGCACCCCTCTCTTTACATCAATGATCACTTCCTTGTAGAATGGTGAGATCCTGGTGGTGAATCCACAATACAGCTCGTGGAGGATTTTGATATACTGAGTTTGAACGCCCTGTTTGGCTAGGGCTTCGATGACTGCTTCAGTCTCAACAGAATCGAAGGTCTTCTTTAAGTCGATGAACATCAGACAGAGCGGCATCTTGAACTCTTGCGAAACTTCAGTGAGTTTGGTCACTGTGTGGATATGGTCTATCATGCTGAATCCCCTTTGGAACCTGGCTTGCTCACATGGTTGTCCTTCGTCTAGTGTTCTGCCTATTCTATTCAGGATGACATGAGTGAACAACTTGTAGACGACAGACAGCAGGCAGATTGGGTGATAGTTGCCGATGTCATGGATGTCTCCCTTCTTGTACAACAGAACGGTCCTACTGGTTTTCCACTGAGAC